>NC_141698.1:337881910-338294410 GCF_964263255.1 Lissotriton vulgaris
GGTTTGTAACTGCAGATGTGCACCCATGCCCCTGCTGGGAGTCTGCAGACCCTCACCCGCTCTGGGCCCCCCTCCCAGCAGCCCCATTGTGTCACAAGTGGCCTCTCCACACTGTCGCCCTGCCCCGAGAGAGGCTGCAAGGTTCCTCGGCTTGTCTTGTGTAAGCCGAGAGGTTAAAGTGCCGGCTCCGGATAAAGAGCCGCACATGTGGGACCCCACATTCTGGGTCCGTGTCAGCACACTCCCTCTTCTGTCTGGGGGGAGCCGGCTCATAAACAGAGCTGGAACACGGGGTGAGAATATGGAAAGAAATAAGGGGAGGGGGGACGGAGGTCCGGGGAGAGAAGTGCGCGCTTTAGGGCCAGTGCTCCGTGGAGTGTGAAATTGCAGCCCGTGGTGCTCCATATTGTACCAGAATCTCTTCCAAAAACCTCATCCGCCGGCGTGAGCAGAGGGGCTCCTAGCTGCTCCTGCCCGAGGTCGGGCTGTCTGGGAATCAGTGTTTACAAATTATTGTACGTCCTCGCGCACTCTGTCTGCGAGGGGATGGACGCACACAAAGCACGCCTGCCACGACTTTATCAAATATACTTTGTTGCAAAAGGTGGTTAAAGTGCCGACATGGACAGAAAGCGCTAAACAAACGTAAGCGCTGTATATGTGCATTTTCTCGTCCGTTCCAGCTCCCCAGCTGCCCCCCCACTCTCCACCCGTGCACAAGCCGATATTTTTAAAGCAGGTCCAACCACATGAGCCAAAAGTACCACTAACTGCGCAAGGCAGGAAGTCTCCAAAGTTAGGTCCTACCTGAAAAGCTTCCTTAGCGAAGTCAAAAAGTGTCCTCTTCTCTCACTCAACTGCGATAATAAAATCACATCCCCGAATGAAATCGCGACCCGCTCGCCCCAGCTCCATGAAAAAATGGTGGCGCAAACATCCTGAAAAAAAAAAAAGGAAACACCCACAATGGGCCCACCTCTTCATGACGTCAAAAAAGGGGCGGGGCTTAAAAAACACAGAAACGCCCACGAATCTGCTCCGAGAATGATTGGCATTATTCTCTTCCAATGGCTAGCCTCCATTTATGGAGCTAGCCAATGGAAGAGAGAGGCGGATTCAACCCCAGTAACTGTAAAACAAAATTTCTCGAGCTGCGTGACACTGCTGCGCAGTGTACGCCAGTCAAGACCTAAAAAGTGAGACCGGACAGGGGTATGGGCGGTTAGAAGACCACAAGTTAAAAGCACCACTGTGACTGTGTCCTTGATTTACCAATGTGCCACCAGAATGCTACGTTGGCATCAAGGAGACCACACAGGCCCTCCAAGTACACCCACACCTCGCCTCGTCATCGATGTAAGTTGTTTGAGTGCAGCTCAGGCCCGGCCACCCACCACGTGAGCCTCCGACTTCCTGTCCTGCCCCCTCCACAGAGGCTGCCAAGCAAGCTGTCCCTGCAACCCGCCCAGCCATAGAGGCCCATCAAGAGTGATTGGCCTGGCGAGGCTGCACTGCCTGCATACACGCTCTGATTCCTAGCGTTTGTGTCCTGCAGCTGTCAGACTCCCGTGAGGCCCGACCCTCATGCCACAGAGAGATCAGGGCTCTGCAACTGCTCTGCTGCTGCCACGCCCATTTCCCAAGGCCCGCAGAAGACTTGATGAGACTATCTGTATGCCCCTTCCTATGGTCCTCCTGTCACTTCACTGGTTCTGCTCGCTCCTGCAGAGGCCTTTCCACCCAGCAACTCCAGAACTCCAGCAGGGTAAGATAACCCTGCCTGCACATCAACGCAAGGTGCTAGTTACTGCATGTGGCTACTGTGTGATAGCACCTGGCCAAAGCACACACACTTGAGTGACCCTCAGCACGGCCAGGGAAAAGTGCTAACGCCCTATGCGCTTGGTTGGTTGGCTGACTTGGCAGTTCCGCCAACCAACCGGACCGCCAGCACCCTGAGCACCCTCGAGATTGCGGGGGGGCGGAACGCCTCACTCACCCTGCCTACCCTGCCAGAAGAGCTCATATTACTTTGAAGTAGGTGCCTGAGGCACCCTACTCCCTTAGGTACTACTGTTAACCCACTATGTCCACCATCCTGGCCCTGGAACCCTTCACAGTCACCGGGCCCCCGCCTACACAGGGCAATGTTATCCTGGCTGAAAGAACATGGTTTGACTCTCCACAGGGAGAAGTGGTAATTCCTGAGTAACAACATCCGATTTTTTGGCTACTAGTTCTCTGACTGTGATCAATAAAAAGTGAAAGGCATTCAGGATGCCCTTGCTCCCTCATCTGTGTCCAGTTTCCACAGTTTCCTGGGCATAGTGACATACTGCATACATTTCATGAAGAACTTGTCAGGTATCACAGGGCCCCTTCCGGGAACTGACTAAGTCCAACAGCCCACAGGTGTGGGGAGAAGAACAAGAACGGGCATTCAGAAAAATCAAAGAAGGCCTGTCAGCAGATATAATACTTGTGTATTTTGACCCCAAGAAAGACTTTCACCTAGTGGTGGATGCCAGCCCCACCGGGCTAGGAGTTGTGTTGTCCCAGCCTTAGGTGTGTGGTGACTGGGCGTCGGTCGCATACACGAGTCAGACACTCATGTTGACCGAGGTACTCTCAAATTAAGCGAGATGGGACTGCTTTTCATTGGGGGTGCCAGTGTTTGTACATACACTTGAACGGACACCCGTTTACCGTTTTCACAGACCACAAACCACTGATAGTGTTGTTCAGGGGGTCCACATGGAAATCACTCCTGAGGTTTGAGAAATGGATCCTGCAGGAATTCAACTTCATAGGTGAGTATGGGCCAGGCGCTCACAATCCAGCTAACTTTTTGTTGTACCATGCCCTCCCGGCTACCCCTCTAGAGCCAAAGAAGCCCAGGAAGCAAAAGAATATTTCAGCCTGGCTTTAAACAAATCCAAGCCTATCCCCATGTCCCTCTCTAATGTAGTGGAAGCAACCAAACACAATGGCTGCCTGCAATTGTAATCCAGGCTACCTTGCCAGGAGATTGGCAACCTCTGCATTGATCAGCTGCGTATCGCACAGAAAAGGCCAAGCCAACTCACCAGTCACTACTACATGTTGGACAAGAACTGCTGTCACCAAACAAGGTAACCTTATGTGAGGCATACACAACGAAGATTAGAAGGAGGATCCAAGGGCAGGCTTAATGACTACCCAGGTACATGCGCCAGACTCAATATCAAAACACTATATTGTACCTAGTAGTCAAGAGAAGTTATTCACCATGGATCACAAGACAAAATACCGTACACATAACACCCGTGGGAACACACCATGCAACAAATTTCTATGTGGTGTCGGCCATGTAAGGGCTCAAGGACGTATGGAAAAAGTACCCATCAGAAGCCACTCTGTACCGCCCTATTTTGCATCATTTGGGTTTCTCCTTGCCCAGGAGACAAAATACAACGGCCGGTCAGATGTAACCGTGACCGAAAAGGATGTAAAAGGGAAGTATTTCTCAAATGTTAGGGTGGCAACTGAGAAAAAGCAGTGTGAAGTGATAGGAGTGAAATAGTGAGGGTATATAAAATTAGGTGAACTGGGTAGAAATCAGCAATTTATTAGTATCTCCCAGTCCCTAAGGCTAAAAGACAAGTGCAAGTGCAGGTTTGAAATAATAACCGCACTCAGTAGTGGTCAACATGTTTCTGCATATAAAGAAAAAGTTTCAATGCATTCATCAGGACCTGTTCTTTCCAAACTATTGCTTTTTGTGAAAATTAATTAAAGAGATATCACCTGAAAATCACAGGTTGTATGCTCAACCATGTACTGTTATCGCACCGTATCCAGGACATTGGATCCACAGGAAAAACAAACAAGAGAAAAGAACATGAATTTATCACATTCCCACGGTTTTTTCTTTAGAAAATATTTTAATCAAGTAAAACCTGAATATAATCGCGCCAAGGTCGCACATGCTAGGAAATAAATTCCATTGTAAAACTCACCCATAAACGATGGTTGAGGAGCTTCACCCCACCTGGCTGCGGCTCAGGTCTGAGGAGCACCGCTCTAAAGTAGCAAAATTGGGTTTAAAAGAAAGAGGCATTCATGGCTCGGTTGGTAAAGTTCATGATTCATGAATAGCTTCAGAGCATTCACTGCTTATACCAATTCTTTATGATTCAATAGTCGATCTTTGACTAGGGTTGCTTATAAAATGAAATTTATCATCTGCTAGATATTATTGCAAATGTAGAATGTCACGAGGGTTATAACCAAGCTGAAGGCAACCCGTCCATGATGCAAACAAACATGCTCGCGCTACGCTGTTTGTACGGAAAGGCTACAAACCCACATTAAGTAATGCGGCTAGAATGGCAATTTGAGCAAGACACACACAAAAGCCTTGTGTGTGTGGCTTACCTTTCCAAGCTAAAAGCAATCCGTCCAAGATGCAAACAAACATGCTGGCGCTACGCTGTTTGTACGGAAAAACTACAAGCCCACATTAAGTAATGCAGCTAGAATTATGTTGGTGGCAAGTTGAGCAAGACACACACAAAAATCTCGTGTGTGTGGCTTACCTTTCCGTCGGTGTCTCCCGACAGTCATCCGAGCTGTCTGGGGGGGCACCGCTTGTTGAGCTCGTGCTGTGTTTATGCGGCTATTGCGGAAAACGGGGTCACGTGATCGGCAATGATCACGTGATGCTATGCCTGTCGGGAGTTGTAGTACACGCATCGGGATGCCGTAGTTTCATTGAACATAAAACGTTAATGCGCAGTCTGTATTTCTGACACATCGTTAAACCATGTTTACAACTGATAAGCATATGTTGTGTGTATTTTAATAACACTGTTTGAGATTCTTTAAAAATGGCATATTTTAATCAGTGTATTCACATTACAGCCGTCAATGTGAGCACATATTGCGCTGGACAATGAGAAATGAAGGGACTGTCACAATGTATAATTTTAGTGTATGTATAATACAGATGTATTAAATCTGTGCGCTGAGCATTGGATGTAATAGTACCTTGAAGTGACATCCACAATCTCTATTCTCAGTGTGTGCCTAAAATAGACATCACTATGAGCGAAAGCACAATTATTGGATCTATGCGCTGAGCGATATGTATGGTAAAGGAGTGAAAAAACACGGTATCTATTCTCAATGTGTGCATGATATGGACATCATTATAGGTGGAAGCACAATTGTTAGAACTTGACAATATATATGATGATGAATTAAAGAGACACCCACGGTATCTATTCTCAGTGTATGATACAGTTATGAATGAGAGGACATTTATAAGATCCAAACGCTGGACATTGTGTATGATGGTAAAGTCAATTAAAGGGACATCCACGGTATTGGCTCATTGAGTCCTTCCTTGTCACTGTTCAGTCTATATACCCATTTCTGTTCGATTTTAAACAGAAATCGGCCAGCGTCAGGACAGAGTTCAGGAATCTGTGGTTGTTCTAACACAGTCCAATAGAAATCATCAGGGCCATGTCCTTTCTCCAAAAAATGTGCAGTGAGGCGAGTAGCTTGTTTACGGCATCGCACTGTGCTCTTGTGCTCTTGTATTCTCGTCCTAACTTTTCTGGTCGTCATGCCGACGTATCGAAGTTGGCAAGGACACATCACCAAATAAATAAGGTTACTGCTATTGCAGTTGGTAAACCTTGTTTGTCTCCACGGTCTGTCTGTCCCTATATCTACGGTGGTTGATTTATGAGTTTGGGGACAAACTGAGCATGCCCCACAGGGATGGTGGCCTTGGACAGGCGGTAGATCCCACAATGTGCCCACCTGTCTGGGTACTTTGTTCCGTGGACGGGTATGGACCAACTGGTCTTTGAGATTTTGTCCTCTTTTGAAGGCAAAGAGAGGTAAAGGAATGTCGTCCCCTCCAGTTTTCAAGATCGACCAATGTTTTTTTACGATCCTTTGAACTTGATTGGATCTGCTGTTGAATGTATTCACAAAGGTGATGCGGTTGGTTTTTTCTTTGGGAGGATGTATCTCTAGCAGAGATTCCCTATTATTATTAGATGCTCTCTTTTTGGATTGACAAATGATTTTCTTTGGGTAGTTTTTTTCACTGAGTTCTTGTTCCAGGTTTCTCGAATGAATCTTAAATGCCTCTTTGTTGGAACAGTTTCGTTGTACTCTGAGAAACTGGCCAAACGGTAAATTGTCTCTTAGTGCTCGAGGATGACAGCTGTCATATCTCAAAAGTGCATTTCTGGCCATGGGCTTCCGATAGAGTTCAGATTCAAGACCGTTGGGAGTCGCATGGATCTTCAAATCAAGAAATGCCAAAGTCGTCCGACTGTATTAGATGGTAAACTTCAGATATACATTTCTGGTGTTAAGCCATTCATAAAAGGACACAAGATCTTCAAGCATCCGAGGACCGGACCGGTTTCGAGGTAACACCTCTCATCAGCCCGGCTAGCTTGACTCCAGTGGTGTGGAGTGCCTGGGACCCACGTCTGAGCATCCCCAGCGCACTTAGGGCGGAATTTGCAAACAAAACAAGTGATGTACCGAATGTGGATCAATGTCACACAGTCAACCCAGTCCAAAGATCTGGGTCAGAGCTGATTTGCATATCGCCATTGTCTAACCCGGGGTGGTGTGGAGTGCAAAATAACGATGGATTTGGGCCCCGATCTTTGGACTGGGGTGACTGTGTGACATTGATCCACATTCGGTCCATCACCTGTTGTGTTTGCATTAAAATACACACATCATATGCTTATCAGTTGTAAACATGGTTTAACGATGTGTCAGAAATACAGACTGCGCATTAACGTTTTATGTTCAATGAAACTACGGCATCCCGATGTGTGTACTACAACTCCCGACAGGCATAGCATCACGTGATCATTGCCGATCACGTGACCCCGTCTTCCGCAATAGCCGCATAAACACAGCGCGAGCTCAACAACCGGTGCCCCCCCAGACAGCTCGGATGACTGTCGGGAGACACCGACGGAAAGGTAAGCCACACACACGAGATTTTTGTGTGTGTCTTGCTCAACTTGCCACCAACATAATTCTAGCTGCATTACTTAATGTGGGCTTGTAGTTTTTCCGTACAAACAGCGTAGCGCGAGCATGTTTGTTTGCATCTTGGACGGATTGCTTTTAGCTTGGAAAGGTAAGCCACACACACAAGGCTTTTGTGTGTGTCTTGCTCAAATTGCCATTCTAGCCGCATTACTTAATGTGGGTTTGTAGCCTTTCCGTACAAACAGCGTAGCGCGAGCATGTTTGTTTGCATCATGGACGGGTTGCCTTCAGCTTGGTTATAACCCTCGTGACATTCTACATTTGCAATAATATCTAGCAGATGATAATTTTCATCCCTAGTCAAAGATCGACTATTGAATCATAAAGAATTGGTATAAGCAGTGAATGCTCTGAAGCTATTCATGAATCATGAACTTTACCAACCGAGCCATGAATGCCTCTTTCTTTTAAACCCAATCTTGCTACTTTAGAGCGGTGCTCCTCAGACCTGAGCCGCAGCCAGGTGGGGTGAAGCTCCTCAACCATCGTTTATGGGTGAGTTTTACAATGGAATTTATTTCCTAGCATGTGCGACCTTGGCGCGATTATATTCAGGTTTTACTTGATTAAAATATTTTCTAAAGAAAAAACCGTGGGAATATGATAAATTCATGTTCTTTTCTCTTGTTCGTTTTTCCTGTGGATCCAATTTCCTGGATACGGTGCGATAACAGTACATGGTTGAGCATACAACCTGTGATTTTCAGGTGATATCTCTTTAATTAATTTTCACAAAAAGCAGTAGTTTGGAAAGAACAGGTCCTGATGAACGCATTGCAACTTTTTCTTTATATGCAGAAACATGTTGACCACTACTGAGTGCGGTTATTATTTCAAACCTGCACTTGCACTTGTCTTTTAGCCTTAGGGACTGGGAGATACTAATAAATTGCTGATTTCTACCCAGTTCACCTAATTTTATATACCCTCACTATTTCACTCCTATCACTTCACACTGCTTTTTCTCAGTTGCCACCCTAACATTTGAGAAATACTTCCCTTTTACATCCTTTTCGGTCACGGTTACATCTGACTGGCCGTTGTATTTTGTCTCCTGGGCAAGGAGAAACCCAAATGATGCAAAATAGGGCGGTACAGAGTGGCTTCTGATGGGTACTTTTTCCATACGTCCTTGAGCCCTTACATGGCCGACACCACATAGAAATTTGTTGCATGGTGTGTTCCCACGGGTGTTATGTGTACGGTATTTTGTCTTGTGATCCATGGTGAATAACTTCTCTTGACTACTAGGTACAATATAGTGTTTTAACCTTATGTGAGGCCCATGCATAGTTCTCCCTGACAATTTGAAACAAGCTGTTCTCCTAGCGCAGGGAGCACATCAGGGGTAGTCAAATCTAAAAACTGACCGTCGAGTAAGGTTTGGTTTCGGAGCCTTGATCAAAGAGTGGAGGAGATTGTCAGAGGCTGCTCACGCCTGCCATGCGCCTGCCAGCCAGAACCCCAGTGCCAGTCATCATGAAAGAAGGCCCTACTACTCTGTGGCAATGAGTCAATGAAGACTTTTAGAATCTTCCTGATAGCTCCGATATGTACATTGTGGTACATGATTTTTTTCAATAGCTAAAGATGAAAATAATGCTGACCACCTCGGCATTTGAAGTCATCCTGAAGATTGATAAAATGATGCCTACCCATGGTTTGTTTGAAGATATCTGAACTGACAATGCACCCTCGTGGCATGAGTGGGTTAAGTAACTATGCTCTCATAATGCACATGCATTTTTCAGTGTCTTGGTAAACCACAGAATGTGTAAAGATGTGGACTTCCTTTTTATGTAAAGGAAAGGGGAAAGGGAAATAGGGCTTATTGGAATGGATGGGGAAGTAGTGCTCCAAATTTAGCTTAAAAAGATTCTGTCCATAGAATATTGACTCAGTAATGACTATGGAGAGGAAGTCATGGACTCAGAGTAACGAAGATAACAGGTAAATAACTGGGGCATTAAGTTCACTACCCAGCATTTCTGAGTTGCTTGTCATGTCGGGGAGTGTTTTTTTATTGTAATGAAGAGGACACAGTTTATTTTATCAATTGCTAAGCCTATGGATGACATCTTAGATTGGCAAGTGCAGTCACAGTGGAACATACGATATGTGCACATGATAAAACATAGGAATTTTAAAGTTGTATATCAGTGGGTCTCATTCTCTTGTTCTGATGCCCCTTCTAATGCTGAGGCTCGGGTAAAGGGGTAAAATGCAGCCCCTGGTAGTGAGGAGATTCAATAGGGATGTTGTATATGAATTTAGGACCCTAGTGTAATTTTCCCGATTCATGCCCATATATAGATATAAATCACCCTATCCTTATATAGGCATAGAAATCATAACCATATTTAGACTTAGCCTATGCAGTCCAAATGCGGCATGACTACTTCCACTAGTTCCGAAAATCCACAACGATTTCTTGGAAAAACCCACCTTCCGCAGTCAGGGAAATCCCCATGCTTGAATATTGATTTATTCAAGAACTCATGGAGTTTTCAAAGAACTGAGTCTTTGATGATGTTATTATGTCCAACCTTACGTCAAACTAGGCACCTTCAAGGTATAAATATGCTCACACTTGCCCAGGCAAAAGCAGTTCGACTATCTACTTTCCCGACGCATCTCGCTGAAGTAAGTGCCGAAGGAAGCCAACCCTCCAGCAGACGCACTGAGAGAGACGTTTCTTTTGCCGAGAAATCCAGCTCCAGTGTTTCCAAGCTACCCTTGCGGGTTGTTGGGAAATCGAGTCCTGAGAGAGAGATACCAGACCTCCTTCATTCTAAAATCAAGGTACGGAGCTGATTAGACCCTTAGAGAATTCTTGGATTAGATTCTTGGCAAAAGAATACTGAAACTAAGCTACACCACTTCTTCCCTTGTAGTAGGCCTAGGTTAGGTACACTGGGGAAGGCGTATTTTAGAAGCACCAGTTGAGTACTTTTTAGTCTTTATTTATTAATGTATGTATTCTATGTATTTTAACCATATCATGCTTTTACAGTATGATTTTATAATACTCTTCGTACTGTACGCATTGTACTTTGCAACCAATATTACGATTGTAGCAGTTCATTTCTTCTGCATGAGAAAGAAGACTGTTCAATAAATACTTTTTATTGAAAACGCCCGTCTCTCTATTTCTCTGCACCTCTGGTGAAATGAAGCATGCACAATTGACTGAGTGAAATAACTATCCATTGTTTCCGCGACTCTAGAGATACATTTCTTATTCTTGGGAAACAAAGTTGTCATGTTTATGCGGTTGTCAGAAACTAATCCCTTCTTGTGAATTCGAGAAAGTTTCTAGTGACCTCTGAGCTAGCTGGCACACACAATTAAGTCTAGTATATTCGACAGAGACCTATTCGGCCTCAGTCCTACGTCTAATCTATAGGATATACTATTCCAATGCGCAGAGCCTATTGGGAATATAGGACCTACACTACATGGCACCCAACATTTGTAAGGCGATAATTTAACGCTAGATACTAGAGTAACTCAGTCGTGCTTTTCACACAGACCCCTTTTTCCCGTAAAATACTCCAATAGACCTCTGGAGTGGGTAAAAGGATATAATATCCGCCATAACTGAGTAGGAGGAAAATACTATGTATTCGTTTTTGGTTTGTTCAACGTTGAAGGATACAGTGTTCCAAAAATATTGTGCACCTTATCTTTGTTTCCTTGAAACTTGCTCTGCAAACTTTCAGTCAGCAAAATGTCAGAGAGGGACGACGAAAGGGAGAGAGCTGCATATAGAGGCACATGAATATCGACAGACAGAGGTATTCTATTCATGGATTCTGTTTCCTGCAGCAAATCCAGTAACACACGAGTTCCACTACTACAGGTAGAGGAACCTCGAGCGGAATAATTTCCTTTCGAGGACTTTGAAATTTCACTAACTTACCAAGAGCATCAGCTCTGGTTTAAAGGCGCCCTACAACATCAAAATAACATTTCCAGGCTCGGTCCACTAGGTAGACCAGGAGCAACATGGCTGGTACTTGCCAGCTATACACCACATCCTGACATTGAAAGAATGACAGGTCCAGAACTGTTAGCTCAGCTAAAACAGTTAATAAAAATACACAGACAATTGGTTCAATATGTCAAGCGGACTTTAACAGTCCAACTTACTATAAGGATTCCACAGCACACCCCTCATCAGGGGAACACAAACAAAATTACACCACAGACTATACAATCAGTCATTCGTAAATTACCAGCAAAAAGGCAACAAATTCCGTTCTGGTTAGCTCAAAAAATTACTCAAATAGAGGCAGTATTTCCCGATAGTACACCTCATGAGAAACACAGGATTTTAACAATCTGTTTACCAATGGGGATTGCACCACACGTAGAGGACTGTGACACTTGGGGTACAGTCTTTGCTTCAATCTACACAAAAACACATGGTGTTCCGTCTATGGCGGTAATACCAGACGTCCTAAGACAGATTCAAAATGAATGTGGACCAGAACCTGCCTTAAATCTTGGTATGAAGTTACTAAAAGATTTCAAACAGATCTTGGCTATCCTATTAGCTAACATCAAAGGTAAAGCAGCATCCGTGGCAATCCACCAGAAACTAAAAGAAACTGATATAACAGAGCAACCATATTAACTTGCAAGAATTATTGAAAAATCCTATGAAGAACAAGGTAGAGATAGTTTGGGTGGGAAACCAGTAAAACCCGAACTAACAGAAAATCCTGAAAAAGTTTTTATTAAAAATAATCTCACTACTCCTAAAAAGAAGTGGGAAAACACTAAACAGACGCTTCATAAAGAGAAGCGCTCTCAGTCCAGAGGAAGGTCTCCTCAACAGGAGCCCTCAGAAAACAGGTATAACCTCAGAAATAGGGATAATTTGAGAAAACCTGATAGATATCAAGATACTGATACATGTTCCTCTCGTACCTTTCAGACTTCCTCGCAGAAATCCGAAAGAAGAGGACGATCAGAACAAACGGAAGAACGCGTGAAGTCCAAAGACGAACAGCACGTTCCGAAAAATAAGAATACCCAATTCACCAAAAAGAAGGTAGCAAGTCTAAATATCATACAAGCTGAGGATCTTGAGGACACAACTCAAGAACTGGGAGTGGGCCCAGGCAGTGCTAGACAGCGCAGCAGAAGTGGTCATAGCTCGCAAGATCCTGAAGGATCATCTGGAGACAGTGGACTTGAATGAATACATCCAAATTGAAAATGCCGACACCAGAGTTAGTGTACCACATAAGTTATATGAAGTAACACTCCGGATGGAGGGGGACATAACTAGGACAATAAAAGCACTCTTTTGGGAGAAGCTACATAAGGGTTATGACATTCTTCTAGCTGAACAAGACTGGCCATCTAAATTTGTCAGGGAGTGCCCACATGGCGAAGAGATAATTATGCCAGCCTTCTCTAATCACATTCCAATTCATAAAAAATACACATACGGTTCGGGTGACGGGTGGGTCAAACATCTAATAAATGTCCAATGTAGTCCTAATAATCTGCCAAGAAATTATCTGGGGGGAATCACTCCATATGAATTACTATTTGGTACTAGAATGCTCACCCAGGTTCTCGATTGTCAAACTTCAGTGGTAGAACAAAAACCCTTTGACATCAAAGATTGTTTGGCTGTTTTACAGGACTTAAATGAAAAAGAAGAAGTCTGAGTAACACAATACAGAAGCAAACGACCACTGAAGAAAAACCACTTGTCAAAGGAAGGCCTGTCTGGGTTCCAAATTTTGGGGATCTAGTCAGGGAAAAGATCGCGGTGAAGAAGGAATTTGAGCCTTCTTACAGAAAACCAGTACCTGTCTTAGCAATCCACGGAAAAAAAATCAATGTTACTACTGCCCCTTGCTGGAAAAAGGGAGAACAGAATCGTACCCATCAACCTGGTCAAACCACATCATGTGGCCGATAATAAGTAGTAGGCCCAGTGGACTCCCAAGATGTAGCAGACGACCAAATCTTGCTACAATCCAAGAGGTTCAAACTGAAAGACTTATCCCCTTTGATAAACCTGCAGTGAGTAAAGAAGGACTATGCAACAAAGCCATGGAACTTGTGCCTCTTGAGACCCAAATAACAGTTCGTCAAGAAACACCTGCCTACAATGATATAGCCTCTGACTATACTAATATGACAAAGGAAGAAGCAGCTCCAACGATTCCAAACAATCCGGATGCAATCCCAACAATCGAGAGAACTTCCTCTGGCTATTTCATCAACTTTGGTACATTTTCTGAGGATCCCAGTGAACCTGAAACTACGCCAGCAAATAAAACTTTCAAAGAAAAAGTAACAGAACTCTTTCATCAACTTGAAAATACATATCTGGTTTCACCATGGGCTGAAATTTGGATTGTGTTAGGTGTACTTTTTCTCCTACCTTGGCTCATTCTTGTTTCAAGTTTGGGACAGATGATAGATGGAAAATACAGTACAATGGACACAGCAAGTAAGAACATCAACTTGCTCCTGAAACCTCACAAATCATCTCATCGTGAACGAAGAGACCTGTCATCAGTAAACATCACAGCCGTTCCTATACCTGGTGGTATGGCATGGGACACAACTGATTATGACATTTATGGCCCGGTGGAACTGTTGAAGATTCCACACCAATTTAAGGTTTCTTTGAGTGACTTTGTCTCACTTTCTGATGATTGGGACTTTGAAACTGTTAATAACATGATGACAGATTTAGAAATGTCAGCTAAATTCACAAAACATGACTACTTAGAAGGTTCATCAGATTATGAACAAATGTATTGTTTTAATCATTATGGTCACCATTATTTGCACAAATCTGCAAACCATAGAAATACTTTTACTTATAATCAATGGGAACATTGTCCAACGCCGCCAAAGGGCAGCTCAAAAACATTTTATGAAAAGTTTCCATACTTCTCAGGTTTTAATGTCACAAATCCAGAAACGTTTTATTTTAAAAATGTGAATAAGACAGGAATGAAAAACATGCTGACTAATACTAAACAAATTTATTCTGCGAACTTTTATGCTCAGCTGTCTACATTAGGTTTTAACTTTTGGAAAGACAACATTGAGACAAAAACTGTCTGGGGCACAAAAGACTGGCAGGTGCAAGGTTTAGAAGCCTTAATCAGAGCCTGCATTATCCCAGAACAAATAATGTTTTTAAATGACACTGTTCAACAAACATCATGTCTTGTCTTAGCTAACATAAAGGATTTAAACAAACCGCCCCTACCTAAAGCCACACCTGACAGTAATGGTACTGCAGATGAGGAGGTAGACTTAAAACAGTTTTTACAACAGAACAGAACTAATCCTGATTAGAAAAAATGGTTAATCTGGCCCACAGACATGAATAGCTGTCAAGATAGATTCCTGAACAAAACTCAGCAGTTCAAAGTAACTAGGCCAGATCCAAGATATTCCCAGAGACAACATCCAGGGATAGTTACAACATACAGTGTAGGAAAACTATGCCTTGAGTGCCTACAAAAATCCACACTTCCAGAAATTAAACAGCACTTAACTTTACTTTAAGAAGGCGTTGACGTACGAGACTTCTTACTTGGACCTCGTAAACCACGTCAAAAACGTTTCATATACGCCGGTATATACTCTGCTTACAATGAAGCATGGAAAGTCAAGCACATGGAAACTGCAGAAAGAATACGAGAAATTGATCGTATTAATTTAGAGAAAGCTCTTCTCTGTAGTGGACAATGGGTTAACGACTCTGTCCTCCAAAATTTATTATTTGGACAGCATTGAATCCTCTGCCGTTGACATAATAGAGCAGGACTTGCTAATGTTACAACATGGCCAGTCTCAATTACGTTCTATAATGCTGCTAGGCTGGACATTACAAAATCTCCATTCAGGCTACGTGCCATGGCGTCTAATCAACACCACATCATTGCTTACTGTCTTTAACTTTACAGATAAACAAATCTCTTTGGCACAAAGAGGAGCAGACTATACGGCGCTGAGCATAGAAAAACTGGAAAGATAACCATTAACTGTGTCTGAGAAACCAGTTGTGGAGTGGATAATACATGGCACCATCACGATACCAGTGACGATTTTCCAGTTTCAGTATTGCTTAAAACACATACCAGCGGGCCTGAATGAAAGGTTGGGTAAAGACAACCTTAAGACAACCTAGAATTTACCATACACACACAAATGTTGGAGTGGGGGAAAGGAGGTATTTCCTAGTGGAAAAAATTGTAAGAACTCACTAAGCGGTACACTTTTGTGTCAGGGTATTAATTTACACGGAGCCTGTGAGGGTTCTTCAAATAACCTTTCTTGCCACCTGCACGGTTCACCAGCAGCAGTGATAGATCCAGTTTTTAGGCAGCTATCCAATGGTAGCTACATAATGTTGAATGATCACAGTTGCGGTGGCTTGTTGCCAGGAAATGCCTATCTAGTTAGTGTGTCAGCCAAGGTCACTTGTTGTATGCAAGAATTGGTTCCGAAAAGCAAGACAGACTGGGAGTCGGCGTTATGTCCTTCACTGAATATCTCTTCTATACGAATTGATACTTTAAGCAGAATAAAAGCCATTCTTTTGCAAAAAACTGTGCCACTGACCTCGTCCAGAGAAACGTATGATCTGCAAGTCGCAAGGACTTCTGCGGAGATACATGCCCTATTATCAATGAACTGTCCAATACATTTCGCAGAAATGTTAGGTCGTATCTTAAATATGTCTGATACAAGTGGTATTGTACATGTATTTAAGACGGTTTTTTCGGGACTGTTAGCACCCTTTCAAGCAGTCCTAGGCATTTTTCCAAATTTCGTGCACTCTGTGTTCGGCGGCCTGCCTCTTCTTTTGGGACTCGTAGCAGGAATTCTATTTTTGTTTCTTCTGCTCTGATATGGCAAGTCCAGTCACCAGCGATACCCAGACTACCATGGAGGACGCCCTCCTAGCCATGCGGTACCGTGACAGAATTACACACATTCTTGTCTTGGCTCGTTTAAGAGATCTGAATACCACATGGTTTCTTTCGTTCAGACCAATCTGGCAAGATTGCATCTTACCAGTTCTACAATGCCTGCTTTGTGGAGAAGAACGTGTGTTGGACATTTGTCTTACACTTCCATCAGCACTGCCAATGGATGTTGACGCATTACTGAGTCCGGTAATGGCTCACATGTTGTGTTGCCCCCAACGGCTACCTATCCTGATGACGGCATTTGTAGAGATCTCACCAGCAACTACAGCTAATGGTGAGGTACGTGGAATAACAGGCACACAGGTACCATCTGATTTGAACATTGCTAATGCGACTGACGCCGACGGCGATGCTTCTCATCTGTGCACAATTGATCTACTTAATGAAGTAGTTCCACTTTCACCTACTGTGGTAGACGATTTCTTTGCCAGCTTAGACAATTTGATGTTTTCTCCTGACACCGAGAATAACTTTTGAAATCTGAACACAGCGTTCCATGAACTCTGAATTTGGCATTCACTTTTCATAACAATACTTCCAAAGCTTTGGAATTCTATTTTTCCACGGCTAATTTTGACTTTTTCCCCAAAAACTTGAAATTTATTTTTATTTTTTTTGGCACAAAGTAATCTGCTTAAAGTAGAACTATTCTTAGAGAACAAGAAATTCCCTCTTGAATACTTCCTAGAGACAATATTTGACCTTGTCTTCAAAACCAAAACAGTATATTATTCTGCTATGGGATGGTCTTGACTTTTTTTCTGTTATTAAGAGCCATTTCTTGAATGTACGTTTCATTATTGATTTAGTTAGTATTAATGCTTTCATGCTTTATACTTCATACGAAAACACTATTCTTAAATGCATAGTCAATTGCTAATTTTTTCGTGTGCAAACCTTTTCAAATGCATTTTTTGTATTTTCGGTGGGATTGTAAACACATGCTTTAGATATGTTTTAGTGCTTATAATTTAGTAATGTTAAACATAATAAAGTGGAGTGGGTGTTGTATATGAATTTAGGACCCTAGTGTAATTTTCCTGATTCATGCCCATACATAGGCATAATTCGCCTTATCCTTATATAGGCATAGAAATCATAACCATATTTAGACTTAGCCTATGTAGTCCAAATACGGCATGGCTACTTCCACTAGTTCCGAAAATCCACATTGATTTCTTGGAAAAACCCGCCTTCAGCAGTCCGGGACTTCCCCTTGCTTGAATATTGGTTTATCCAAGAACTCATGGAGTTTTCAAAGAACTTCAGGGCATATTACCAACAACTAGCGATATTTATCGCTAAGTAGGCTTAGAGGCAAGTTTTTTTATCGCCGCGCAACGCCGGATATTATCGCTGAGATAACGTGCTATTAGCAACGCTTATCTCAAAAGCGATAATATTTCCGGCGATAGCGGCGAAATCCGTGAATATCGCTGAGAATACAGCGATATTCACGCATTATCGCTAACAGGGTCTTAGCCATTATATCCACCTCCCATTGGATATAATGGCTAAGAACTGGTCTGAGCAGGCGTTAGTTTTTGGATTAAAGCGGCGATAATGTCATTTCGCCTGCCTTGTTAATATGCCCCTGAGTCTTTGATGACATTATTATGTCCAACCTTACGTCAAACTAGGCACCTTCAAGGTATAAATATGCCCACACTTGCCCAGGCAAACACACTGTGGTTTGGAGCAGTTCGACTATCTACTTGCCAGACGCATCTCGCTGAAGCAAGTGCAGAAGGAAGCCGACCCTCCACCAGACGCACTGAGACGCTGTCTTTTCTCTTGCTGAGAAATCCAGCTCCAGTGTTTCCAAGCTACCCTTGCGGGTTGTTGGGAAATCGAGTCCTGAGAGGGAGATACCAGGCCTCCTTCATTCTAAAAACAAGGTACGGAGCTGATTGATTAGATTCTTGGCAAAAGAATACTGAAACTAAGCTACACCTCACTTACTTCTTCCCTTGTACTAGACCTAGGTTAGGTACACCAGGGTAGGCGTATTTTAGAAACACTAGCTGAGTACTTTTTAATCTTTATTTATTAATGTATGTATTATATGTATTTTATGGCTTAGAAACCATATCATGCTTTTACAGTATGATTTTGTAATACTCTTCGTACTGTATGCATTGTACTTTGCAACCAGTGTTACGATTGTAACAGTTCATTTCTTCTGCATGAGAAAGAAGACTGTTCAATAAATACTTTTTATTGAAAACGCCAGTCTCTCTATTTCTCCGCACCTCTGGTGAAACGAAGCATGCACAATTGACTGAGTGAAATAACTATCTATTGTTTCCGCGACTTTAGAGATACATTTCTTATTTTTGGGAAACAAAGTTGTCAATTTAGTTTATGCGGTTGTCAGAAACTAATCCCTTCTTGTGAATTCGAGAACGTTTCTAATGACCTCTGAGCTAGCTGGCACACACAATTAAGTCTAGTATATTCGATAGAGACCTAGTCAACCTCAGTCCTACGTCTAATCTATAGGACATACTATTCTAATGCGCAGAGCCTATTGGGAATATAGGAACTACACTACAACGAAAGTGGGCTGACCTATGGCCCTGTGTTCTATGCAGTGGTGGGCAGAAGCAATATGTAAATGAAAGGACAACAGACAAATAGGTGAAAAGGACTGACTGAAAGCCTCTCTGAATATATATTTAAGTATGTATTTTCAAGAGATTTATTTAGAGAAAAGCAAAAGGTCTTAGCTAACAACATGACTAAAAAGCATGAGCAAAGCCAATACCTTAGTGTTTTATAGCTGCCAGGTTTTCAATTTGAATATGTGTGACATTTCTAAGCTTTCATCGCACATTTGTGTGATATTTTAAGTAATTATATGTGACACGATAAGTCAAAATTTAGGGTAATAAAAATTGAGTAGCTATGCTCATGTAGTGAAACAGATGCCACAACTGTCCTTGTTTGTGCAATATACTGTTTAGAAACAGCCTTCACACCGCTACAGTGCTCCTGAAGTGCCTATGCAAGGCCATTACCCTGGTTCCCTGAATGCACAGTGCCAGTGGCTAAAAACCCAGTTCTGGATGAATGTGTTAGTGACGTAAAACGCAGCCACTTAGCAGCTATGGTATTATTGAGGTGCATAGACACAACTGTATGTTGGCAGAGAAAAGGAAAAAAAACAGAGGTGAAGGAGCACAGGATTGTTTATGTGTATCCTGGTAATGAAAAAGCAGGGGAGATGCATTGATTGACTGTGGCGTATTGCCAGAGTTGTGCATATGTGTCCCTGTAAGGGAATAGCAGTTGGAGGGTGGTAGGTATAAGTCATGTCTGAAGTACATTGACAGATCTAAGTATGTATCCCAGGAATAGTAGAGAGTGGTACAGGCCAATAGAGCTGTGTGTGCATTTTGTTTTGACACAGTAATGGGACTAGCAGAGCAGGACAAGGTGGCACTGTGTGTGTGGGAGCTTCAGTTATTTGTATAGTTTGTGGATGCAGATAATAATTTGGGTGAACTAAGAGTGCAGCTCGTGGATCTCAATGTCAGATTGGAAGGGTAGTGCAGATCAGGAATGAGGGGCCTAACGGAGTAGTGTGTTACTCCCAGTTGGATTAATAGGAAATGCTGAAGGTTAGTACTGAAAGTCACAGGCAGAACTTCTACTGTGTGTCGTAACACGGTGTTTAGCATGGGATGCATTAGGTCCAAAATAAGGTGTGATTTGGCACAGCAATTTTATATCTAAATTCCAGTACTTCTATAGCCAAAGAAATTGCTGAAGGGAATAGGGGAGCATTGGCAAAAACGGTGTTGGCCTCTATTTTGGAATATCAGGGAGAACATTGGTTCCTGACTGAAGTGCATAAGGAGAGCTCAGATCTGTGTCTGTTACGATGCTGAAATAACAGAGGGTTTTGCAGGGTTTGGATGCGGTATCTTGCCAGAACTGTGTGTGGATCCTTGTGCTGAATAAAGGATGTACTCTTGATCAGGATAGACATGCTTTGACATGTGGTGTCATAATGCTCTTAATTTATTGTTAATTAAATATGTAAGAAGGTTGAATTATTAATAGTAGTGTTTCAATCAATCGCCCTTCTCATTAAGGGCATGGTGGGCGGGGAAGAATGGGTTTATGCTGGGGCCTTGCTGTGGGGGCGAGATAATGTTGTGAACTCAGGCCATCTTCACCTCAGCCTCCCTCTCCATGGATAGCCCGACAGCTGTGCTTTATGCTTAATGCCCTTCCCTGCCAGGCTATTGCCCTGAGACGGTGGAGGGCTGGGGAGGGCTGAGTAATTTAGTATTAGAAGGAGCCTCACTGTTGTTCAGTTGCTCCAGTAATGGAGGGCTGGAGAGTATTTTTTTAATTTGAGGAGGGTCTGTAGACTTGTGCAGAAAAAGGAGTGGATCAATTGGTTATTTATCTTGAAGCAGTTGGAAGCATACTACAAGGTTTAAGATAAGATGCACTGCTATGACCTGAAAGATAAAGGATGTAGAAAGCTGCTTTAAAACAATGAAATATGAAATACTAGCATTTGTAAAGCACACAGCTACCTCCGGAGAGGTGCCCAGGCGCTGGGGGCCGTCAGGAAGATTAAGCAAGCTATTGAACCATGAACCCTGTGGTCCAGAGTCAGGCACCCTGGCTGCTGCGCCACACCTCTTCCTCCACAATCAGAGAGCTGCTCTAAGTTCTAAAGTAGGGAACTTTAAACCACATAGAGTTTTAGAGCCCTGCTACTGCTGCTCAACTCTAGGTCAATTTCTTGAAATCAGAGAGGGAAACTCCTCCATTTTCTCCACATCACCTATAGAAATTTTAACCTGCTGTACCTTAGTCTTTAAAATGCTCCCTTCATGCCAGTCAAGTGTCCCAGGCTGTCTGTGCTTATGTACTCATCCTCAAGTACTTTAGAGTGACAGATAAACAGCATAATACTCCAACTCTTGTGCCTTTATTGTATGAGGTACACCACAAGTCTTTTGGTTTACCTTACCTGCTTGTGAATTTACTTAATACAACAGATATCTCCAAATGTGCATATTTTTGCAGCTGTATGCATTGTCATGGGAAACTTACTTACTACCAAAACATTCCTAAAGGATATACAACTATTAATCAAATAAGTAAAAATGAGTTTCTTAATCACATCAACTATTTAATTGAATTTTATATTACCTCTTCATGAAAAACATTTCCTAAACTAGTCCAGAAATGCAAGTGCACACTTTTCCTGGTTAGAACGAGGACATGAAAATGTCATAGATTGTTTTTATTAAACAACAGAGAAATCACTCAGTCAGAAACTATCTTCCCAACCACCACCAATTGAATGGCTGCCCCTAGCAAGGGATCCAGGGCCATCATCTGGGTGTTAGATGACATTATGAAATTAGTTGATCAAACTGTTACCGTACTTTAGTGTATGAATGTACATAGTACTTTAATTTACACTGGTGAGTAATTAACCACACCCGCAACTGCATTGGATGGCTTACATCAAGGTGCTAATGAAGAGCAATTGTGGCCCTGGGTTGTTTGTTAAATGCAAAGAAGAACATTTGTCATTAAAAGTGCATGTTGGTAAAGCAAAGGGGAGATTTATATATTAATTGACTACTTTATGATGATTTGTGCATCAATCTACTGTAATGCCTTTATGCTAACTGATTTACTGATTATGGATATCTGGAAATGGATCAGCTACATTTGGATCCAATAATTGAATGATAATTTGCAATAATTTGTATTCTCATATTCCCTGGATAAAGTGTTTGCTTGCAACTGTGCACTTTTTGACTAATTGAACAGAATCTAAATTCTAATTGATACCTTTATTTAGATTAAGAGCAATGAAAGACATAGGCTACCTCTGTCATTTTAGCTTTTGGGTACAACTTACAATTTAGGGGCTTATTACGATGGCAGGCGGAAACTTTCAGCCCGACAAGTCTCGTATTCGGGACTGACTGAGTCGCGGTCGGCGGTTCTGCCCGACCGAATACGATGCGACCGAACACTGTTCGGTCAGATTCCCATTGTTGTGTGGGGGTTCACACTGGTATAGATTAGGCCTCTGAGAGACAGGGTATCATGAAGACATGTGGGGGTCACACAGGCATACCATAGGTGTCTGAGAGACTGGGTACCATGAAGATATGTGGGCGTCACACTGGCATAACTTTGGTGTCTGAGAGACAGGGTACCATGAAGATATGTGGGGGACACACTGGTATAGTTTAGGCCTCTGAGAGATGGGTACCATGGACTGAGATGGCGGGGGAGCACACTAGCATAGCTTAAGCATCTGAGAGGCAGGCTACCATGATGATGGTCATGGACACACTGGTATAGATTAGTCGTCTGAGGCCTAAGCTTAGGCCTCCGAGACTCAGGGTACCATGAAGACATGTCTGAGTCACACTGGTATAGGTTTAGCCTCTGAGAGATGGGGTACCATGAATACGGTCATGGACACACTAGTATAGCATAGCTTAGGCCTCTGGCAGATGGGTTATCATGAAGTTGTGTGGGGCTTCACACTTGAATAGCTCTGGCCTCTGAGAAAAGTGATACCATGAAGATGTGTGGGTGTTCATACTGGTATAGCATTAGGCCTCTGAGAGGCAGGGTACCAGGATGAGCTCAATGGGTGTCGTGTGCCTGGTAGAAAGTGTTCTGTACAGGCTCAGATTGGGAAGGCGGGCAATCGGGCTTGGGGCGATGGGGTGGTGCCTCAAGGTCACCTGCCAACCAACCTAAATGTGGTGCCAGTATCTTGGTTGCTCCCCTGTCATGCTGTAAATTGAGTCTGGGGGCCAGCCTTTGGGCCATACTCACCTTGGTGCCCTGCCACAAGCAGTGCCATCTCCCCCACCGGGGCATCAATTTTAGGTCATGACAGGTGCAGGGAGGGTGGGTTGTTTGCATGGGTCTTAGAGAGGGGCAAGTTTTACTGGGCCATACTAACCTACCCCACACCCCATTGATCAGCAGCAGTGTGCTGTTTTGACACCTCCCTTGCCATATAAATGCACAGAGGCTATAATGAAAGGGATGAACAGGGAATGTGGCCCACTTCCTTTTAGAGTGCCCAAGCCTAATTGTGCTTCCAATCCGAAACTGGTTCTGTAGCATGTTGTGTATGTCACATGAGGGAAAGTCATCATCAGGTAGGTACACTCAACCTGCAAAATACTGGGAGTAACAACATTTTACTTTGGCACAGAAATTCCCATAGCCAAACATGAATGCATGAGTAGACCACAGCACACAACAAAACATCACAGTGCAACAGAACTTCAATGTACACACAAATGTATGTCCACAGACACATATGCACTGTCACTAGCCAACACCTACATGCATCAGTACCCCATGAAAAATACAAACAGATGAAACGCAGACAAAGACAACACCTCATGTACTAGTAAGTCACATTAAAGGAAGTCACACCATTTTCAAAACACCATAGCAAGAAGCATATCATTTACTCTGGATAGCTTCGAAGTAAACTACAACATGTCTAAACCACACAGGAGAGTGAAGTCAAAGTCTGTGGCTGATCTACCAAATAGCAATACAATACATCCACCCAATCAAATGGGAAACCTAGGCCTAGCTTGTTTACTCTCTCATACATCATTTTACTAGATGCAACAATTGTTGACAGATCACACAGTCTCACATCCTCTGTCCTGATGAGCATACAGCTACAATGAGATGTACATTACACCGCTAGCTACTGTACTACTCTACAGTCACAGCTTTTCATCACTAGCATTCTAAATATGTGACAACCAGTCATGTACCATACGCTGTGTACACTTTCAACTAACACATACAACAGCTGTGTCCGGGTAAAGTCAGCAAAAGACTGTAACTTACTGAGACAATTCTTGGACACACAGACCATGCACATAAAGTAGTCAAAATAAATCATGATGTAATTACTGATATCTAATTTTAAAGGCACTGGAAAATAAGGACCACGGACACCTTGCCTAACAGGAACATCTGCAGCAAGTGGAGTCCTTGGAGACAACAGGGCAGAGAAGCTGTCAAAATAATGCTTACCTTACGCTCACCATGGGCACAGGAAAAGTATCAGATGGGTACACAGCCTTGAAGGGTATATGCCTACAGTGGCATACCACCTGTGGCAAACTTGTTATTCCACTAGTCTACCAGATCCATAGAAGTACCAGAAACGGGTCCACCACTATCAAGCCACATACAAGATTTGTACCATTACTTTGTGTACATGGGTGTGTTCAAACTCACCGCCATACAGTCAAAGTTCATATGTATCCAGGTGGATTGATGAGAAAGGAGTCTTTCTGCACATTAGAAACATATGCAGCATGGGACTCCTAAACTGTTGCACTTTGAGACACTTGCACTATGTTGACTTCTGAAAGCATGTACTTGGTGGAAGTTTGAATAAAAAATTCAACGGTTTGTGACTTCATGTCACTCATAGCTAAAACTATTCTTGACACCCAGAAAATGTAAGCACCAAAATATGGACCACATACAGTCAAAGTCCACATACTCCATGGACCATATGCAATCCATGCCATACTCACATCATTGTATACTTACACTACTAATTACACATGATTTACAGTTAACTAAGATACAATTTTGGGGATACAGAAATCTGCAAATGAAGAATTTGAAACCGCTTTATTCAGCATGAGAACTGATGATAATCAAATAACAAAAGGCCCATGGCCAGTCAAAAATTCTATGACACATGGGCCAGAAGAGTCATGGCTATGATGTCTTGCCTGCACAATTCCTGCTAAGGGACATCTCACCTGGAGGGGCATCTAGGGGGCATGCCAGGCACCAAAGGGACAAAACTAGGGAGGACTGGGTTGGGTTTGGGGAGGGATGGAATCAGGAGGGGGGTGTGTCCACTGCAGTTATAGTCTCAGGTGGAGGGGGCAGTGGACCCACTACAATGGTAGGCTCAGATTGAGGTGGAGGTGGGTCCACTGCAGTGGTGGGCTCAGATTGAGGGGGCAGTGGGTCCACTGCTTTGGTAGGCTCAGATTGATGGGGTCGGTGGGCAGCTGTGGTGGGAGGGCTAGATGGAGGGGGAATGGGTTGGGCTTAAGAAGTTTGGGGATTTGGTAATGGGTGATGGTATGAACAGGAATAGGGAGGGGCACTGGTTTTTTTAACCTTTTTTTGTGGGTTTGGAGGTACTGGGCTGGGCTGGGGAAGTATGGGTTACAGGAGGGGATTTTGACTCAGGACACCAAGGGGAATTTCTGGTGATGTTAATTTGGGGCTTTTTTTCTTCTCCAGTGGGGATGGAGAAGATGTAGATAGCAGGTCCGGGGTGTGGGTTTCCTCTTCTTGGGAAGGGGATTGTAGGTTTGGGTAGGGAAGATTTTAAGAGGAATGATCTGGAGTACCTGGGCTGAGGGGGGAACAGGAGAGGTCATGGAGGCAGAGGGTTCTGAGGGTGGAATGCACCTGGAGGACATTCAGCACTGCTGTCTGCCCTACAGAAATCTGCCTCGGGATATCTATGGCCTCCATACTCAGGGCAGCAGGAGATACAGGTGGAGAAGTGTGGCTCAATGGTTAGAGCGGCAGATCCTGATGCAGAGGTCTGGCCCTGGACCAGGGTTCAATTCCTGATGCGGCAGGGTCTTGGGCTCATTGTCTGCGGACTCGATAATTCTCGCCTCGGCGCCTACTCTAATCATGGGGTCCTACGCTGCAACTCTGGGCAATAGCTTGCTTAATCTCCACAACGGCCCCTACAACACTGGGATGCCTGGCTTCACCTTGGGGGTGCCCAGGAGGAGCATCTCACAGGGAGAGCCTGGAAGGGTTCCACAGCGTTATACAGCGCCGGGACGCCCCGGTGATGGGCAGCTGTGCGCTTTACAAGTATACTACATTTACATTTATACAGGGGCAGGGGGTGAGGTGCCTGGCATGAAGGAGACTGGTTCCCTTCTAGGGGAGCGGCCAGGGACAGTGGGATGGGGAGCAGCAAGGAAGATGGAGATGTTAACAGCGGTGGTGGCCTAGGTTATAGATGAGTCTGTTCCTGGCTCATCCACCACCACATGAGAGTCCTCGCTGGAGCTGGATGGTGATCCATTTGATGTTAAATCAGAAGTTCCGTCAGTGAGGCTCCCATCACCCTCCGTGCCACTAGTCCCCTCCTGCTCTGACTCGATACAGGAACCAGTCTGGCGAGCTGCTTCCCCTTGGTCCGTGGCGCTACCTCTTCTGCTGGCCGGTGCTGATGCTGTGAAGAGAAAAGGAAAAGAATCACATGAGTCATCCGTATGTACTTGACACATAGGTATCATCACAAATCTTCACAGATCAAAGAAATACATCAATTGGACTTCTGCTATTACATTTTAATATTGTTTGATACATGGCACTTGCTAGTATGCCAGTTAACCATTTCCCCATCACACATGATGTTCACTGCAACATTGGGTGTATAAATTTCAAAAACCACAACCACAATGTCAACTACTTCACTATGTACCAGCTGATGTGTTGTCTTTTGCTACTGACAGTCTTGTGTCATTACATACCTGTCTCATCTCATGCAGGGGAGTTTAGACCTCACAATGAAAATTGGATTCACAAAATTGAATTGAGACATGGTATCCATTCTGCAATCCCTAGTCATCAAATTGGGAAGTATTGGCTTTGATGTTACAGGACATATAACTTTCTTGTCAGACATCAAGCTGGCGTAATTATTGCAAAAGCCATATCACTCAGATAACAGTGATTGTGCCCTTTTGTCCTGTAACTTAAGTTCTTTCCTATCATGTCACACATCTAACTCTTATTGTGGAGACACCATGGTAGTAGGCATAGGTAGGTTTAAAGACACTTGTCCAACAGTCTTGTGTAATCTATGCACAGTATTAGAAAGATGATTCAAAATGTTGTGCACGTTGGAAACATCTCACCAGTTTCAGATATGAACAATGCTCAACACACTTCCAAGTCCAACGACTGTAACTTCATAATGCTTCTAGTGGATCAATATGCCACAGGGCGGTTTGGGTGCATTGTCTGTACAAATTATTAGAAATGAACCTGTATTGTTTAAGAGTTTAGTCAACACTGTGTACCAATTCTGTCTAGACTGCAGAAGCCCCCATTTGTAGAGGCCAAGTCTGACTGTCCCTTACTTCCTTTAGACATATTGCACACTTGTACAGCTTAAATTGCTCTTCTTTAACATCTCATTTTGTTAACTTACTCCAAAATGATGCACATTTGACATCTCTCAATCTGACAGTGATGCATCCAACACATGGTTTAATCATGCATCAAGTATGGATAGTCATGAGCATTTACACACATGTGAACCATTATGAATGTGTATCTAACATCATACTTTACAATTCCAGCCCTGTTTCCACCAGTGACCACCTGTGTTTGCCACTGAATGGCATGTGTGGTCACCGTTACAGAATCAGACACATGGTCTCACTCTTTTGAATGGAGAGAATGGAATCTTACACCCAATCATATGAAAGGCCAGTGTGACAGGTGACCTGAGTTAGCAAACCTATAATAAGACCATGGGATACATTGAAATACACTGAGCACCAGGGCTGGGACCTAACATTGGCACACTAACCAATCAATACTCACCAAGGCGTCAACATAGACATCATCTGCTACCGGGATGTACAGCATGGGATTTTTAGACTTGAACGCTTCAACATACTTCACAGATTTGGTGTGACCACACTGAGAGCAGGTCAGACATTAGTCAATTTGCTGACACATGTCGAGCAATCACATTACTCCTGAAGGTTATCTCCATGCACATGTTGTTGTAATTTGTGCAGATCACATGAGCATGACACTACTGTCACTACCCTGAACATATTTTCCACACATGCTCCTGATGAAAGGGGCATAACCAGGCATCTAATAATCCTTGTGCATATACATCTTTAAACACTGAACAGTGGTTTTGGTTGGCTTACAACCTGAAAAGGGCCAGCAGGCAAAGATACTTCAGCATGCATGGATAAGAAAGTTGTGCAACAAGGCACATACTCACCCCTCCTTGCTGCTGTGTGGCTTTCAACTTCCCATCCAGGTCAGGAAAGACCACCGCTAGGATGTGGAGCATATGGGGGGTCAGTGTCTGGTATGGACCCCTCTTGGCTGGAGGTGACAGGCCCACACTTCCGTGATCTTCTTGGTCTGGCCACAAAGGTCCTGCCACCATTTCCGACAATGAATGGTGTGGCGATTAGCGACCCCCATGGAGCACACCTTCTGACGATAGTCCTCCACAGCTCAGCCTTCCGATGGGAGTTGACCTGTAGGGATGACATTATGACAGACCCTTAATTCATATGCAAAATGTACAGAGAAAAAAACTGGTACACAAAGGTCATGGTCAGATTGGCAATCATGTCTAAGGGGCATTATTTGCAGTTCTCCTGTGTTCAATGATGACTCCATCCCATAAGAACAGTGATAAGATGTTTACCCCAGTACATAAACTTCTACATCAGTGTACTTGCCCAGAATAATTATCTACACACTTTAAAAAAATGTTAAAGACAGTTTACATGCTTGTCTGTGAGATTCCTAATGCCCATAGTGCATGGTTATTGCCCCTGTCAAATGACAATTTAGTGTGATCATTACTCACCTGCTCCCCTGGTTTGCCACGGAGTTGGCAGTACAGAGGCTGGAGGCTGTCCAGCAGCACCTGGTTCTCCTCCTGGCTGAATGATGGGGCCCTGCCCTCTGTACATGCCACTGTAGGTCACATGGGATGTGGACACAATAGCAAAGAGATGGGAAGGTGCAGGAATGATGCAAGTAGTGCAGGCAAGTGAAGTCTCTAGGGAGCAGACAGACAGTCTTCAGTCCATGCTGCCGAAGCGATAGGTTCACGTCGGTCGCATTATCCAAATCGGTCCAATGCATTACGCTGCTTGCAGATGTCACGCCTACTGCGCGGTCCAGCAATATCATCAGACCGCAAGTGCCTTTGATACATTGGCAATGGAAGGTTACTGAGTCGGTTTCCAGCCGACGAGGACACATTCCGAAACCCGTGTCTGCCACCATAACAACTAACAGCAAATGGCTGTGTCCGAATCGGACATGATAGGCCTATCACGTCCTCTGAATAGAAACCCACGTCTGTCACCATAACAACTAACAGCCTATGTCTGGGTCTGAATCGGGCATGATGCGTCTACCGTATCTTTTGAGAAATCGGTTGGCAGGGAAGACACTGTTGTACATGTTGTAAGTTTGTGTGGATCCATGGCAAAATGCAGCATTTTACTGCTCATAAGGACATCTAAATGACAGGCCCACTCTCCCATGATGACCTAACCTTGGGGGACACATGTCACACCGATTGGGAGGCTAATGACAAATGGAAAACAAACAACTCCATTCATCCTCTTGGGCTTGGTCACAGTCACCATGCGTTTTTGAAAATATGAGTTTAGTCTTTGCCTACTCACTGCATAACGGGACAGTGTGACTCACTGTGCAATCTGTGTGATATAAGACTGTTAAGGTGGTTTGTTTTTCAAATCCTGAATAATGCATGTACCAAGCAAATACTACACTCTAACATTTAGCTGACGCATATGCTTAGATTTGATTTCTGAATTTCTAGTGTATTTTTGTGTCCCATACTTAACTGGACAACTGCATTACATGGGACTCGTTCATGGTTACTGTTTGTGATTGTATGTATGATGCAGACATGATATCATGACAGCGTCCGCACTGTGACAGTAGTGTGCAAGATTAGCATTGTGAGACGCTGTGTGCATGACGTGTCCCATATTTCAGGCACTACATGATCCTATTGTGAGTACATTAGAACAATGTGATTGTTCTCACAAAATTATATCTAGGCTTATTTGGTTGTGAGTTGTGGAGTATGCCATGCTAGCTTTACATGAACAGTGACAGACACTAGTGAAGTTTATACTACTGCACTCTAATGGCTGTGTCGCAAATACCTTGGACACATGCCCAGCTATGATCAGTATGCTGTAATATGTATGTGAGGACAACCTCATTCATTGAAATGTGGATTTCCATTGACATACAGTTGTAGGTGTGTTCATTTTTGATTTGCTGTTTGTGGAAATGCATGTTCATTGGGACATTGTGGACTAACACCAATTATGTTTACACTCTACACATAGGTATCGCAGAGAGCCTCCAGTATACAGGCCCTTCCCTGCCCTACAAACAATGGGAGAATGGGACATCATCAAGAAGTATCGTTTCACAAAGGGAACAATTGAAGAGTTGTGCCAGGAGTTGTCACCTTATTTGCAACCAGGTCACACTTATCCAACAGCACTGACCCCCAAGGTGAAGGTGTTGGCAGCATTGCATTTGTTTGCCACTGGAACATTCCAGTAGACAGTGGCAACATCGGGTGGAATGCAGCAGTCCATATTCAGCAATGTCCTTCAGGATGTGTTGAAGGCATTGCTCCGTTACCTGGATCACTACATACAGTTTCTGAAACCTGGAGAGTTGTCTGACATTAAGTATGACTTCTATGCCTTTGGATTGATACCCAATGTCATTAGCTCCATTGATGGCACCCACGTTGTGTTGATCCCTCCACAGGCCAATGAACATGTCTATCGCAACCGTAAACATTACCACTCTATCAATGTACAGGTGGTGTGTTTGGCTGACATGTCCATCTCAAACATCTGCATCTGTTTCCCTGGTTTGGCACATGACACCTATATCATGCAAAACAGCATCATCCCCCATTTGATGTCTCAACTGCAACCTGACCGGGCCTTGCTTGTTAGTAGGTGATGTTGTATGTGTATGTTGCAGTGTATGTTGATTGTATGTCAGATAGTAATCTGTGGTCAGACAACTCAAGTATTTAACGTGTTCACTGCAGGAGACTCTGAATACCCCAACTAGCCCTGGTTACTTACACCACTGCACAACACAGCCACCCTATCAGAAGTGCGCTTTGATGAAGCCCATGGTAGGACCTGAAGAGTCATTGAGTGTACTTTTGGCCTCCTGAAGACAAGATTCTGCTGTCTGGATTGGACGGGAGGAACCCTCCAATATGTCCTATTGTAGGTGTGCCAGATCATCACTGCTTGCTGCATGCTACACAATGTGGCAATACGTAAGGACATACCCTCATACTTGACGATGGAGACCAGTAGGTGCCACCGAGGGAGGATCCAGGACTGGGCCATGACAACAGCAGTGATGATGATGGCGGGGATTTGAGACAACAGCTTATCCACAACTTCTTCACATTAGTGTAAGTATGCAATGAGAGGAGGTGACTATCCCCAATTGTTTGTTGTTGTGTTGCTGGTGGACAATGTATATGCATGCTTGTGAGTGTCTGATACTTGTCCTGAGGTTTCTCCTAAAATGGGTCTTTCAAATGGGCAGATTAACATGTACAGTGTTACCGTGAAGCCTAGAGAGTGTTTACACTGACATTTTTGTGCTTAAGATTAAATGGTTTACAGAATTGTGCTACTTTAATCCTGAACACTGGACACAATTCCGCTTCTTGATGCCGCCAGCCTGGATAGATTAATCTCCAAAGTTTCTTCTGGCTCCCCCAATGAACCGGCACCCCCCCGGATCCTTGTCAAGGCACTGGACGTTATTCGTCCTGTGATCCTGGAAGCTTTAAACACCTCCATTGTGTCCAGGTCGGTCCCACTCGCTTGGAAGTGTGCCATGGTGAGGGCGCTTCTCAAGAAACGCTCCCTGGACCAGAACAACCTGTCCAACTACCGCCCCATTTTGTTGCTTCCCTGGTTGAGTAAACTGCTGGAGAGGCACACCAACAATATCTTAACAGACTATCTGGAGTCCAACTGTCTGTTGCGCGCCTCCCAGACAGGTTTTCGCCCTCAACATGGCACAGAAACTGCCATGTTGGCGGTCACAGAGGAAGCAAGAACGACTTTGGATCGGGGAGGAAAGGTGGCCATTATCCTGTTAGACCTTAGTGCCGCGTTCGACACGGTGAACCATGCCACGCTAGTATACCGACTGGCGGGCATGGGCGTGTCGGGCGCAGCTCTGGACTGGCTCACCTCCTTTTTGAGTGAGCGCTTTTTCCGGGTCTTTGAGGGTGAGACAGTCTCTCCTAAACATCCTCTCAGGTGTGGGGTCCCTCAGGGCTCCTCCCTGAGCCCGACCCTCTTTAACGCCTACATGGAACCTCTAGACAGGATAGTCCATCCCTTTGGTGTGCGTATAGTCACCTACGCGGATGATACGCAGCTGGTGGTCTCGTTAGACCACGCAGATGGATCATCCAACACCTTAGGCCCCTGTCTAGAGGCTGTTGCCAGTTGGATGCAAGCTTCCTGTCTCAAGCTTAACGGGGAGAAGACAGACATCATTCTCCTTGGAAATCCCTCCCCGTCTGCTCTTGCACCCGTCTGGCCACCATGTCTTGGCGCTCCTCCTGCGCCCAAGTCCCAGATAAAGAGCCTCGGGATCTGGCTTGACACTGCCCTTGATTTCTCTGTCCAGGCTACTAAGACTGCTGCCACTTGCTTCGGACTAATGAGGCTGCTCCGGCGGGTGCTCCCTTTGCTCCCTTTCCAGGCGAGGAGGATCATGGTCCAGGCCCTCATTCTCTCTCGCCTGGATTACGGGAACGCTCTCTACCTGGGAGCACCGGCTTCGGTCCTTCAGAGGCTCCAGGTCACACAAAACAGTGCGGCCCGCCTATTGTTCAATCTGTCCCATCGGCAGTCGGCGAGGAAGGCTCTGAAGGACCTTCATTGGCTCCCAATGGCTGCCAGAGTGCAGTTCAAAGCTCTGTGCATCATGCACAAATCCTTCCACCGTGTAGGCCCAGCGATTCTGCACCCTCTGGTTACGCTTTATGTTCCAACACACCCCCTTCGGTCTGGTACCCTGCAGCTGGCCACCTCCTCTAAAATTAACAAAGCCCGTTGGGGTGGCCGCTCTTTTTCCCATTCGGTGACCAGACTCTGGAATGCCCTCCCCTTTGCCATCCGGGGTAACAGCAACCTCCTCTCGTTCAGAAAGGCCCTAAAAACGCATTTGTTTGCTAAATCTCTCTGATCTGCCCCGAGCCTGCGCTAAAACCATTTTATCTTCAAGCGCTGCGAGGCCCCAGGGCGGTTATGCGCTATACAAATGCAATTTTTCATTTCATTTGCTAACTCTGCTGTTCATGATTTTTTAACAGTGTACTTTGCCGTGTGATCCACAGAGTGGACTTTGAAGTTGTGACCTCACCTGACACATGATGCTGTGACAGACTGCAACTTGGAACAGCTTCTGAAATCCATGGCACGTACTTCCATTTTGTTTTTAGTTACTTTAAGTACTGTGTGATGTGATTTTGCTTTGTGTTTAGGCACTATGTTGTACCTTAAGAATAAACCTCTGTTCCACATTGAACTGTGAACAGCAAAACACACAAGATGATGGACGGAATGTTGCACAATGGCAAAACATTCACCCCCAGTCACAGATCTGGGTTTAACCCATCATTATTTTGCTCACCAAGCCACCCCAGTTCAGACATGGCCATATGCAAATCAGTCTTGACCCTGTGCCTCATGGGAACAGTCCAGACCGAACTGCCAAGCCATGTCTTCCCTGGACTGGAATCAAGCATCCTAGGATCAGTTTCTGGCTATCAGCCTTCATCAGCCAGGATAGCTTGACTCCAGTGGCTTAGTGAGCACGGGACCCACGTCTGGGCATACCCTTCCCACATAGGGTGAACAGCAAATCACAGGAATGTTGCACAATGGCAAAACATTCACCCCCAGTCACATATCTGGGTTTAATCCATCGTTATTTTGCTCACCAAGCCACCTCAGTTCAGACATGGCCAGATGCAAATCAGTCTTGACCCTGTGCTTCATGGGAACAGTCCAGACCGAACTGCCAAGCAATGTCTTCCCTGGACTGGAAACAAGCATCCTGGGACCGGTTTCGAGGTAACACCCCTCAACAGCCAGGCTAGCTTGAAGCCAGTGGAAGACCTCACTTGGCAGTTCAGCTGGACTGTTCCCGTGAGGCACAGGGTCAAGATTGATTTGCATATAGCTGTGTCTGAACTGAGGTGGCGAAGTGAGCTTAAGAGAGAAAATGGATTCAACCTAGATCTGTGACTGGGGGTGAGTGTCTAAAAAGTTGTGCAACATTCCGTCCATCATCTTGTGTGTTTTGCTGTTCACCCTATGTGGGAAGGGTATGCCCAGACGTGGGTCCCTTGCTCACTACGCCACTGGAGTCAAGCTATCCTGGCTGAAGACGGCTGATAGCCAGAAACTGGTCCTAGGATGCTTGATTCCGGTCCAGGGAAGACATGGCTTGGCAGTTCGGACTGGACTGTTCCCATGAGGCACAGGGTCAACATTTATTTGCATATGGCCATGTCTGAACTGGGGTAGCTTGGTGAGCAAAATAACGATGGATTAAACCCAGATCTGTGACTGGGGGTTAAAGTTTTGCCATTGTGCAACATTCCGTCCATCATCTTGGGTGTTTTGCTGTTCACCCTATGTGGGAAGGGTATGCCCAGATGTGGGTCCCTTGCTCACTACGCCACTGGAGTCAAGCTATCCTGGCTGAAGACGGCTGATAGCCAGAAACCGGTCCTAGGATGCTTGATTACGGTCCAGGTAAGACATGGCTTGGCAGTTCACAGAGGACTGTTCCCATGAGGCACAGGGTCAAGGCTGATTTCCATATGGCCATGTCTGAACTGGGGTGGCTTGGTGAGCAAAATAACAATGCATTAAACCCAGATCTGTGACTGGGGGTGAATGTTTTGCCATTGTGCAACATTCCGTCCATCATCTTGTGTGTTTTGGTGTTCACCCTATGTGGGAAGGGTATGCCCAGATGTGGGTCCTTTGCCCACTACGCCACTGGAGTCAAGCTATCCTGGCTGAAGACAGCTGATAGCCAGAAACCGGTCCTAGGATGCTTGATTCCGGTCCAGGGAAGACATGGCTTGGCAGTTCCGGTTGGACTGTTCCCATGAGGCACCAAGTCAAGACTGATTTGCATCCTGTCATGTCTGAACTGGGGTGGCTTGGTGAGCAAAATAACGATGGATTAAACCCGGATCTGTGACTGGGGGAGAATGTTTTGCCATTGTGCAACATTCCGTACATCATCTTGTGTGTTTTGCTGTTCACCCTATGTGGGAAGAGTATGCCCAGACGTGGGTCCCTTGCTCACTACGCCACTGGAGTCAAGCTATCCTGGCTGAATACCGCTGATAGCCGGAAACCGGTCCTAGGATGCTTGATTCCGGTCCAGGGAAAACATGGCTTGTCAGTTCAGGCTGGACTGTTCCCATGAGGCACAAGGTCAAGACTGATTTGCATATGGCTATGTCTGAACTGGGGTGGCTTGGTGAGCAAAATAACAATGGATTAAACCCGGATCTGTGACTGGGGGTGAATGTTTTACCATTGTGCAACATTCCGTCCATCATCTTGTGTGTTTTGCTGTTCAACACATTGAGGTGTGCCTTGTCTGTTATCACACATCCAAGGAGTTTTTGAAACCATATTTGATAATGATGAGCTGGTTTGCTAACAATGATTGGTGAGTGTGCAGGCAAATGGTGATAGTTTTGTAGACAATAGACTTCCATTGAATCTTTACCATGTACTACAGGTTGTATGATAACCTGGTTGTGTATATCTATCATGCTGTGCCAAGGTACATTTACTTATGAGTCCTCAGTTTACTACTTTGAAGTAATTTGTTAACGCTGTTGTAGACAATTTCTTCTTTGTGATTTTGCGGGTAATTAAATATATGTACATTTGTGTGAGAAAGTGCCCTCTTTCTGCATGGTAGTACCCACTTTTTGCTGAACTTCTGATGTACTTTGACTGAGTGTGCCCTGGGCTCCTGTCAATCAGGTACCCGGGGCCTATGTTCTTTCCCTAAAACAGCAATGGAGACCAAAACCAATTGGCACTCTCTGACCTCAGGTCGGTCCCTGGTAAATGGTACCACAGGTACCCAGGGCACTGTGACCAGGGGAGGCCTCTAAGGGCTGCAGCACTTGTTGTGCCACCCTTAGAGGCCCTGTACCTTTACTCTCACACACTGCCTTGCAAGCTGCATGTTTTATTGCAGATCAAAGTGAAGAGTGGACAAGGCACACATCCCTCTGTGCCGTGCCTACAACCCACTGCCCTGGCATAGATCAGTCACCCCTCTAGCTCGGTGGACTATACCAGTGGTGAGGGTACAGGTGCATGAGCCCTGTACCCCTACAGTGTCTAAGTCAATTCTTAGACATTGTAAGAGCAGTGCTGTCATTAAGAGGATATGGTGCTGGGAGTTTGTCATTACGAACTCCACAGTACCATAATGGCTGCACTGAAAACTGAGAAGTTTGGTATCAAACTTCCCAGAACATTAAACCCACACTGATGCCAGTGTGGGATTTAATGAAAAATGCACACAGAGGGCATCTTAGAATTGCCCCCTGAAAAACGACCTACCACTAGTGTCCAGGCTTAGTGGCTGCTTTAAGCTGCAACCACCAGACATGGTTCTGGACTCCTGGGTCAAGAGCCTGCTGCTCTCAGGGGCCTGAAACAATGCACAACCTGGGACGAGGTGGCAAGCCTCTTCCCCCAGGATGGGCATGGTCCAAGAAGGGGATGCTTCAAAGGCTTGCCACCTTTGGGAGCTTCCCCAGGCCTTTTGCTGCTCCCAGCAACTGGTACTCACCAGTTCTGACCTCCACTTTGGGTATGAGAACCGGTGAGAAAACCAAGTGAGGAAGGGAGTTGTGCCCACCTGTGCCAATCCAACCCTCAGGTGGGGGAGGCGAGGTGAAGCATAACTCTCAGTCCCCGCCAACTTGCAGATGGGGGGACTTAGCCAAACAGGGTGAGGCTTATGACCCACCCCAGGGAAGGGACCCATTGGGCTCAACCTTTTACCTACCTGTAACACCCCTAAATCTAGTATTTAGGGGCCCCACTGAACCTTACTTCTTCAGACAAGAAACTACAAGAAAAAAAGAAGAAGGAGGCCCAAACAGCCAAGCCAAAGCTAAGAAGAGGAGGACTCCCACTGACTTGGCCCCAGCTCTACCGGCCTGTCCCCACCTCGAACGTGCAGAATCAAAAGTCCTGTTTGTCCTGCAGCCAGCAGCCTCAAGAACCTTAAGGACCTGCCCTGTACATATTTAAAATAAATTATGTCTCAGCCAGAAAGAGGAGGTAATCCCTGTAAGCTGTATGTGCTTTGCCCTAATAAAGTAGAGCCATGTTCATCAATATATGGAGTAAGGGTGGGCGTAAAATCCGTTTCGCGGGCGAATTTGCGGATTTTTCGTGATTTCGCTATCCGCGAATCTCACGAAATTGCGGTAAAATCCACGAATCAGCGGGGACGAATTTTCAGCCAAGCAAGGGTTACAGCAGCAGGTGCAAAAGTTGAACCTAATTTCTTTGTAACCTTTTACAAAAGGGTTACAAACAAATTAACTTCCACTTGGACACCTGCTGCTAATTGCTTCCTGGCGCCTCGTTGCCTACTTGCAACTATTCTCTGACCCTGCTCTGACCCTTGAAGCAGGGTCAGAGAATAGTTACAAGTAGGCAACGAGGCACCTGTCCAAGGAATTAAACCTCATCAGGAAGCACTTACAGATATAAAAAACAGGAAGAAGGGAGAGGATGGCAAATACACCCATTTTGAGTTGTCAGGAGGGGTTAAACTAAAAGAGACCTTTACAGCACAATTTTCATTTGCATTTTGCTAAAAATAAAAAGCTGTATGTTCTGTAGGGGCAACTCAGGAATCTGGCCCTTTAGAGATCCGGCCTCTCTTTCTTTCTCTCGTTCTCTCTCTCCCTCTCTCTTTCCCTCTCTTTCTCTCTCTTTCTATCTATCTATCTATCTATCTATCTATCTATCTATCTATCTATCTATCTATCTATCTATCTCTCTCTCCCTCTCCCATAAACGACTGCATGGGTAACTTCGCTATGCAAGCGGCTCGCGAAGACGCAAAAAGCCCCGTGAACATGCAAAAAACCCAGCGAACACGCAAAAAACCCTGCGAACACGCAAAAAACAAAAATCCGCAAATTCGCACAAATTTGCGAATTTTGCGGATCGCGAATTCGCAAATCCGCAAATTCGCGGATCGCAAATTCGCAAAATTCGCCCATGCTTAATATGGAGGTATTCATGGGATTCACAGTATGTGTAACCTTTATGTATTACTTTTGTCTTTGTAGTGTGACCTATGTATTAAACATAGTCATTTTATAAATGTTGGAAAGATGTACATCAGTAAATTATGTTAGTGTCTATGTTGTTTAAAATATATTTAGTCATGTCAATCGATCATTTTTGGTATTTTACATGCCTCTTTATGTTATTTGTTACAGCCCTGATGAAGGTCATCAGTTTCATTTTGGGAACGAAACACGTTGGCTGTTTTTACGATTAAGCATGAATATTTTTAATAAAGAAATGTTTTGAAGAAGTCACTATGGACTAAATCAACGTACATTATAATCTGTATTCAGTGGCACCAAAGGGTGACAGGTGCTGGAGCATTGTGTACGATTCTTAAAATGTTATTTGCAACATCATAGTGAGGTACTATCCAATTGGTCTGTCACTCTGTATCTTTTCAGTTTTGGATAATTCATGATCAATTTAATAATGATTTATAATAATAAATAATTTATAAATAATTATAATTATTACTTCCCACCCTATACCAATACAAAACCCATAATCTGCATGTGACATTTAAATTTAAAACAATTATTTATACAATTAACATAAATAATTAATAAACAAATAATTATAAATGATTAAAAAAATATTATCATTAATTTATAATTAATTAACTTCCCAAACTATATCTCTACAAAACCCAAAACCCACACCTCAAACTTAAAAAAGTATACCATCTACATAAATAATTATCATTTAAATAATTAATACAAATGTTAAATGAATAATGAAATAATTATAATTAATTTACTTCCCACCCTATACCACTGCAAACCCCACAACCAGAACCTAAAACTCAAAACCCCCAAATATTAATTATAGAATTAACATAAATAATGACCAAATAAATAATTGATATTAATCTGAAAATATTCATTAAATAATTATAATTCATTTACTTCTCACCTTATAGCCCCACAAAGCTTACAACCTGCACCTAAAATGTCACAAAACAATATTAATTATACAATTAGTATTACCAATAGATTACATTAAATATAAAGGTTACTATTAATTTACAAACAGTACTAAAAACTAATAATATTTAAACAAACATTTTAAAACATATACATTTAACATATAGATATGATATTTCCAACTCGATAATTGTGTCAGTCGATATTACTGACTCAGTATTTTGTTTGAATACCGCTACTAAATACTGTCAGACACTTGCTAGAGCACTGGAAGTATTGTGCGCTTTTAAAAGCATCTTTCTAAGTTAGAGTACATAAATTAAGCAGTCCAGGAGGCTTACAGTAACTTACTTGAAGCGGGTAGTGTTTTTGACACAATAAGCTTTACGTTGGGTTCAGTAGGTTGTGGAGAAAGGCAATCTTGTGCTTGCATTCTAGTGTGCATGGCATTTGTGGGAAATCCTTCAATCGGCTTCCCGAAGTGCTGAAAAACAAGAGCCCACCGATTTCTCTTGAATGGAGCTGCCTGACTGATGGGATTCTGCTTAACAATATACACATAACGAATGTTGTGGGATGCTTGCATCCCAGAAGAAGCCACAGTGAGAATGCACATTTGACACAACTAGTGCATATGATGGGATACCTCAGTCCCCAAAGAAACCAGAGCAACAAGGCACATTTTGAAAGCTATTTCTATCAATTTGTGCTACTCCTATAGCAATTCATTAGAGGAGGATTTGTTGACATGTGCAGACAAAGGACTGGATCATAGTCATAGGCAGCATCACTTGGTTATTTATCTTGAAGCAGTTGGAAACATATTACAAGATTTAGAAAAAGACACGCTGCTGCGACCTGAAATATAAAGGATGTAGAAAGCTGCTTTAAAGCAATCGAAGAGCTGCTCCATGTTCCATATTGTCAAACTTTAAACCACATAGTTTATCTAGACTCCTATTACTACTGCTCAACTCGATGCCACTGTCCTAAATTCAGAGAGGGAAAGACTCCCCTTTTCTCCACATCCCCTAGAGAGATTATAAACTATTGTACCTTCATCTTTAAAATGTTCCCTTCATACCAGTCAAGTCGCCCAGCCTGTTTGTGCTTATGCACTCCTTGTCAAGTACTTTAGGGCGATAGATAAACAGTGTGATACTCCACCTTCTGGGACCTATCTTATGAGGAACACCACATTTGGATAATCTGACCTGCCTGTGAATTTATCTTATGCAACAGATAGCTCCACATTTGCATATTTTAGCCGATGTATGCATTGTCAAGGGCAACTTAATTACCAAATAATTCCTAAAGGATACACAACTATTTATCAATTAAGAAAACATGTGTTTCTTAATCACATAACGATTTTATTGAATTTTCCATTACCTCCTCATGAAAAAACATTTCTTAGGCCAGGTCAGACTTACAAGTGCAGCACTTTTTCCAATTAGCAAGTGGACATGAACGTCAGAGGTTGTTGTTGTTAAACAACAGAGAGAGCACTCAGTAAGAAACTATCTTCACAATCACCACCAATGAAGGGCTGCCCCCACCAAGGAATCAACGGCCACCCTCTGGGTGTTAGAAGACACAATTTGTTCAATCACTCAATCAGGGGGTTTTAAGTGCGATACTCACTCATGAGGGTCTCAAGGCGCTGGAGGGGTAGCTCCAGGCAGTCAAACAGCCGGTCAGTCAAAGAGCCAGGTCTTGAGGGTCTTCCTGAAGATGTGCAGGGTGGGGGCACATCTGATGTCTATCGGTAGCTTGATCCAGGTCTTGGCCGTGATGTAGAAGAAGGATTCCCACTGGTTCTTGCTCTGAGGATGCACAGGGTTTCGGCGAGGGTGAAGTTGGCGGATTGGAGGTTCCTCTCGAGTACGAGGAAGGAGATTCTGTTGTTGAGATATTGGGGTCCGGTGTTGTGTTTGCATTTGTAGGCATGGGTGAGTATCTTGAAAGCTACCCTCTTTCTGACAGGGAGCCTGTGGAGGCTACGCAGGTGTTGGGAGATGTGTTCGTGTTGAGGGATGCGGAGGACGAGTCTGGCTTTGGTGTTCTGTATGGTCTGTAGTTTGTGGATCAGAGACTTGTTGGTCCCGATGTAGAGGGCAGTCTGCAGGTTATGAGTGCATGGATGATGGTCTTTCTTGATTCCGGGGGGATCCATTTGAGAACCTTACAGAGGATGCAGAGGGTGTTGAAGCAGGTGGAGGTAACGGCCTTGTGTGAATAGAACAAAGGAGAACACCCTGCCTAGGGATATAATGGCCCTAACTAGAGGGTCCAACAGGTATATAAGAAGGGGTGATTAACCTAGAAGTTGACACTGCACACAACAACCACAAGGTCAATCCAAGTAGACTCTACAGAACATATTAGAAATATATATGTTTTTATTTCTTTTGAGATAACAAAGACATAAAAAGTGAATAGTACTTTAGTTTCACGTAAAACATTTAGTGCATAAAAAAGACATACATTGATATAGGGACAACAACGGGAGGGAAGATAGGACTACATTAAGACCTACCCAGTACCAGCCACACTTCAAACACACTATCTCACTTACTTCTATGTATTCTCACTCTACCTCATATTCTACCATTCACCTTTCATTCTTCCATTCATTATTCTAATCCTGGCGTGTGCAACACATAGGTGGTTAATATGTTACATGGATCGGGATGTTAATCCAGGCAGATGACTTTTACTACGGGTCCTGATGTAATTAGGACAATGACCGTATTCCTGGAGACACAAGCCGACGCGCGTTTCGGTGACAGGCCAATGAGGCCACTCCTTCGTCAGGGCTAGGGGCAGTATAATGGGAGGGACACAAGTATAAAATCTGAAAGATAGAAAGCAAACAGGTCTCATTTTTCTGTTCTATATACATATAATACTAATGCACAAGTTACTACTTGTGTAACGATATATCTGTAAGAGACATTAGTTAGTGATAGATTCCTTACCTTAGAATATCCCCAGGCGTCAGACTGGATCCGGAAAGTTTTGCGTAGCAGTACCCTTGCGCATCGGTAGGCGTCGTCTGCGGCTCCGCGTCCGTCGTCGGCGTCTGGGCGCCGTGATGACGTCGTCGGAGTACTTAGACGCCGCCTCCGCGTGCTGACGTCAGTTCTTAGCCACAGCTTTTCCGCGCCAGAAGTGCAGAGCCATGACAAAAACCGACACTGGTGCCAAGAAACTAGGGCCCTGAAAGGGGATGACCTTAACCCTAGATATCGGTTCGCAGAACGGGGAGGATGGGTGGGTCGTTAAGGAATCTATCACTAACTAATGTCTCTTACAGATATATCGTTACACAAGTAGTAACTTGTGCATCTGAAAGAGACACGTTAGTGATAGATTCCTTACCTTAGAATAGATACCCCAGCAATACCATCCCCGTGGTGGTGGGTCTGCGAACCAATATTCACACCAGAAAGTCCTGGAGAACGGAACGGCCGAAGTAGCCATCTCTCCGGACTTGACTGTCCAGGCAGTAGTGCCTCGCAAACGTGTGCAACGAAGCCCACGTAGCAGCCTGGCAAATGTCCTGCAGGGGCACACCTCGGCCCAAGGCAGTTGTAGTGGCCGTGGCTCGAGTGGAATGAGCCCGCAGCCCAACAGGTGGTTCCTTCTTAGCCAAGGAGTAACACGCCTGGATGCACATGATAATCCATCTAGAAATGGTCCTCTTGTGCACCGCTTTCCCTTTCTTAGCACCCGCGTACCCAACAAAGAGTTGATCATCCACCCGGAACTGGCGTGTGCGATCCAGATAGAATGAGAGCGCACGTTTTGGGTCCAGACGGTGGAGCCTCTCCTCCTCTCTCGAGGGGTGCGGAGGCGGAAAGAAGGTGGGCAATGTGATGGACTGCCCAATGTGGAAGGCCGTGACCACCTTAGGCAAGAAGGAGGGCCTAGTCCTCAAAACAACCTTGTCCGGATGGACTGAAAGGAAAGGAGGCTTACAAGAAAGAGCCTGGAGCTCACTCACTCTCCTGGCAGAGGTGATGGCTACCAGGAATGCAGTCTTCAAAGAAAGAAGGCGAAGCGGACAGTTATGAAGTGGCTCAAAGGGAGCGCACATCAGAAATGTTAGAACCAGATTCAAGTCCCACTGAGGCATCACGAAAGGAACAGGAGGAAAGGTATGAGTGATGCCTTTCAGAAATCTGTTAACTATAGGGGACTTGAACAAAGAAGGTTGGTCAGGCAGCCTCAGAAAGGCCGAAAGAGCCGAAAGATAGCCCTTGATAGTGCCCAGAGCAGAGCCCTGCTGGGCAAGAGAAAGAAGGAAGAGAAGAATCTCAGAGAGAGGGGCATTGAGAGGATCCACAGCCTTTGCTGTGCACCATGCCACAAATCTGTTCCACCTGCAGGCGTATACCGTTTTTGTGGAGGGACGCCTGGCTGCCAGAATGATGTTGCAAACTTCAGGAGGCAAGTCAAATGGCCTCAACTGCCGCCGCTCAATCTCCATGCATGGAGGTGGAGACTGGACAGGTTCGGGTGGAGGACCGTCCCCTGCTGCTGCGACAGAAGGTCCTCCTGAAGAGGCAGACGAACCGGGGGATCGACTGACATACTGAGTAGCTCGGGATACCAGAACCTTCGTGCCCAGTCCGGAGCCACAAGGATGACTTGTGCCCGGTCGCGCTTGATCTTCTTCAGCACTCTGGGCAGAAGAGGTATAGGCGGAAAGGCGTACAACAGACCGCAGCTCCACTCGCGACGAAAAGCGTCTCCGAGCGAGTGCCGCCTTGGAAATTCCAACGCGCAGAACTGATGACATTGCGCGTTCTCTTCGGTGGCGAATAGATCTAACCAAGGCTCTCCCCAACGCAGAAAGAGGCCTTGCCCCACGTCCGAGTTCAGACGCCATTCGTGATCCATCGAGCACCGACGGCTGAGTTCGTCCGCCCTGGCGTTCAGAGAACCTGCCAGGTGTTGAACCACCAGAGTCACGCCCTGATGTTCCAGCCACTGCCAGAGGCGCAGAGCCTCCTGGCAGAGGGTCCACGACCCCACACCGCCCTGTTTGTTGCAGTACCACATGGCGGTGGTGTTGTCCGTGAACACCTGCACTGCGCTCTCTCGGACAGACGGGAGGAATGCTTTCAGTGCCAGACGAATCGCCCGCAGCTCCAACAGATTGATATGGAGCCGGGATTCCGCCGGAGACCAGAGTCCTCTGATCTTCGCCTCTCCCAAGTGGCCACCCCAGCCCTGGAGGGACGCGCCCGTCACAACTACGTACTCCGGTTGGGGAAGGGAGAGGGATCTGCCGTTGACCCAATCGGGGTCCGTGAGCCACCACTGCAGCTGTCTCGCAGTGCCCTCCGAGATCAGGACATGGTCGGAAAGGTTGCCCCGGTGCTGGGCCCACTGAAACTTCAGGTCCCACTGCAGAGCCCGCATCCGCCACCGTGCGTGATGCACCAGAAGGATGCAGGAGGCCATCAGCCCCGGAAGCCGCAGCGTCAACCTGACCGAAACCCGGGATAACGGCCCGAAGACCGGGATCAGGGCCTGAATATCCCGGACTCGCTGTTCGGGCGGGTAAACTCGAAACTGCGCCGAGTCGAGAACCGCTCTGATGAAAAGGAGCTTCTGAGAGGGGCACAGGTGCGACTTCGGCACATTGATGGAAAATCCCAGCCTGTGCAGGAGATCCGCCGTAGTCTGGAGGTGGGTGACGACTGCCTGGGGCGAGCCCGCCTTCAACAACCAGTCGTCTAGGTAGGGGAAGACTGAAACCCCTAACCTGCGCAGGTGAGCTGCGACCACCGCCATCACCTTCGTGAACACCCGTGGGGCGCTGGTAAGGCCGAAGGGGAGCACGGTAAACTGAAAGTGCTCGTGGCCTACCGTGAACCGCAGGTAACGCCGGTGGGCCGGCAGGACGGGGATGTGGAAATACGCATCCTGCAAGTCCAACGCTACCATCCAGTCTCCTGGGTCTAGGGCAGTCAAGACCTGAGCCAGTGTCAGCATTTTGAACTTCTCCTTCCGGAGGAAGCCGTTGACGTTCCTCAGATCCAAGATAGGGCGTAGGCCCCCTTTGCCCTTCTTGGGTACCAGGAAGTAGTGGGAGTAGCAACCACATCCTACTTCTGGCCCAGGAACGCGCTCGATGGCCCCCTTGGCCAAGAGGGCCGAAACTTCCTCCTGCAGGAGCCGCAAATGATCCCCCGATACGCGGTGGTGTTGCGGTGGCATGGCTTGAGGGGTCGTCTCGAAGGGGAGGGAGTAGCCCCTTCGGACGATCTGCAGCACCCACCTGTCCGAAGTGACTGTGCGCCAGTGAGAGTGGTGATGGCGAACCCTGCCTCCCACTGGCGTCACATGGGCCGAAAAGCACGGACTAGGAGGGTTTAGAGGCGGATGCTGCGGGGGCAGGTGTGGACTGGCTCCGCTTGCCTCCCCGACCGCCTCCACGGCGGTTTCCACGGCCGCCGCCGCGCTGGACGACAGTTTGCGGCGAGTGGCTGGCGGCACGCGTGGGGACGCCCCTTCCGTGGCCACGAAAGGTGCGAAAGGCAGCCACTTGCTGGCGCGGGGCCGAGAGGCCCAAGGACTTGGCCGTAGCCCTGGAGTCCTTAAAACGCTCGAGCGCGTGGTCTGCCTTGTCGCCAAAGAGGCGACGGCCATCGAACGGCATGTCCATGAGTGTATTCTGGACATCAGCCGAGAAGTTGGCGGACCTAAGCCAGGCGTGGCGTCGAACCGCCACCGTCGTAGCCATCGCTCTGCCCAGCGAGTCAGTGGTGTCCAGTCCGCACCTGATCGAATATTTCGCTGCGTCCCGGCCCTCCACCAGGGCTTGGCCGAGTTTGGCCCGTACCTCCAACGGGCACTCTGGCAGCAATTCCGCCACCGTTTCCCATATAGAATGGGTGTAACGGCCCAAGAGGCATGCAGTATTGGAAGACCGCAGTCCACAGCTAAGGGACGAGAAGACCTTTTTGCCAAAGGCCTCGTACCTCTTGGATTCCCGATCAGGGGGTGCTGACGGGAAGGCGGTCTGGGAGTTAGAGGCCTAGATAACCAGACTCTCGGGGGTGGGGTGGGTGGACAGGAAACATGGGTTGCCCGGAGCCGGGCGGTGGCGTCTGGCCACGTTCCTATCTACAGGCGAACCTGTAGCGGGCCTGGACCAAGTGCCCAACAGAACGTCCGACAAGGCCTCATTAAACGGCAGCATTGGCTCCATGGAGCATGACTGCGGCTTAAGGACCTCAGTGATTAGTCCTCACGGCCGCGACGGGGAGCTCAAGGCCCAAGGCCTTAGCAGCCCTCATCAACACCACACTATATGTAGCGCCCTCCTCCGAAGCCACGGAAGGAGGAGAGACGAATCCAGTGTCTGGAGAGGTGTCCAGGCCACTGGCCTCCCCAAGGTCTCCTGTCCAGTCCATGCTAGACTGACATTCCCTTGTCAGAGGGTCCTCAGACCCCTCCCAGTCCTCCTCTTCCCTCATCTCCTGAGACTCAGGGTCGTTAGCGAATGAGGATGGTTCATAGGGATAGAAATCCCCGAACGGCGTCGGGATCGGCGCCGACTGGCGCTGTCCCGACGCCGGGACCCATAGAGAGGAGGTATTGGGGACGGCGTCGGCCGGGACCGACGCCGGCGGGGACACCACACGGACCGACCCCGGGGGGGTCGTAAGGTCCACCGGGGACGCTCCATCGCCCGACGAGGGCCGAACGGCACCCTGCGGCGTCGGACCCGAAGGCACCGACGACGCCGGGACCGCCGAACCCTGCGGCGCCGAGCCCGAGGGCAGCGGCGGCGTCAGGATCGCAGAGCCCTGCGGCGTCGAAGACGCCGGCGGCGTCGAGGCCGAAGCACCCGACGGCGTCGGGGTTGTACCCGACCCACTAGGGCCCCCAGACGGATTCACTGGGCCCGAAGGCGCCGCGGAACCCGTCGGGGAAGAAAGGGACCTCATGGCCATGAGGAAGCGCTCTATCTCCCCCGGCGTCGCGTTCAGCCCAGGGACCGGGGGGTATGGAGCCGAACGCGGCGCCCGCGACTCCTGAAGAGCCGCGTGGGCGGTGTCACCCGAACCCCCGGCCGCATCGCGCGAGCGTCGGGGGGAGTCGGAAGAGCGATGATGTCTCTTCGACTTCTTATGCTTCTTACCTGACGACTTGGACCCGGAGGAGTGGCGCCGACTCCCGGAGCTGTGACGGCTCCGCCCCTGCGACCTGTCCCTCGACCTCCCGTGGGACCGGGACCGGGACCTCACCTGGCGCGGGGCCGACTGGCGGATCTCGGGTCGCCTGCGGGACCGCTCCCGCCTGGCCTTCCTCGAGAGGGCCCGACAGTCGGAGCAGGCCTCCTCGTCATGGTCGACGCCCAAACACGTCAGGCACAGTCGGTGCGGATCCGTAACCGACATGAGTCGCTCGCAACCGCCGCAGTGCTTGAAGCCGGGCATCCCTAACGGCACCGTCGGAGTCGTGAAGACTTCGAAAGAGATCAAAAAGATCCAAAAAGTTAGTCAAAAAATGACCAGGGAACTGCTTTTTCCAGATCTGCGCTGGCTGGCGTGGAAAAAAGAAGAACTGACGTCAGCACGCGGAGGCGGCATCTAAGTACTCCGACGACGTCATCACGGCGCCCACGACGCCGACGACGGACGCAGAGCCGCAGACGACGCCTACCGACGCGCAAGGGTACTGCTACGCAAAACTTTCCGGATCCAGTCTGACGCCTGGGGATATTCTAAGGTAAGGAATCTATCACTAACGTGTCTCTTTCAGATCAAACAGTTATGCATGGCCAACATATACCTTTCATTGTTCTAGTCCGTTATAACATCTTAAACATACATTGAATATTGGTACGATTCCGTTATAACATCTTAACCATACATTGAATATTGGTACGATACCCCTATTGTTGACCTTTTGTCGCTGTGCAATGTCAAACTATCTAGAGACACTCCCTGAGGTAGATTCCCTATTGCATGGAATCTAAAAAGGCATAGTGATAGCCTAGACTAAATGAACCATAGAGCATAATTCATACGGAAATTAATTTTCACTTACATACAAGTTTATAAACACACTTACATACAAGTTTATAAACACACTTACCATTCTTGCAAACACATGACCAAATTATTAGAGTAAGGCCCAAGGTCCTAAAAGACAGGCTGTTATAGTTTTCATCAATTATTAATTGTGGGTCTCAGTTATAGACCGAACAATTAATTTTGTATCATATATAGAGAGAGAATTATCGGCTTATTTTGTCAAACATATACACTGATATTTACCTGTATGATTTTTTATCTCTATTATGGGAGACCACAGGCGTACGGTTGCATCTGCTGCACTGGAAGGCCAATATTTTTAATTTTCATTAACTGGACTCCAGAGATATTAATCCTATAATGGAGGTAGATTAAAGGCCCTTATACATCATGGCAATGGTAGAGTTAGATATCAGGTCTAGCAGTTTCAGGGTATAACATGTTTTTAGATCGATCGTCTATATCATTGTAGGCCTATGGGGGAGCTTTATATTAAACCTGTGCTCCTTTTGTGGTGGATTAGACTAACAAATTAATGTCACTCATATAGTTCTAAGATCACATTAGAACAGATCGCTATTTCTAAAGGTTATCAAAAAAGGTCTTAATTGGCTGATCTCAGTTTACCATTAACCAGATATCATATCCAGCACAATGTACCTGAAATGTCTTGGAATAATGAACTCAACAAGATAGTAGGAACAGGCTGGGATTTCAGGCACAGGGGGTTGATGGATTCCCAAGCTACTCCCTGTAAGGAAGATAAAACACGCTAATTATGGCCCTAGTTAGACTCTATAGTTCAAAACGTCAGATTGGTGAATTGCATCGCTTCATTTACCTGAGGCAAATTTCTGTTCGAGAGTAGGACAGTTTGAGAGGCAATATACGAGTTTCTATATTTCCGATGGTTTCGGGAGGCACGCGGCTGTCCGTAAAGATCTCTATAGGGGAACGAAATTAGTATATAATAGTAAAGCCTCCCTGAGATTTTTTCGTAGTCGAAAGTAGCAGATGTCATATATACATACCGGAGCAGCCGGTGAGCACATCAAGGTAACGGCCTTGACCTGACGGGTTATGGAGAGGGAGGAGTCAAGTATGATGCTGAGGTTCTGGGCATGGTCCATGGGGGTGAGGGGACTGCCAAGAGTAGAGGGCCACCTAGTGTTGTTCCATGTAGAGAGGGAGGGTCCGTGGATGAGGACCTCTGTCTTCTCTGAGTTTAGCTTCAAGCACCTGCTGCTCATCCGGGATGCAACGTCTTTTATTCCTTCCTGGAAGTTGAGTCTGGTGGTGAGGGAGTCCTTGGTGAGGGAGAGCATGAGCTGGGTGTCGTCAGCGAAGGATACTATTCTGAGTCCGTGCTGTCTGACAATGGCGGCAAGGGGGTCTATGTAGATATTGAAGAGCGTAGGGCTGAGCGACGATCTTTGGGGTACTCCGCTGTTGATCTCTGTGGGTTTGGAGAGGAAGGGTGCAAGTCTGATTCTTTGGGCTCTGCCGGCGAGGAAGGAGCAGAGCCAGTCAAGGGCGGTTCCCTGTATGCCGGCTTCATGGAGTCGAAGTCGGCATAGTTCAAGTTGTCACTGGACCTTTGTGTAGAATTGTACATAGTAGCTTCATTTACGTTGGTGATTATATTAGTCCAACTTACAAATGCATTGGATGGCTTACATGAAGGTGCTAGTGAAGAGCAATCATGGCCATGGGTTGTTGGGTAAATGAAACATGGGCATTTGCCATTACAAGTGCCTGTTGGTAAAGCAAACTGGAGGTTTATATAAGCGTTGACTATTTTATGAAGATTTGTGCATCAATCTACTGTAATGCCTTTATGCTAACGGATTTACTGATCGATGGATATCTGGAAATGGACAAACTATATTTGGCTCCAATAACTGAATGATTACTATTGCAATAATTTGTATTCTCATATTCCCTGGATAAAGTGTTTCCTTGCAATTGTGCACTTTTTGACTATTGAACAAAGTCTAAATTCTAATTCATACCAAGGGAAATAAAAGACATAGGTTAACTCAATGTTTATAGCTTTTGGGTACAACTTACAATTTAGCAGAGTGAGTACTCCTAAGGAGCTGCAATGGAGTACCCAGTCTGCCGTCCAATTTTGAGCCAAGCGGACAATTAGGTTTGCACCAATGGAAAAAAATGTAACCTCCTTAGAGTGGGCAGTCAGATACCTTTTGTTTACTGTCCATCGCTGCCAGCGCAGTAATAATACAGTGACAGTAAAAGCATAAAATTGTCCCCCCACACCACAACAGTATTGGTGTTGCAACCATCACATTTTCCTTTTCCAAAAACCAGGCCTGCTTTGGAAGTTTGTTTTTGGAAAAGTAAATAGTTTAAAAAGTTTGATGTAAGATTCCATCACCAAAGCTTTCAAATGGCTTTGTGCAAACCGGTCTTATCGTGGGTCATACAAACCAACAGAGTTCAATGCAGGCACGTTATAAAGTCCTCTACCACCCGAATTGCTTTACTTCTTCCACCAAAATCTAAATCAGGCCTCTTGTTCTTTATTCCGTGGCACTCTGGATTTATCATGCCAATAATGACGCCCAAGAATGAGCAGACCAAAAGTTATCCTTGTTGACTCTGTGACTTTTTGATAAACAGTTCTAGCTGTACCTCACTATGTGTTCATTGCATGCCTCATTAAGTGATGGGTAAATAGTTTGTGATGCTGGCTGTACTTCTTGTAACAATTTCGCTTGCCATTTTAGTGTTAATATACAGTCTTACTTTCTCATTTGAATATAGGGGGTGAGATAATATGATTTGATTGGTTGAAAAACTACTATTAAAATAATTGAACATTCTTACATTTTCAATTATCAGTCAAGTAAGAGTAGTATGAAACAGCAATAAAAACAATAATGCAGAAAATCAGAATTATTGCTCACTAGGCATCTTTTTACAATTTGTTGTCAACAGTGACCTTGCCGGTCTGAACAGCAGCATCTTTGCTTTACAGAAATCTGTAATGCAGTCAAGTCAGGTGTGACTGTGGGCATGGTATGTCCATTTGATTAGCAAATAATTATCAAACATCCTTTAACCTGGTACTATCCACAATTGCCTGTTGCACCAATGGGCCAAAACCATTCAAATACAGATTGCGCACCACTTGGCCAAATGCATAACCAATGAAATGTTCTGCATATTCTTCTTTCCTGAAGCGAATACTGTCGTGCTAGAATGGATAAAACTGCCAGCTGTATTTATTTTAGCATGTATTACTGTTCTTGCAATAGCTAGGGTTCAGTCTTGGTTTTGTTCTACAGTCCAGATAGATAGAGAAATGTGTTTGTGCATTTAAGTAATATGGAGTTTTTCTTTTGATTTATATTCAGGTCATATTAACTCCTTAATTTGAGCATCCACAAACCAAATCCATTAACTACAACCTCAAACAAATGTGTGACTCTCAGCTTTGTTCTCAATTCATGTTCATTACAGAACAATGATTTTGGCCAACTGAATTTTAACAGCCATGAAAATGTTTGTACCTTGAAATTTCATAGTCTTCAGCAAATGTACAGAAGATTTTTTCAAACTGGGAAAATCTATTTGTTAGTTAACAAATCAATCTGTAGCCCCTAACCTCATTTCAGCATATAGTGCCCTATCAACTCACATCCAATGTTAGCTGCATTTAGGAGCATGCTCAAAATTGAGCCATTTACTGCTGCATTTCATGCAACAGCAAAATCTCGGATGTAAAAAGGTAGGACTCGATTCATAGAGACACTTGTGTAGATTTATGCAAATGGCTCTTTTAAATAAAGGTAATCATACACTATATTATCTGGTAATGGTGTAAAATTGAGTATGATTATGTCCCATTGATGGGGCAAGAAGGTTTACCTGGAGAGATTTGGAATACTCACACACTAGAATTTGTGGGTGTATGTGTGTGTGTTCTCAAACTCCTCTCTTAAGCAGTGCACCGAGTAAATTATCTTAGAAAATCACAAGTGGGAAGAGAACAGGAGGAACACCAAAACTAATGTCTTGTAAAGGAAAGCAGTTCTCTGCTAGCAATATTTTCTTTGTGGAGAAAAAAATAAATTATGATTGACAAAGCTAACAGGCTTCGGTTTTAGGTGGTAAAGCATGAAGCATAAGAATATTCAAACCAGCAAAAGAGGACAGAGAGAGAAATAGTTTTAAAGTAGCCCCTGCGGCACTCAACTAGAGGCAGAGGGGTACATAGAAAGAGGCAATAGCATTTGGTACAGTTTTTAAAAAAATACTTAGTTGCATTTAAAGCATTAAAAGTCATGCAGTACAAATAGCGAACAGAAAAAGAAAGCTAATATAATGATTCCCTGAAACAAAACAAAGAATCAATGTCACAGTTCTGCAGCAGTTCAGTGTAGCGTTTCGCTACACAGGGAACAACTCGAAGGAAGGATCTATAATTCCCTGGAGGGAGGGCGCAAACAAATTCTCCAGTGATCTGATGTACCCACATCAAACCTTTACTTATAACACAAAGCAAAAGAAGGGGACAAGTGGCACCGCCCAGAACCTCACTGGCAACAGCCACAATGCGAGACACATCCTAAGAGTTCCAGAAACATCAGACTCACATCACGGGGGCATTTGGTAAAGTTGACTACTCTACTGGTCTGAGACAAAAAAAGATTGATAAAGTCTCAAGCCAATGGTTGAAAGAAGCTGGTCATAGAAAGCCAATCATTAAAAGAGGCAGACTCAAAGGCCACTCTATGTGCATTGTAAGCAATTAGGCTATATGACAGTTGTGCTGTCAAAAGCCAGACAATACAAAGTGATACAGTAGTACAAAAGCTACTAATATGCATGCAGAAATTCCTGAACACTAGCCAAAAAAGAAATTCTATATTTTTTCTAGGAGCAGGCCTCGAAATCAGAGACTTTTAACCCCTTGGCTACGGCGGTAATTCTGCCGCGGCGCTGGGGGGGGGAGGGGGGCCGCGTGGCGCCGCCATGCTCGTGACGGAACCACTCTATCACGAGCCACGGGTGCGCTGTGCTTGTGACGGAGTGGTTCCGTCACGGCCCGGCCCGCTCAATACAACGCGCCGCGCAGGCGCGGCGGCCGGGTCGTGACGGAACTATCCGTCACCAACACAGCGCGTCCGTGGCTGGTGACGGAGTGGTTCCGTCACCAGCACGCAAGGAGTTAAAAATTTATAATTTTTGACACTTATGGAAAGTTGTAAATCTACAACCATAAACGTACATTAATAAAGTTCTGAAGATTTACAAACTTTTCCACAAATAAAGGAAGTCATTTTCAAAATATGGGATTTTTGGAGGGTTGGAAAATGCACAATATTTCCCACTTTGTGCATGAATAATAGTGCATACACTAGTCTACAATATCCCTGACTAGGATGATGATATGTACAAGTGTGGTGGAACATAGTTTAAATATAGGCAGTAGGAATCATGGTAAACACAAAGTGTCAACCTGAAGCATACAGGAAGCAATGGTGACAGGTGCATTAGAGTATTACTAGAATGATGGAAGAAGGCCGAAACCTGTTGAATCACAGATGTGTTTCCTGCCACAGTTAAGCTTTGTGGTCATGCCAGTTACCATAAGAATGTATTCAATCCAAGGGAAGAACACATTGCTTTTTGTTTATTGAGAAGTGTTGATTTTACTTTAGCTAGGCTTTCAGACATTCTAAGAGAAAACTGGCAAACTCCATGTTTGCTTGCTCTGCAGGCTACAAAGACACATCTGTTTGCTTTTCTTTCTTTTACTTTCTCATTTTAGTTTTGGTTTGTTCCTGATCCCTTTCCCTTGAGGTCACTAGCTGGTCACTGTATCAATCAGAATCAGTGGCAGCAGTAATTTTGGAGGATTTTAGTGTCCATTCACCCTCGGCGATCATGCAAGTGACACTGGCATTCTGGTAGTGTTTATGTCTGATAGTGACTCAGACTGTATTCCTTATTTCTTTCTTTTTTTGTTAATTTGCATTCTTACCTAGCATGGCAATACCATTCAGATTTTAGTGTACTTTATATTCAGATCAAAATTTTAGACATGGCCACTTCTGTGCAGAGAAAGGAGCAGACCAATGTCAACATAACCTAGCTGTTCTCATTGAAGGAGCAGAGATTATGACCCAGACCTGAGGGAACAAATCTGCTGCTGTGTAAAGTGAAGCACTACCATGCAAGCTAAGAGCAAGGAACTAGGATCCACAATTATTTTCCAACATAGGAGGCATGTTGTTGCTACCTGACCCATTCCAACCTTGTTGCAAGCTCACCCACTTCTCTTTGTGTTTCTTCTAGGGAAAGTCTAACTGCATAACATCAGCTTGACTAACTCTTTGTTTGCCCAACCAGGGCCCAATCATGAAGAATGATGTCAGCTCCTGGTACCTCCACAGCTGACTGTAACAGTCCATGGACCCATGACCCTGCAGTTTGTCTTTTTGGTGCCTTATAATTTTGCAGTCTTTGCCTGAAGAGAATAAAGACACAAGACACTGCAGATGCAGATCATATTCTGCCCTTCTGGACAATCTGTGAACTTACTATGCATCACTTTAAATACTTAGTACAGCCGGTTAAACCAGATGCTTTGTCTCAGTTGCTCCCAATCATTTACTTAGTCTTGTGAGCCTTGAGGGTTCACATACAAAGAAAATCTGGCTCTGGGGAGGTGCTGCTGGATACTGTCAGACCCTTTCTGGAAATAGTTTGTGCTTTTAAACCTATCTTTCTAAGTTTGACTACCTAAGTTAAGCAGTCCAAGAGGTTTACAGTAACTAACTTGAAGGGTATAGTGTTTTTGGCACAATAAGCTTTGTGCTGTGTTCAATAGGTTGTGGAGATGAGTAATCTTGTGCTTGTATTCTAGTGTGCATGGCATTTGTGGAAAATACTTGAATCAGCAGTCCTGAATTGCCGAAAACCAAGAGCCCACCAATAGCTCCTCATTGAAGCCGCCAAAATGATGGGATGCTGCCTAACATTATACACATAGCGGTTTTCCTGGGATGTTGGTGTCCAGAAAAAGACAAAGTAAGAAGACACAATTGGCACACCTAGTGGACAAGATGGGATGCCTCGGTCCCCAAAGAAACAAGAGAGACAAGACACGTTTTTTCAACTTACTGGTATCAATTTGAGTAACACCTACAGCATTCCACTAGGAAAGAGTCTGCAGACTTGTTACTGAAAAAGGACTGGATCATAGGCAAGATCACTTGGTTATTTATCTTGAAACCGTTGGAAACATACTACAATATTTAGGAAAAGATATATTGCTGTGACCTGAAAGATAAAGGATGTGGAAAGCGTCTTTAAAACAATGACAGAGGTGCTTCATGTCATAATGTGGGGAACTTTAAACCACTGTATTTTAATGTATTTTAATTGTATATCTTTATGATGCAATTGCAACGAAATAAAGATTATTGAGATTGAAACCACAAAGTGTTTCTAGACTCATGTTACTGCTGCTCAACGTTGTGTCAATTCCTGAAATCCGAGAAGGAAAAGCTCCCCTTTTCTCCACATCACCTAGAGGGATTGTAAACTACTGTACCTTCATCTTCAAAATGTTCCCTTTATACTAGCCAAGTCTCACAGCCTGTCTGTGATTATGCACTCCTCTTCAAGTGTTTCAGGGTTACAGATAAACAGTGTAATATTCCAACTCCTAGGCTCCTATCTTACAAGGAACACCACAAGTCATTTGGATAACCTTACCTGATTGTGAATTTATTTTATACAACAGATATCTCCATATTTTTTTATAAAATAATTTCTTAATTACATCAACTATTTCATTGATTTTTCCATTTGCGCCTCATGAAAAAAACATTTAGGTTTTCAAGTGTGGCAATTTTTCCAATTAGCACGTTGAGGTGAAAGTCAAAGGTTGTTGTTCTAAACATTAGAGAAAGCACTCATTCAGAAACTATCTCCACAACCACCACCAATCGAAGGGGTGCCCCATCAAGGGATCCACGCCATCAGGTAGGTTGTAGATGACATTATAAAATGTGTTGTTCTAGCTGACACTGAACCTTAGTGTATTAATGTACATTGTAACTTAATTTACGCTGGTGATTAGATTAACCATACTCACAAATACATTGGATAACTTACATAAAGGTGCTAGAGAAGAGCAATTGTGGTCATGGCTTGTTGGGTAAAAGAAAACAAGGGGATGTGTCATTACAAGTGCATGTTGGTTAAGGGAAGGGGTTGTTTATATAAGCGTTGACTACTTTATGATGATTTGTGTTTCAATCTACTGTAATGCCTTTATGCTAACTGATTTACTGATCAATAGATGTCTGGAAATGGCCGAGCTATATTTGGATCCAAAAATGAATTGAATGAGAACTGTTGCAATCATGTATATTTTCATATTCCCTAGATAAAGTGTTTGCCTGCAATTGTGTACTTTTTTGAGCATTGGACAAATTGAACGGAATCTAAATTCCAATTTATACCTTTATTTGTGTCACGAGAAATAAAACAGATAGGCTATCTCAGTCTTTATAGCTTTTGGGCACAACTTACAATTTAGCGGAGAGAGTACTCTTCCAGATCAACGATGAAGTACCCAGTCTGACACCCAATTTTGAGTCAGGTAGACCACTACGTTTACAAAGATGGAGTAAAATGTATCCTATTTAGAGTGGGCAGTCAGATGGCTCTGTTTAGGGTTCATCTCTGTCAGCCCAGTAACAATACAAAGACAGCAAACATAAAAATAAATCACCACACACACCCCAGCAGGATTGTTTTTTTGGACAATTAGTTTCTCTTTTTCCAAAAACAGACCCCTCTTTGGAAGCTTTTCAAAGTTTTGTGTAAGCATCCATCACTAAAGCTTTAAAATGGCTTTGTGTGAACCATTGTGACTGCGGGTCATACAAATCCACAATGTTCACTGCAGGCACATTATAAACTACTCTGCCACCTTAACTGTCTTTACTCCGCCCGCTAAAATCTAGATTTATTTATTTATTTATTTGAAAGTTTTATATAGCGCGAACAAGATCTTTGCAGATATCAGAGCGCTTTACAATGCAGGGGATACCAACAAGAGAATGAAAAACAGGTCATTAAGGAATAAAGTAGCAGCGATACAACAATAAAGCAAATATTACAGATAAATGTGTGCACAGATAGTCAAGTAAGCCAATAGTACAGGTAAAACACATAGTCTTAGGAATCGAACAGAATAATAAAAATCGGTGCAGAATCTTTACAGCTCAACATTAATAGGTCAAGTGTATTTGGCCATGAGGATAGCTTTTACTTCTTTCTTAAAAAGTGTGAAGGAGGAGATGAGTCTGGTTTCAGGAGGGAGTGAGTTCCAGATCCTGGGTGCCATTCCTGAGAAAGAGCGTTTATAGGTTTTTTCCTTCCGGAATCTTCGAGGTTTTAGCAGAAGATTGTTTGAGCCTCTAGTGTTTCTAGAGCCGCCCGAGATAGACAGCTTCTGAGTGAGGTATCCGGGGGAGCTCCGGTGTACAGCCTTGTGTGTCATGCAGGCTATTTTCAGATGTATTCTGGCTTCAAACGGCAGCCAGTTCAAGGATTTCAAGTCAGGGGAGATATGTGAGTGTTTTTTTGACCCCGTGATGAGTCTCGCTGGAGCGTTTAGAGAAGCTCTTAAGGGTGCAGTAGTCGTTAGCGGGAGACCGCAGAGGGCGATGCTGCCGTATTCAATTTGCGGGATTACTAGTGCTTGTACTGCAGTTTGGAAGTCTTTGGCTGGCAGGAAGGGCTTAAGTTTGGGGTAAGATTGTTTTCTCAGACGGTGGAGGTGTATAGCTGACAGTCCTGAAGCTGGGGGGAAGAGATAAAGATACTGAAATGGGGATAGAACAGACACGGCTCCTTTAGAAATTCAATTAGGATGTTAGTTGAAAAGAGCTGCTGATTAGTCTTCCTGTAGCACTGACATTTGGTAGATGGCAAGAGCGAAGAGTGGGATTGCAGTCTACATTGTTCAAGGTGAAAGGGACTCTTAACTGAGGCCAGTCATTTGGCTCTCTCCAGATCACTTTTCGGTGTGCCTGATGACAACCAGGTGCAGAAACCTGGCACCTCTGTGTGCACACTAGTTTGTTAAGTTGTGGATGCTCCAGGCTAAAGACTACCCTGCTGTAAAGAGCATCACTCTGTACTAAGGCTTTGCCTGGAATGGAGATGGGAAAAAGGTGTTTGAAAAGAAATCTACCCCAAACCAGTTCTGAAGTGCAGACAGGAGATTCGCCATCTCCATGTAACGAAAAAGGGGTCCCCCACTACATTAGATTCCCCATCTCCATCTTGCTATGACTGCATTACAGCGGTACAGACTCACTTGTAGTTCAAGAGCTACGTAATCTATGATCAAGGAAGAGTGTGCACTGCAGATTACTCAGAGGACTGATGTGCAAACAGAGCTGGTGTCTGTTTCACAGTCAGCATCCCAGAGGTGAGGGGACATCATCTGAGTCATTCCCTGGCTGGAAGAAGTAGTTAATCTCCCCTTAGATCACTTTGAAGCCAATACTCTTTCTTTAGGCCTATAGAATTCAAGAGTTTGTTCAGCTCGACCGATGGGCTTAGAAATAGCAATTTTGTAAAATAAGAGATTGCTACCATTTTTGGTTATGATAATAACGCTACCCAGAATCTTTCAATAGGGTTGAAACGTCGACATTTATAGAAGCCGACTGATATCATTTATGTCAATTATAATAATGTTCTTTCATTTTTAGTCATGTTTGTAGGAAGCTGGCTCTTTATATGATATATCAAAATGAGATAGTTTGTTTAAGCGTCCAGTGATTCCCTTATGAGTAGACAGGGACTTGCTATGGTAATCCCAAAATGCACTATTAGGGGGTAGGGTAGTGTGGTTGAGCAGCCTTAGGCTTAACACAGAAGAGTGTAAGACATCTGAAAATACAAACAATGGTCAATAAATGAGACACATGACTCAAGGAGGAGATCCACACCAATTTATAACAAGCATTTACAATGCAATATGTCTCGCATTATTTAGGGTAAGAGCTATTGGTGTTGTAAATGACAATGTCTTTTATCCATGTGTTTTGGTTTGGAGTGTAGTGGATGTAAGAACAGAAACATATCTACATCACTGCCTACAGGACTTAGAAAGATGACTCACCACTGGCACCAGAGAGGCAGTACAGCACTGACTACATGACTTGGAATGAGAATTTACTGAATGGACCAAAGATTCCAGTGCAGCACTGTCTAGGAGACGAAGAATGATAAATTACCAACAGGACCAGAGAAACATCTAGCAGCACTGTCTAGAGGACTTAGAATGAGGAATTACCACTGTGACCAGAGACAGAGTTGCAGCAGTGCCTAGAGGACTTTGTATGTGGAATTGCTGACAGGACTAGAGTAGCAGCTAGCAGCACTGTTTAGAGTACTTAGAATGATGAATTACCACTGAAACCAGAGAAGCAGATAGCAGAACTTAGAATGAGGAATTGCCACTGTGACCAGAGACAAAGCTGCACAGTGAATAGATGGGTAAGCCCTATTTACCTCGCATCTTGAGGGTTAAATTCAATGTGTTTGGTGCTTTAGCATAATTACAGCACATTTATTTAGAATACAACAATCAGGGTTGCATTCGACTCCGGCCACATAAAATAATGTATAGGCTCCACTTCACTTGGTGTCAAACACAACAATTGTACACATAAAAGACCACAAAATGACATATAAATACAATTAAACTTTAAACATACATAAATCATGTGCCACAGAATTACTGTTTCACCACTCTCAGTCTTCCTATTAGTTAATCAAAGGTAGCTGTGTTGTAAAGTTCTCACACAATCCACCAATGGAGATAGTCTATAAGCAACGCACATGAGGAAAAATATTCTCCCCCTTGTTCTGAAATGTGTGCGCCAATAAGTCCTTAACCTGTTTGTATTAAGTTAAAGAAGACTCCTCCAGTACAAATGTCAGCACGTTTCGGCCTTAGAATTACGGCCTCTTCAGGACAAAGGAAAGATGGAGTACCTACAAGGAAAACTATGTACAAGAACATATATATAAATCTTTCAATTAAATCAAAAGCGGGCAACACAAAGTACACAATACACAGGTCCACTTGGACACTAGTAGAGTAAATGGTAGAGACACCAAGCTGCAGCACTGCCTAGAGGACTTAGAATGAGGAATTGCTGATGGGACCAGAGTAGCAACTAGCAGCACTATCTAGAGGACTTAGAATGATGATACCAACATAACCAGAGAAGCAGCTTGCAGCACCAGCTGGAGGACTAGGAATGAAGAATTACTAATGGGACCAGAAAAGCAGCTGCAGCATTGTCTAGGGGACTTAGAGTGAGCAATTACCACTGGGACAAAAAAGCAGCTAGCAGCAGAGTCTAGAGGACTTAGAAGTAGGTATTACCAGTGGGGACAGAGACGCAGCTAGCAGCACTGTCTGAAAGACTTAGAATGAGGAATTACCGACAGGACCAGAGAAGCAGCTAGTAGCACTGTATGGAGGACTTAGAATGAGGAATTACCGACAGGACCAGAGACTGGAGAAGTAGCTAGCAGCACTGCCTAGAGAACAAAACCCTTTGTTTTTTATTCTTTGTTTATTATTTAGAGATCAGACCCTTTGTCTTTTATTCTGTGTCACTCTGGATTTAATCATGCCAATTGTATTTCAAATGATGCACAAAAATGAGTAGACCAAAAGTTACCCTCCTTAAATCTGTGCTTTTTTGATAAACAGTTATAGCTGTACCTCGCTATTTGTTCATTGCATGGCTCATTAAATGATGGCTGAATAGTTTATGATGATGATTATATACTTTTTATATTTCTCTTAAAAATGTAACTAGCAATTTTAGTTTTAATATATGGGCTTACTTTTTCATTTGGATATCTGTCTTGAGCTTACTTGACTTGATTGGTTGATAAACTCGTTTATGAACTGATATTAATAACTGAAAATTCTCAGATATTTAATTTGTAATCAATTAAGAGTATTATAAAACCTCATTACATTTATATTACAGAAAATAGCAATGTTTCATGAAAACATAGCATAAAACATATCTCTTGCACACTGCTTTCAAAGTTGCTTCAAATACCAACAATATTTGACTTGTACCACCACAAACCATAACCAACTCATTAGTGCTCAATAGCATCTCTTTACAAAATAGTTGTTTCAATTGTCCTTGCCAGTCTGATCTTCAGCATCTTTGCTTTACAGAAATCTGTAATGCAGTCAGGTGTAAATGTGGGCTTGTATGTACATTTGATCAGCAAATAGGTACATGGTAACAGAAGCATCCTTTAGCGTGGTACTATCCACAGATGTTTGTTGCACCATTGGGCCAAAATCATTCAAAGACATACTGTGCACCACTGGGCCAAATACACAACTGGGACAATGTTCTGTATATTCTTCCTTCCTGAAGGAAACACTGTTGTGCTAGAATGGATAAAACTGTCAACAGTTATTGATTTATTAAATATTGTTTTTATTGCAATAGAGATCTGGCTTAGTTTTGTTCAGCAGTCCGTTATTTAAACCTCCTTCTTTATTTGCAGTTGAAGCTCTTGAAAGCTCGTAACATTTGTCTATAGCACGATAATCTCTCCTGGCCTTCACTTTTGTCTGCCCGAAGCTCAGTCTGAAATTAATATAACATGTTATTAAGATAGAGAAATGTGCTTGTGCATTTAAGTGATACAGTCAATTTATTTTGATGTACATTCAGGTCATAGTAACGTCTTCATTTGACCAACCATAAACAAAATCTATTAATTACAAACTTAAACAAATGTGTGATTCTCAGCTTTGGGGTTAATTCATTTTGATTACAGTACAATGATTTTGGCAACGAAATATTAGCAGCCAGGCTAAATGTTTGTACATTCAAATATAATAGTCAACAGAAAAATGTATACAAGATGGGAATATCTCTTTTCTAGATAACAAATCTGAAGTCCTTATCTAGATTTCAGTGTGTAGTGCCCTCTCACGCCACATACAAATGTAGCTGCATTTAGGAGCATGCTTAAAATTGAGCCAATTCCAGCCACATTTCATTCAACATTATAATCTTGGATGTAAAAAGATGCGGCGCAATTCATAAAGTCACTTATGTGTGTAGGGAAGACTTATGCAAATGTTTAAAGTAAACAAATTTACTCATATACAATAATATTATTTTATGATGTAATATTGAGTATGCATGAATCCCATTGAAGGTGCAAGGAGGTTTACCTTAAAAATATTTGGAACACCCACAAACTAGAATTTGCGGATGTTCTCCAACTCTTCTCCGAAACAGTGCACCATAGAAATTATCTCAGAAAATCGCTTCCAGAGTGGGTTGGGAGGAACGGCAAAATGAATGTATTGTAATGAAATTATCATTACTAAAGCCAAATGGTCTGGGCTTAAGGTGGTAGAGAATGAAGCATAAGCATATTCAAACCAGCAAGAACAGACAGAGAAGGCAATAGTTCAAAAGTAGTCCCTCGGGCACTCATATAAAAGCTGAATGGTACATAGAAATAGACAATGACATTTGGTAAAACTGAAAAGTCACTTGGTCGAAGCCAAGAAAAGATTGAGAAAATCTCAGACCAATAGATGAAACAAGCTGGTCATAGAAAGCCAATCATTAACCGAGGCAGACTCAAAGCTCACTCTATTTCATTGTAAGTAATGCCATTTGTGCGGTCAAAATCCATACTTAATAAAAGTGATACTGTTGAATAACTGTTCCTAATATGTATGGAGAAATTACTAAACACCAGCCAAAAAAAGAACTCCAAATTTTGTCTATGAGCAGGCCTAAAAAATCCGAGACTATTACAGCTTATACTATTTTACACTTCTAGAAACTAGAACGTTGTACATCTACAACCATATATAAATGAACCTGATTTTGCAGATTTACAAATGTTCTAGCAAATAATGGATATCATTTTCAAAATATGAAATATGGGTATGATTTTCAAAATATGAGATTTTGAGAGGGTTGAAAAATAAAGGAGTAGTGGTGCTATCCTCTTACAAATCTGCATGATTATTTGTCTTTAGAGCTATCTGGAGAGACCTGCTGAAGAGACTTCATGCACCATGTGTGAGTCTGGAGGTGGGTTCACTGCCATCGCACCTGCTGTCAATTATCTTCATGCTCATAGTGCCCACGGAGGTCCTGCAGCGGTGGAGCGCTATTTGGAGAGACCCGCCGAAGAGACTGCATGTCCCATGTTCCTGTGAGCCAGGATGTGGGCTGACTACCATTGCACCTTCTGGCAATTATCCTCGTACTCATAGTGCCCGTGGAGGTCCCACATCGCGAGAGTGCTTTCTGGGGAGACCTGCTGAAGGGATTGCATGTCCCATGTTCCTGTGAGCCTGGAGGTGGGCCGACTACCATTGCACCTGCTGGCAATTATCCTCACACTCAGAGCATATGCACAAGAGACCGCACCCGGGCGAAGCCAGGCCAAATTCGGGCCCATCCTGTGCCTGTCAGTGCCAGGAAGAGGAAGGGCAGGGCCACCCCCCTTGGATCTGCCTACAGACATCTCCACTACTAAGAGCCTTTTTAATATTGGGTGAAAGGAAGGCAAAGCACTGCTAGTCTCTTATTTAAATATTATCTGCCTTACTGTTTGACCCTGCAAGGGAAACTAAGAGGGGGCGCAGAAAGCAGTCAGCAATAAGGGTGCCTTATCTTGCACACTTGATCAAAGTCTGTCCTGGTGTTTACACATATTTGCACATACTTGCACCTGGATCATCATCTTTTGGAGACAAGGGGGTTTCTGGCACAAAGATATTGCTGCCCATTGTGAGACAGTCTTTTTATCTTTTTGACTTTTCTGGAACTTAGTAGTACCAGTGTTTATCTCTCGAGGGTCCCCCAGCCTATTTTACCATCATGGGAAAAAGGATGCACAAAATACAGTGGAGAAATGGCTGTGTTTGCTTTGTTTGCCCTCAGTTGGCAAAGTAGGCCCAGACATGGGTCCCTTACTCACTTTGCCACTGGATTTAAGCTAGCCTGACTGATTTATTTATTTGTGTATTTTATATAGCGCGTAGCTACCCCAACGGGGTGTCCCGGCGCTGATGAGAAGATAGTTGTGGGAACAGAAGAGGGAATCCTAGCAGAACAGAAAAGTTTTGAGGGATCTGCGAAATTCAAGTTCTGAATGAATCGGACGGAAGGAAAGAGGAAGTTTATTCCAGTGATTGGTGGCGCATACTTCGAAGGTTTTGCCTCCAGATCAGGCTTTTTTTAATCTGGGAGTGACTAATAGCTGTTTGGTATTGGAGCGAAGGTCTCTAGAGTGACTATATGGACGAAGACTGGAAGTAAGGTAGGCTGGTCCTAGGCATTTAGTAGTCCAAAAAACTAGGGTCATGGCTTTGAACTCAATCCTTTTAGGGATGGGCAGCCAATGTAGTTTCCGCAGATATGGAGAGATGTGGTGTCTAAGTGGAATGCCGCAAACCAATCGGGCCGCGGCATTCTGAACTATCTGGAGTCTGTGGCACAGACCTGCTGTCAGGCCCAGATATAGTCCATTGGCGTAGTCCAGATGCGATGTTATGAGCGCTTGGATTATAGTTTTTCGGGTGTTGCTGGGCAGATAGTTGATACATTTTTTTATCATTTTGATTTTGCCGAAGCAAGCAGCAGGGACTGTGTGGACTTGATTGGCGAAGGACAGGCGATTATCCCATCTAACCCCCAGTTTTCTGACCGAGTCCTTAGGGGAAGGGGAAAGACTCATGTCTTCCGGCCACCAAAGATTATAGGCAAGAGGGGAAGGTTGGTTGAAAAAAAGAACCTCGGTCTTACCAGCGTTGAGTCTCAAAAAATTGAGATCCATCCACTTTGCAATGTTCCTAAGACATGTTTTTAGGGGGTCAAAAGTTGTGGGAGATGACTCATTATAGGAAAAGAGAATCTGGATGTCATCAGCATATGATGTCATTTTGGTTCCCGACTGAGATAGCATTTCGGCTAGAGGAGTAAAGTAAACATTAAAAAGGAGCGGACTCAACGAGGAGCCCTGCGGGACACCCCACTTGAGTGGCCTAATTGAGGAGGTGTAAGGGGGAGTGTGCACTTGTTGTTTACGGCCAGAAAGAAATGATGCAATCCAGTTCAGGACCGTGCCCTGGATTCCAATGGATCTCAGTCGTTTCAGGAGGATCGGGTGAGAGACAGTGTCAAATGCTGCCGAGAGGTCCAGCAGCACCAACACCGCCCTCGATCCCCGGTCAAGGGTCCACCGCACAGAATCGGGCATTTCAATCTGGGCCAGCTTTTCCAAGATCTTAGGGCAGGGAGTAGGGATATAGGCCAATAGTTTCCCGGGATCTCTGCATCCGCGTTGGCTTTTTTCAGTATCGGAACTAGGAATGCATGTTTCCTGGGTAGATGCCCGAACTCAGGGAGGCGTTCCATATGGAATTGAGATGGGGGTTAAGAAACGCTGCTAGGGCTTTATATTGCTTTGCTGGCCACGGATCACTAGGAGATCCGGATTTACATTTGAGAAGTTCCTGAAGGGAGAGATCCTCCGATATTTCAGAAAATTCCGCAAAGACTGGAGCCGTGGCGGAATTGGCTAACTGTTCTCCCCCGATATCCAAACAATCAATTTTAGGGAAGGAGGCATAGATAAGGGCAATTTCCCTTCAAAGAACTCAGAGAGTTGAGTACAAAAAGACTGAGAGACAGGTGGGCGGCAGTTCAAGGCCTGTGGATCAGTGAAAGATTTGACAATATTAAAAATCTCTCTAGAGGAATTACTAGCTTTATTAATTCTGTCCGACAAAAAATTTATTTTGTGTGTTATAATCAGTTTACGATATTCTTTGAGAGCCGTCCGGTACTTGGATTTACTTTCTGCTGAGAAATTCAATATCCAGCAGCGTTCCAGGGATTTACAAGCGGACTTTTTTTGTCTCAGTTCCTCAGAGTACCAAGGGGCCGCTGGAGCCGATCTAAAGGTTTTAATTGGTCTAAGAGGGGCCAATGAGTCGATAGCTTTGGTCACCCACTCATTAAGGTTAGAGATGGGTGAGTCGAGGTCAGAGGTCAAGGGGGGATTGGAATCTTTAATATGCTCAAGAAGGAGTTCTGGGGAGATTTTACTCCAGTTTCTACAGAGTTCCCTGGGAGTGAGAAAAGATCTATCATGATGGGTCATGTGGACAATAAAGGGAATAAAGTAATGATCAGACCATATAACTGGTCTGGGATCCTTAACCAAAATGTCGGGAAGGTTAGAACAGATAAGATCCAGCATATGACCGGCCTTGTGAGTGGGGGAAGTTACCAGTTGAATAAGATCACCGGCTGCCAATGTGGAAATAAAATTCGAACTAAGGGAGCAGGTAGCATCTTCCACATGAAGATTCAGGTCTCCAAGCAACGTGAAATTAGAATACTGCGTGCAAGCTTGAATGATATAGTCCGTTAAAGTAGGTAAATGTGAGGGACTAGAGTTAGGGGGTCGATAGATCAGAAGGCCAGAACAAGTAACCGACTCCAACAGTTTGATGCAGAAAGGGAGGCCCTCAATGCAGCCAATTTGTTCATAAAGGGGCGAAGTAATCGTCAATTTAGATTTATAAATGATGGCTACCCCTCCTCGATGTTTGCCGTTTTGACGATTGGCACATAATATGGTATAGTCATCAGGGATGGCCAGGGTCAAGGCAGAGTTAGTCACCTCACTAAGCCAGGTTTCTGTCAGGAATAGGAGGTCCCAATCATTATCCTTGAGGGACTGAAAAATGTCTAATGCGTGTTTTATCAATGATCCACAGTTTACTAATCCAGCCGTTAGAGTCATTGTCACTCCGACTAATGAGGGCTGTTAGCCCAAAACCGGTCCCAGGATTCTTGTTTCCGGTCCAGGAAAGACATGACTTGGCAGTTCGGGATGGACTGTCACATGAGGCAAAGAGTCAAGACTGATTTGAATATAGCTGTGTCTCAACTGGGGTGACGAAGTGATCAAAAGAACAATGCTAGATTCAACCCAGATCTGTGACTGGGGGTGAGTGTCTGAAAAGTTTCAGCGCTCCGTCCATCATCTCCTTGTGTTGACTTTGAGAACAAGTATTACCATACTGTCTTTTCTAAATAACACAGTGGGGTGTTAACAGATGAAATTACTAGTGTAGAAGAGCAGTTATCACAGACCCAAAAAGTGTTTGGCACTCTTTCAATTGCAAAGGAGCTCACTTCAAAGGACCAGGTTACATCCACCGAAATTCGTCTCCTCTTCAATGCACAGACTTTCTATACCATAAATGAGACTCAGGAGACTTCCTCTATACCAACTCTGCAAGCACAAAGTAGTAAGGTAGTGGATACTAAGGGGGGAAGAGATATAAAAGTAGAAGGGGGTTATCTCTTTGTCAACATGATCGGTCCTCCTTTGCCAACAAAATCAAGGGAAGCGAAAGGCGGCTACCCTCATCTTTATCAGATTTAAACATCACCAAGAAACTTTTACAGAATATGGAAAACAACATTTTAGCAGCTTTTGATGCCCTTAATCTGCATATTGCTAACCTGGAGGTCATGGTGGATCACTTAGGCAATACGAAGGGGAACTTGAAAGAGCAATTACAAGCTACAGTATTGCGGGACATTTCCTCAGTAATCACACATCCGGCCCCCACTTCTTTTCCAGACCAAAGTGATAAGAAATTCATTCATTTACCTTACATACCGGTAAAGATGGGAGGTAATAGCCTGTTGTGCAATAGTATATCTGATCCGGGCCAGCTAGCCCCTGCCCCATCGCTTCTCAGATGACAGATCCTTATGTGCAAGGGCAGCAAGTATTTCTGACCCAAACCTCTGCCCTGCATACTTGAGAGAAAGTGGGCACTTGTCTGCTAGAATTACCTCGAAACTCCATGGCCCCCATCTCTAGTGACGTTATCATTCAATGTCCTCCTGCCTGTACACCTTATGAATTGGTTTTGGCAAATGTACCTCCTGCACAATACCCACAATCTGAATCCTATGAACAACTCAAAAATAAGTTGGTACATTTGCTAGTGGGGAGATTCCCAAACAAGACCAACCAACAATTTTTCATGGAGATCATAATGATAAGAAGAGTGGGCTGGATTAGGCATACCCTGGGGGTGCATTTAGAGGATTGCATAGTGGTTAATTTTTCAACTGCCTTTAGGGTTGGTCGCATGAGTACCTGCTTAGAACTAGCCCCAAACAGTAATATCATCCAATTACCATTGGGGTCTTTTTATAAGCTAAAGAAGGTGGGTGACCCCCAAAGGAGGGAATTAAATCCAACTCTTAGATGGGGGACCTAATTCTACCTCAACCTAAATTTAGAGACCTCCGATAATATTGAGTAACCGGTTTGAACATTTACTCTGGTTAGATTAGCAAGATTGACTGGGCACCCATACTGATCCAATTTCCCCAATTCTCACTAACAACACAATGATGAAGTTAAAAGTTTTGAGTTGGAATATTTTAGGTACACAGGGGAAAATGGGGGACCAAAATTGGTTTAAGGTATTGACATTTCAGGATGTAATTACCCTGCAGGAAACGTGAGCCAAGCTAAATTTAGATGGGTATGCCTCGTTTAGCAAAAAGGGTATGCCTCGTTTAGCAAAAAGGGTATACCGTCCATGAGCGGACGAGGAAGCAAGAGGGGGCTTGGTTACCCTTGTAAAACTAAACTTGGAATGTATCCCTAAGATGATTCCAACTAAATCTCCAGTTTTACTTAGTGTTCTGTTAACTATTGGACCCATACTTTGTATCCTCTATGTTAATATATATAATGCTATCTAGTGGAGAGAAACTACTGATGTTGTGAAGGACCTTGATGAATTTTTAAACACTTTCGTAATCTCTCATTCTCACCAACAAACTGTGATATTGATAACAGGTGATTTTAATCTCCGCCCATGTACTGACTGTTGCTTGTATGAATTTAGTGACCTTGCAGGGACTCTTACTGGCCAGGTGCATATTAGGCACTCTCCTCAAGGGAAATTATTAAACAATCTAGTCACAGATTACAATTTAGTAACCTACTTAGTATAATTTCACTTGAATGTGGTGATGCTGCATCAGCCAGTGGAGGTGATCTACTATTGATTATATCTATGTTTCTAAAAATAAATTATTCTCTCTGAATAGCTGTGCCATAGAATGGAACATCTTTAGTGATCATAACCCCCTGTTTGCTTCATTTATCTGGGAGAAAAAACAGCAGATAAATGTGTCTTGTATAAGACTGCGGCTCTCACCAAAGATAGGGGTTGGAGACTCAAGTGGGATAAGATCATTCCAGAATACTTTAACACCGGCTTGATTCGGGCATATCAGAATGAACTTGATATTTGTTGAGATGTAGAGGCCCTGGATGTGATTATTTTTAAGGCTTTTGATAGAATCTCTTACTAAATCAGAAGCAGCTGGTCCACTCAAGCCCTGCAGATGGTTTGACGCAGAGTGCATTAAGACCAGCAAGGAGCTCTTGTTGTCATTAAAAAAATACCAAGGATCTGGGAAGAGGTCAGAGGTGCAGGCATGCTTATAGAACTGCACTTAAGAACAGGAAGAACAACTTAAAGGCCAGGATATGGAAGGATTTGGTGGCTACAAGTAACCAGAAGGATAACTCTCAAGTTTGGCAAATTCTGAATCATCAAATTTTTAAGAAGGAGCAGTTCTCTGAACAGCCTGCCACTGTCCCAAGGTAGGCATGGGTGGATTACCTTTTAGCCCTTTATAATTGCCTTAAGACAACACCCAGGATGCTTGTTTCCGGTCCAGGGAAGACATGACTGGGCATTTCGGGCTGGATTGTTCCCATGATGCACAGGGTCAGACTGATTTGCATATGGCCATGTCTGAACTGGGGTGCTGGAGTGAGCTAAAGAATGGTGATGGATTAAACCCAGATCATTTGACTGGGAGTGAGTATTTGATTTGCTCAAACGCTCCATCCATCATCGCCTTTGGTAACACCCATTTGTACTCAAGTGGATGATAGGCTTGTATTCATTTGGGAAGAAGTACAAGGAGAAATTCTATCCCTGCCCTCGGGAAGGCCCCCAGCACTGGTGGTACCCTAGGTGATTTATCAAACTATGGACCCCTATTCTTATATTACACATCAATGCAGCTATCGCGGGGCCCTTACCTGTGTCCTGATGATAGTCAGTAATAATCCCAGTACACAAAAAAGGAGATAGAATTGATCCATATAGGCCAATCTCTCTTGTGGATGGCGAGGTGAAAGTAATAGGGGGCATTATTTTGGAGAGACTGACAAATGTGAGCAATATTCCCTGACCTTCAATATGGTTTTAGACCGGAAGAGGATGTAATGTGCAGGGGGTGTGGTAAGGCGGCTGAGACTTTAGAGCATGTGGTCTGTCTCTGTCCTGCAATTGCGCCACAGCGCAGACGAAAACTGAAAGTCGAGTGGAATAGGCTAGGAACCCAGACCTGCAGGCAGGCAGTAATTGCAGCTCTGAATCCAGAGAACACAGTTTTAAACATAGGCCTCGCAACTCTCATACTCTACGCATAGAGCAATTTTTCACAATAACCGGTAGTGCTGGTCTACGTTTTTATTTTAATGGCATACAGTATACATTAAACCGCACTTAATCAAATACTGCCAAAATTGGTTATACTTGACTGCATTCTCCTTCAATCTGCAGCTAGTAGTGGACTATTTGATTGTATCCATCATCATAACACTGCTAATTGTTAAGTCCTCAAACTTCTTTTTTGACCAAATGCATTGTTGTTACAGTTGCTGTGTATATTTTGCCTATTTTAACACATATATGTTATTGAAGTCCGCTAATGCAATTTGGAAGTTTTTATGTACCCACTGTTTTTACGTTTTGCAATTTTTAATAATTTGTACTGTCGTTGGTATCTTCTTCCCTGTACTTTTATGGATATTTTATATCTAAATAAAGTTATACTTATACAAATTCAAAAAAAATGGTGATGAATTAAACCCAGATGATTTGACTGGGGGTGAGTGTTTGATTTGCTCAAATGCTCCGTCCATCATCCCCTTTGGTATCGCTTTGTTCGCCCTAGGTTGGCAGGGTATGCCCATACGCGGGTCCCTTGCTCACTCTACCATTTGATTCAAGATAGCCTGGCTGATGAGGATTATGAATGCGAAACCGGTCCCAGGATCCTTGTTTCCGGTCCAGGGAAGACATGGCTTGGCAGTTCGGGCTGGACTGTTCCTATGAGGTACAGGGTCAGACTGATTTGCATATGGCCATGTCTGAACTGGGGTGGTGGAGTGAGCTAAAGGATGGTGATGGATTAAACCCAGATCATTTGACTTGGGGTGAGTGTTTGATTTGCTCAAACGCTCCGTCCATCATCCCCTTTGGTATCGCTTTGTTTGCCCTAAGTTGGCAGGACATTCCCAGACCTGGGTCCCTTGCTCACTCCACCACTGGATTCAAGATAGCCTGGCTGATGAGGATTATGAATCCGAAACCGGTCTCAGGATGCTTGTTTCTGGCCCAGGGAAGACATGGCTTAGCAGTTCAGGCTGGACTATTCCCATGAGGCACAGGGTCAGACTGATTTGCATATGGCCATGTCTGAATTGGGGTGGTGGAGTGAGCTAAAGAATGGTGATGGATTAAACCAAGATCATTTGACTGGGGGTGAGTGTTTGATTTGCTCAAACGCTCCATCCATCATCCCCTTTGGTATAGCTTTCTTCGCCCTAAGTTGGCAGGGTATGCCCAGACGTGGGTCCCTTGCTCACTCTACCACTGGATTCAAGATAGCCTGACTGATGAGGATTATGAATCCGAAACCGGCCCCAGGATGCTTGTTTCCGGTCCAGGGAAGACATGGCTTGGCAGTTTGGGCTTGACTGTTCCCATGAGGCACTGGGTCAGACTGATTTGCATATGGCCATGTCTGAACTGGGGTGGTGGAGTGAGCTAAAGAATGGTGATGGATTAAACCCAGATCATTTGACTGAGGGTGAGTGTTTGATTTGCTCAAACGCTCCATCCATCATCCCCTTTGGTATTGCTTTGTTCGCCCTAAGTTGGTAGGGTATGCCCAGACGGGGGTCCCTTGTTCACTCTACCACTGGATTCAAGATAGCCTGGCTGATGAGGATTATGAATCCGAAACCGGTCCCACAATGCTTGTTTCCGGTCCAGGGAAGACATGGCTTGGCAGTTCGGGCTGGACTGTTCCCATGAGGCACAGGGTCAGATTGATTTGCATATGGCCATGTCTGAACTGGGGTGGTGGAGTGAGCTAAAGAATGGTGATGGATTAAACCCAGATCATTTGACTGGGAGTGAGTGTTTGATTTGCTCAAACGCTCCATCCATCATCGCCTTTGGTAACACTCATTTGTACTCAAGTGGATGATAGGCTTGTATTCATTTGGGAAGAAGTACAAGGAGAAATTCTATCCCTGCCCTCGGGAAGGCCCTCAGCACTGGTGGGGCCCTAGGTGATTTATCAAACTATGGACCCCTATTCTTATATTGCACATCAATGCAGCTATCGAGGGGCCCTTACCTGTGTCCTGGTGATAGTCAGTAATAATCCCAGTACACAAAAAAGGAGATAGAATTGATCCATATAGGCCAATCTCTCTTGTGGATGACTAGGTTAAAGTAATAGGGGGCATTATTTTGGAGAGACTGACAAATGTGAGCAATATTCCCTGACCTTCAATATGGTTTTAGACCGGAAGGTTTACAGTGGAGCAAAACTTACATTTGCATCTCTTGATCTCCAAATATACAGTGGCTAAAAAGGGCTCGGGACACTTGGCCTTCATGGCCCTCAGCTCAGCCTTCGGTAATGTAAACAGTGACTAGCTTTGGGCTGAGCTGGGGTACTTGGGGGGCTCATGTTAATTTTATGAGAGATATTTACACAGGTTTAACAGGGGTAGTTGGATATGCCACTAATGGCGAGTGGCGAGTGCATCCCACATTTTAATTTAAAAAGAGGTGTGCAACAGGGATGCATTCTCACTCCATTTTTATTTATCATGTATATTAATCACCTTGAGGGGGTGCATTCCAGCATTAGTCTTGTTGTCCCTAGAGTTAATAACAGGCCAATCCCCATGCTGTAGTACGCCGATGACACAATATTAATTGCTTGTACATTCAGAAGCCCTCAGCAGCTCTTGGATACATTCATTGTTTTTATGGCCAATATGGAGCTTTCTACAACATTTAAAAAAATCACATTTTATGGTGATTGGTCCTAAGAACAAGAAAAATGTTAGACATCTGTCCCAGAGCAAGACACTGGGCAGGGTGGAAAATGTCTCCTGTTTGGGGATTTTACTAAACTTGCGTCTTAGTTGGCAACCAGTGAAAAATAAAAAGTAGGGTACCTACAAAGAGCTATTTCCGACATGAGTGATTTTATTGGCTCTCTCGGGCGGAAGCCCTAAGGCTACATTAGGACGCAAGGTATGGTGCTATCCCTCTATCAAAAATATTCAGGTTACGGCAAATATGTTTTTGAGGGGTCTTTTAGCTGTGGGACAGAGCACTCCAGCAGAAATTACACATGACAAACTAGGCATGAAATTTATCTATGGTTTCATATGTTTATGCCCACTTTTACTCTGGTGCTTAGTTTGATGTAAGGAGAAACTAGAACTAAATAGACTAATCCTTTGAGAATGTCTAATCTTGCATTATGCACTTCAGGTTCCATGTCTTCATTATTTAACATTTTCTTATTGAGCAAATTAGAGCACTGGGCTTTTTCTTAGAGAGGATCAGGAAAAAAGATACTGCATGGGTCAAACAGGCCTTTTCCCTCATGATGGAATTAGATCAGGAGACTAGCCTTGACCAAGTAGTCTATGAGATCATATGTAAAGATCAAAACCGTACAGGGAATAGAGCCTTACTTACTTTTGTAAATGCCTCATCTTCACAGGCGCCTTTTGACATATTTCATACTTAACACCTTCACCAGATTCTATTCTCAAGTGGGGTCTGGCACAAAACTTCTAATTTGCCCTTTGTTTATGCTACTTCTGGGCCCCAGGACCCCATCCCCGGGGCCTGCCCTTTGTGTTGGGGACCGTGGGGGGATCCCCAATGCCCCCACTGTCCAGCCGTCTCCCTGCCTCCTTCGGGAGCCGGCATTGCTTTTCCACAAGGGGTGCTACTGACATGCAGCTCACCCTTGTGGAAAAGCTACCCTGCTTAGCTTCATTGAAGCGAGAGCAGGTTTCCCTGCTCACGCTTCAATGAAGCAAATCAGAGTTTGCTAAGGTACTTCCCTGGGGCTTTATTCATTATGTGCGGGGGAAGCAGTCCCCCCTCAGCCCTGAGTACTGCCACCTATCTGGGGCATCCAAAAAATGCATGCAGGGAGCTCCTGCCCCCCCACACTGCCCCAGGGACCGCCCCTCCCCAGAGTATTCATCAATATGGGTTGGGGGGCCTTGCAGGCCCCTCAAGCCCCGGGGACCGCAACCTCTCCGTGGCTTAAATTAAAGTAAACAAATGTGGGGGGCCACCACCTCCCCGGGACACTAATTATTTAAATATGGGATCAGTTGCGGACCCCCGGGCCCCGGGAACCACCACCTCGCCAGGGCTTTGAAAATGTAGGGAGCCCTGCAATGTCCCTGGGTGCCCATCCTGGGGACATTGCTGTTTGCTATGGCAGGGCGGGAGCACGGCTCCCATACTGTCATAGCAAACTCTGCTTTAGTTTTTGGATGCGAGAGCAGGAAACCTGCTCTCGCTTCCAAAAACCAAAGCAGATTGCTTTTGGGCAAGGGGAGCTGCATATCAGCAGCTCCCCTTGCCCAAAACCAATACCGGTGTAGTGTAGTTCCTATTTTCCCTATAGGCCCTGCGCATTGGAATAACATAAACAGCAGTATAGATGTAGAAGTGCGGTCTTCCAGGTCTCTACTGACTATGCTAAACTCAATTGGGTTTGTACCAACTAGCTCAGAGGTCACTGGAAACTTTCTTGACTGAATAGGAAGTGATCAGCTTCCCTGGTACAGACAAGAAGGGATTCAGTTTTCCAACAACCGCATAAACATGACAACTTTGCTCCTTAGAATAAGAGTCAATCTCTAGAGTCGTGTGAAACAATAGACAGTTATTTTACTCAGTCAGTTGTGCAGATTACTTTCACCAAGGTGCAGAGAATAGAGAGACGGGCATTTTCAATAAAAGGTATTATTTATTGAACAGTCTTTCTTCTCATGCAAGAGAAATGAATTGCCACAATTGCAAGACTTGTTATTATAAAAAGTGCGTACAGTAAAAGGAGGATTGCGAAATAATACTGTAAAAGCATTGATATGGTTTCTTAGCCATACAATGGTTTAAAATGAATAAAATATATACATTCATATATACATTAGGCTAGCGTACTCAACTGGTGCTTCTAACTACGCCTACCCCAGTGTACCTGACCTACGCCTAACACGTGGAAGGGAGTAAGTAGCAGTTTAAGTTAAGTTGGTTTTGCCAAGGTTTGCTTCAAGAATTCTCTCTAAGGGTTCAGTCAACACCATACCTCTGGAATAGAATGTTGGAGGGAAGGTATCTCCTTCCAGGACTCGATATTCCAGACACCCGCAAGGGTAGGCTGCAAACGCCGGAGCTGGATTTTCTCGGCAGGAGAAAAGACAGCGTCTCTCTCAGCGCGTCAAGGAGGAGGAGGAGGGGCAGGGTCCGTGGGCTGCTTGCATCTGCTGGGCTCTGCAAGGGACAGCTGTTCTGCTCCTGTATTCACCACACCATCGTTTGCGCTTTGCTTAAGGCAACGCTGGTAATATTTATACCTGAAAGGTGCCTTGTTTGACGTAAGTTTTTAGACATAAGACGTCAATAAAGATGTCACTAGGAAGTGATCGTCCTTTCAGTGCTCATTAGAGTTCTATTACTAATCAAAACATAGCAAGCGGAGTTTTCCCAGGTTGCTGGGTTTTATCTTGTTGAAGAACTCGGAGTGTAATTTAGGAATCTAAGATAGTGGCTTCTGCTGTGTCATGTACTGTAATGAGCTGCAGAGGCGAGTTTCTGAAATATGGCTGAAATATGGCTCTGATCGTTTATGCCATTATAGGGGTATGAATGGATTATAGCCGTATAGGGGCATAAGGTCACAATATTGATCGGGTCCTAGATTAGAACACGACACCCACTCTACGATTTTATGTCCATCAAATTACTAAAAACGAAAGCAATAAGATGCGTGTGTAACATTACCCACCCCAAAATACATATTGCATTTGAAATGGCGTATTTGAAATACATGAAAATATAGGTACTGTACGTCTTTAAGCATAGAAACCATTCAAAAATTATAGCATATGTAATCAGTTGAACGATTTTTGCAAGAAAAAAATTACACATGAAATATCTCTGTATACAGAAAAGAAGGGCGAGATAATTTCATCACATATAAATGCATGTTGCTGTAAAAAGTGCTAGAGGCCGATGTAAAGTCATTGTGTCTCTAGATTTACTAAAAATAGAAGTTCTGTTCTTTATGAATAGGTCTACTTTAAGCAAAGAATTTGTGCCAGTAAAAAGGTAAATATTTTTGAAAAAAGTTCAATAAAAAAAAAAAAAATTCATGGTGAACGGGGAAATAGAGTTCCAACGCTTTTCAGTAGTTTTTGTTGATCAAAACTGAAGGCCGAATTCAGAGTTCATGTGAACGCTGTGTGTCGGAATGCAAAATTTCATTGTTGTTGTTCAGGGGAGAACATTATATCAGACAAGCTCTCAAAAAACTGGTCTACAAAATCAGGTGACAGTTCGACCAAGTTCGATAACGCTGTAACTTGGCAGGTGTGAGAATGATTGCTGTCATCAAAGTCTGGATCAGCAATGTTCACAGAAGGTCATACCTGGGTGATGTTGCTTTTATTTTTCGCTCCACTGTCACCACCTAGTCGTAGCACAGGAGTCTCAACGAATGCCGTCATCAGGATTGTTAGCCGCTGGGGACAACACAATGCGTGAGCCGTTACAGGACTTAGCAAAGTATCGATATCCATTGGTACTGCTGATGGAAGTGCAAGACAGGTGTCTAACACGCATTCTTCTCCGCATAGCATACATCGAAGTACAGGTAAGATGCAGGTCTGCCATATAGGTCTGAATAAAGAAACTAGGTCATGTTTAGATCTCTCAGCCGGGCCAACCCAAGGACTCTAGTTATCCGGTCCCGGTAGCGTACTGCTAGGATCGTTTCTTCCATTCCTGCCGGAGTCATGTCTGTGTCTTGGCTTGCCATATCGGAGCAGGAGGGTAAAAAATAAAATGCCTGCTACAAGTCCCAAAATTAGGGGTATGCCGCTAAAGACTGAATGGACAAAATTGGGAATGATTCCCAGAATTGCTATGAATGGTGTTAATAGTCCCGTAAAAATCGTCTTAAATACGCCTGGGATGCCTACGGCATCTGACATGTTTCGAATTTGGCTTAGCATTTCTGTGAAATGCACGGGGCAATTTGTTGATAAAAGGTCATGTATCTCCGAAGTTGTCCTTGCAACCTGGAGATCATACGTCTCTTTTGATGACGTGATGGGCACTGTTGTCTGTAAAAGCACAGACTTCATTCTGCTTAAAGTATCAATTCGTATAGAAGAGACATTCAGACAAGGCCATAAGGGAGTCTCGGAATCTCCAGGGCCGTTTGGAAACAATGCTTGCATACAACAAGTGACAATGGAGGTTACATGTACGAGATATGCTTTCCCTGGCATAAGGCCACAACAGCTGTGATCCGTTATTAGAATGTAACTCCCGTTCGAGAGCTGCTTAAAGAAAGGCTCTATCTGCGTTGCAGGTGTGACATGTTGGTGGCATGAAAGGTTGTTTGAATTTCCTTCACAGGCCCCGTGTAAATTAATACCCTGGCACAAAAGTATACCGCTTAGTGAATGTTTACAATTTTCACCACTAAGAAATACATTTTTGTTGCTGTCACTATAGCATGTGTGTGTATATGGTAACTTCCATGCTGACTTAATGTACCCTTTACCCAAACGTTCATACTGGCCAGTCGGTATGTATTCAAGGCACTTTCTAAATCGGAAAGTAGTTATCGGAATTGTGATAATCCCGTGTATTATCCATTCAATTACAGGACTTTCTGACATTGTCAATGGTAATCTCTCAAGTTTTTCGATGCTCAGGATTGTATAGTCTGGTCCTTTCTGTGCCAAGCTGATTTGTTTATCAGTAAGGTTAAAGATGGAAAACAATGACGTTGTGTTGATTAAACGCCATGGCACATAGACTGAATGAAGATTTTGCAGCGTCCAGCCTAACTGTACAATAGAGCGCAATTGTGACTGGCCATGCTGTAACATTAGCAAGTCTTTGTCTATTATATCTATGGCAGATGATACAATACTGTCCAGTGAATATATTCAGGAAGACAGAGTCATTAACCCATTGTCCACAACAGAAAGTGATTTTTCCAAATTAATATGATCAATTTCTCGTATTTTTTCAGCTGTTTCAATTTGTGTTACTTTCCAAGCCTCGTTGTAAGCCGCATATATACTGGTCGCTATGAAACGTTTTTGACGCTGTTTGCGTGGTCCCAGAATGAAATCGCGCAAATCAGCACCATCTTTAAGTAAAGATAAGTGTTGCTTAATTTCTGCCAGTGTGGATGATTCTAGCCATTCAAGGCACAGCTTCCCTACACTGTATGTTGTTACTATCCCTGGATGTTGTCTCTGGGAGTATCTAGGGTCTGGTCTGGTCATAGCTAACCCCTGTGTTTCATTCAGGAATCTATCTTGACAGTTATTCGTGTCAATAGGCCAGATTAACCACTTTTTCCAATCAGGATGTGTTCTGTTTAAATGTAAAATATCAGATACGTCTATTTCAATATCTGTGGTTGCATTATCAGGTATTGGCTTTGGAATAGATGGTTTGTTAAGGTCTTTAATCTTAGCTAGGCCAAGACAGGTTGTTTCATGAATTGTGTCATTTAAGAACATTATTTGTTCTGGGATCATGCAGGCTCGAAATAATGCTTCCAGGCCTTGTACCTGCCAATCTTATGTACCCCAGATGGTTTTTGTTTCAATATTATTTTTCCAAAAATCAAAACCAAATGTCATAATTTTTTCATAAAATGCTTCTGAATATATCAATTTAGTATTTGTCAACATTGTTTTCATCCCTGTTTTATCCAACAGTTTATAATAAAACGTTTCTGCATCCCTTGTGTTAAACCCTGAGAAGTACTGGAATTTCTCATAGAATATTTTAGAACTACTTTTAGGTGGAGTAGCACAATGTTCCCATTGGTTATATTTAAAAACATTTCTAGGTTGTGCAGATTTATGTAAGTAATGGTCTCCGTAATGTGAGAAGCAGTACATTTGTTCATAATTAGACGAACCTTGTAAATAATCATGTTCTGTAAATCTTGCTGACAACACTAAATCAGACATCATATTATTTATACTTTCAAAATCCCAATCATCAGAAAATGTACTAAGTTTTACAAAGTCACTTAATGAACCCTTGAACTGGTGAGGATACTTCAAGATCTCGACCGGGCCATATACTTCATAGTCAGTCTTGTCCCATACTACCCCGCCGGGTATTGGAATGGCTGTGACATTTACTGTTGATAGTTCTCTTTTCGCCACGTGGGATGATTTGTGTGGTTTCAGCACTAAGTTGATGTTCTGACTTGCTGTGTCCATTGAACTGTATTTTCCCTCAATGAATTTCCCCAAACAAAGTACCATGATGAGCCAAAGCAGGAGGAAAAATATACCTAGACCAAACCAAAACTCTAACCATGGAGAAATAAGGTAAATTTCCTTGAGTTGATGAAAGAGTTCTGTTGCTTTTTCTTTAAAAGTCTTTGTTTCTGGCGTTACTTCAGGGTTGCTTAGATCTTCAGAAAAGTTATCGAAATTGATGAAGTAGCCAGAGGCAGTTCTGTCAATTGTTGGAATTGTTTTCTCAATTTGTCTTTCGGTAGCACATTCTGATGCCACATCATCGTAGACTGGTGTTTCATGACGAACTGTTTCAATCTGTGTTTCAAGAGGCACGAGTTCCATGGCATTATTGCATAGTCCCTCTGTGTGCACTGCAGGTTTATCAAATGTGATTAGTCTTTCAGTTTGAACCTGTTGGATTGTTGCAAATTTGGGTATTCTGTTGTTTCTCGGGAGTCCACTGGGCCTGCTGTTGATTATAGGCCACATGTTTGTGGTTTTACCAGGTCGATTGATACAACTCGGTTCTCCTTTTTACTAGCAAGGGGCGGTAGTACTACTGATCTTGTTCCGTTGATTGCCAAGACAGGTACTGCTTTTCTGTAAGAAGGCCCAAATTCCTTCTTCACCGCAATTATTTCTCTGACTAGATCCCCAATCTTTGGAATCCAGACAGGTCTTGCTGGGGCTGGTGGTGCCTCGTCAGTGGTAGTTGACTGTTGCTTTAACTTTATGTTGCTTAAGGATTTTCTTGTTTCATTCAAGTCCTGTAAAACAGCCAAACGATCTTTGATATCAAAGTCTTTTTTGCTATCTTTTACCACTGATGCCTGACTATCGAGGTCATGGACATGCATTCTAGTTCCGAACAATAGTTCGTACGGGCTGAAACCTTTTAGAGAATTTCTTGGCAAATTGTTTAGACTAAGTTGGACACTTATTAAATGTTTGACCCACCCATCACCCGAACCTAATACCTTCGCAGTTATAGATTGCTTTATGTCCCGTTTTTTTCTTTCCACTACACTGTTCCCTTCGGGGTGGGATGGACAAGAGTACCGCAATCCAACGCCCATACTGGCCATGGCCTCCTTATAAGCTCGAGAGCTGAAAGCAGGACCCTGGTCAGAATGGAACGTGGCAATTGCGTATGTGCCGATAAAGACTCGCAGATCTTTTATAACCGTTTTGGCGTCAGCCGAGTGCTGGGGCCACATTTTCTAAGTGAATATAGTCTTAATCAATTAATAGGACAATGGAATTGTATATAGACAGCATTACGCTACCTACATGCTAGGCCATGGCATTACTCCGCTTGATTCGCTGCAGCGATCTCTGTCACAGTCGGGACAGTTCTTTACATATTCATAGTGGTGCAGGCTCATTCCTGGCCACCAGTATACTGATTGTAATTCAGTCAGAGATTCCTTCATCTGATTGTGCCTTGGACCTTCACCCATGTGTGCGTCTGCTATTAATAACTTTCTCTGGTTCGTGTTTGGAATTACCCTATCCCCCACTCCAGGGATTCGAGCAAAAGGAACGGAGTTTGCATCAATTACGTATGCATAATTGAGTGGATAGTTCACGGGTAGTGCTGCACAGTCGCCTTTTAAAGACGTTTTTACTGCCAGCATAGTTTCCCTGTCTATGTTTTTTTCTGAACGCTTTCTTGTGGCTACGGAAGCCGGTTTAGTTGCTTCCGCTATGGCTGTATTAGCCAATGAATTCCCTGCAACGTGAACGTCATCACGTTGATGACTCAGAGTGTGTATCACGTGAGTCTTTTGTAGTTCTTTCTGTAAAATAACTACCTGTTTCCAAAGCATCTTATGCTTGATTGTGGCACCTGTGTCATCTTTGTAATCATTTTGAACCCAGCTCTGTAACTTATTATTGTAAGAGTTGACGCAAAAATGCGAATCGCACACAATTAGTGTCGGGAATTCACGTTCTGCATTTTCAAGCGCCATCTTTAAAGATCTGATATCAGCTCTCTGAGCCGAACCGTTTCTTACTGATTCAGTTTTTGTTATTTTCGGTCTGAATTTACCGCACAGCCAGCGACCTTTAACAATCGCGCATGCTGCATCGTAGGATTTGTTTTCTACATTGTAGTGCTGTACAAATCTGTCTGTATAGATTATACAAGAGTACTGTTGGAGAGGCAGAATTTCGAACAGCAGAGGATATTCCTGTTCATATTCTAAATCATTCAGTTTTTCCAATTGCGGAGCAAAATAGTATTTCACGTCGTCCGCAGCAAGAGAATTTTCCCACTGTATCCATTTCGGATCCAGTGACATTGTAGGCAGGTTTACTGGGCTGAATAGCGCTTCGAAGGCGGATTCCGCTGTGAGGACATTGATCCTTTTGCCATGTGCTAGTTCTTGTTCTTTAGCTATAGCAGTCTGTACTGCTTTCACAGTATTTTCTGTGAGACTGAATGTTTTTTCTGCTTGTGTGTACAAGTGTGATTTGTAAGAAATTGGTACCTGTTCTCACTCATTAGAGGTCAGGTACGTGAATCCGCATCTTCCTGGGATGACTCGGATTACAAGGTTGCGTGTGTTGTCGCGTGTTTCTAATTTAGTTTTTGCTAACATGTCTGTTTGCAGTGATCTCAAAATTTCTGTGTGTTTTTGAGTCCAGTTGATTGGTTTAAAATCAGGTTTAATTAGTTCGTAGAGAGGTTTAACCCTCTCCGCATAATTTAGAATGTAAGTTCTTCCGAAATTCAGGAAGCCTAGAATTGATTGTAAGTTCTTCAGCGTTTTCGGTGCTTGGAGTACAGCGCACTTCTCTAAGAAGTTGTCCGCTAGGCTTTTTCCTTCACTTGATAATTCGTATCCTAAAAATAATACTGTCAGATGGGCAATTCAAGACTTTTTAAAGTTGAATTTGTAACCCTCTGCTGCAAACCCAAGTATTATGGTGTTCACTCTTTTCAAGTGAGTATCCAAGTCGTCATCTGTGAGATAGATGTCATCGACATAAGATAATGCCTCATCATCATATATTTGTAGTAACTCTGTTACTCTGGCTGAGAATAGTCCTGGGCTGTTCTTGAATCCCTGTGGGAGCCTACAGAAATTTTTCTGAGACCCCATTACTGAGAAAGCGGTCAAGTATCTGCTTTCTGGTGCAATATTTTTTAAAAAGAAACCATTAGATATGTCTAATCTCGTTTTATATTTTTTTCGAACTATGTTATTCATTAGTGCAGCACTATGCAAATTTTGTACTGCAAATGCTTTGCAACATGAGTTAAGGTGTCTGTAGTCCAAAACTAGACGATATGAATTGTCTGGTTTGGAGACAGGAAACAAAGGATTGTTCATTTGAGAGGTGCATGTTTTAATCACCCCCTGATATTCAAGTTGATCTAAAATCTCCCTGACTTGTTTTTTAGCTTCTTGCTTAATGGGATACTGCCTTTGTGCAGTTGGTTGACTTTTCAACTGGATTTTGTGAGGAGGAGAGTCCTCATCCCATCCAACATGATTTTTATATAATGCTAGTGCCTGGGCTACTGCCCATTTCCATGCATAAGTATATTTCTTGTGAATCGGAATGTGATTCGAGAAGGCAGTCATAATCATTTCTTCGCCACGAGGGCACTCCCTGACAAACTCTGGGGGCCAGTCTTTCTCAGCTAACAGGATGTCATAGCCTTTTGAGAGGTTATCCCAAAATAGACTCCTTATTTTAATAGTCTTATCTCCCTCTATACGCAGTGTTATTTCGTATATCTTATGAGGTTTGCTAACTCTGGTGTCGGAAGTTTCTACTTGAATGTATTAATTCGTGTCCACTGTCTACAGATGACTCATCAGGATCTTGCGAGCTATGCTGATTTCTGCTGCACTGTCTAACATTGTCTGAGCTCACTCCCTGTTTTTCAACTGTGTCCTCAGTATTCTCGGCATGTTCAATTACTCTAATACTGGCTACCTTCTTTCTTGGAAATTTGTATTTTTTATTTTGAGCAGGTTCCTTGTCTTGGTGTGCTCTCCTGGGTCTGACCGTCCTCTTCTTTCCGATTTCTACGAAAAAGATCGAGAGGGACGTGTATCAATACTTTGATATCTATCAGGCTTCTTCAAGTTATCCCTATTTCTAAGGTTATATCTTTTCTCAGAGCGCTCCCTCTGGGGAGACTGGTGTTCTCCAGTCGGAGTTCTTTCCCTCCGTCGAGGAGACCTTCCTCTGGACTGGAAAACTTTTTCCTTGGGAGTGGATTGTTTATTTCCATCCCAGCTCTTTTTAGGAGTATTCGAATTATTTTTAATAAATAATTTTTCAGGATTTTCGAGCAGTTGGGGTTTTACTGGTTTCCCACCCAAGCTGTCTCTACCTAATTCTTCATAACATTTTTCTATAATTCTGGCAAGCTCAATTGGTTGATCTGTTATATCTGTTTCCTTCAACTTCTGGCGGATCGCCACAGATGCTGCTTCCCCTTTTATATTGGCTAGTAATATAGCTGAGACCTGCTTGAAGTCTTTCAGTAATTTCATACCAAGAGTTAAAGCAGGTTCTGGACCGTATTCATTCTGAATCTGTTTTAGCACATCTGGTATTACCACCATTGACGGAACACCATGTGTTTTTGTGTAAATGGAAGCAAAGACTGTACCCCAAGTGTCACAGTCCTCCACGTGTGGTGCGACCCCCATTGGAAGGCAGATGGTCAGAATTCTGTGTTTCTCAATAGGGGTAGTATTCGGAAATACTGCCTCTATTTGAGTAATTTTCTGCGCTAACCAGAAAGGAATTTGTTCCCGTTTTATGGGTGTTTTACCAAGACATGATTGTATGTTCTGTGGTATAATTTTATTTGTGTTCCCCTGATGAGGGGTCAGCTGTGGAACATTAACAGCTGTGTGGACTGTTGCAGTCCGCATTACATATTGGACTAATTGTCTATGTATTTTAATTAACATTTTTAGCTGTATTAACAGCTCTTCTTTCGTCATTTTTGCAATGTACGGATGTGGTGTGTAGCTGGCTAGAACCGGCCACGTTGCTCCTGGTCTACCTAGTGGACCGAGCCTGGTTATATGATCATTGTGTTTTAGAGCGCCTTTAAACCAGAGCAGGTGCTCTTGGTATTTTAATGGGATTTCAATCTCCTCGAAAGGAGCGTACTCATCCGGTGGATCCCCTACTATGTAGTAGTGGAACTCGTGTGTTGCAGCGTTTGCCGCTGGAAATTTTATCCAAGAATAGAATACCTCTGTCTGCCGATATTCGTGTGCCTCTATCACGAAGACGACTGTGCCACCTTGTGTGGTCAGTCCATTTTCTATAAGTTTTAACGTTATAGTTTTTCTTATGTTGACCGGGATGATTATCGCACCGGTTCAGTAATCCCTGTACCGTCGGGACTCTGCTGAGTCGCATTTACTGCGGCATCAACGGTTCCGTTTTCATCGTCTGACATTTTATAAATGCAGGTTTTGCAGAGCAGGTCTCCAAGGAGACAAAGATTCGGTGCACAATATTTTGGAACACTGTATCCTTCAACGTTGAATAACCCAGAGCTTTACATAGGAATCTCTTCCTACTAAGTTCGGGCGGAATTTAACCTTTCACCCACTCCAGACGTCTATTGGAGTATTTACGGGAGAAAGGGTCTGTGTGAAAAATGCACGACTGAGTTACTCTAACGTCTTGCGTTAGTTTTATCGCCTTACCAAACGTTGGGCGCCATGTAGTGTAGTTCCTATTTTCCCTATAGGCCCTGCGCATTGGAATAACATAAACAGCAGTATAGACGTAGAAGTGCGGTCTTCCAGGTCTCTAATGACTATGCTAAACATAATTGGGTTGGTACCAACTAGCTCAGAGGTCACTGGAAACTTTCTTGACTGAATAGGAAGTGATCAGCTTCCCTGGTACAGACAAGAAGGGATTCAGTTTTCCAACAACCGCATAAACATGACAACTTTGCTCCTTAGAATAAGAGTCAATCTCTAGAGTCGTGTGAAACAATAGACAGTTATTTTACTCAGTCAGTTGTGCAGATTACTTTCACCAAGGTGCAGAGAATAGAGAGACAGGCGTTTTCAATAAAAGGTATTATTTATTGAACAGTCTTTCTTCTCATGCAAGAGAAATGAATTGCCACAATTGCAAGACTTGTTATTATAAAAAGTGCGTACAGTAAAAGGAGGATTGCGAAATAATACTGTAAAAACATTGATATGGTTTCTTAGCCATACAATGGTTTAAAATGAATAAAATATATACATTCATATATACATTAGGCTAACGTACTCAACTGGTGCTTCTAACTACGCCTACCCCAGTGTACCTGACCTAAGCCTAACACGTGGAAGGGAGTAAGTAGCAGTTTAAGTTAAGTTGGTTTTGCCAAGGTTTGCTTCAAGAATTCTCTCTAAGGGTTTATCAACACCATACCTCTGGAATAGAATGTTGGAGGTCTGGTATCTCCTTCCAGGACTCGATATCCCAGTCACTCGCAAGAGTAGGCTGGAAACGCCGGAGCTGGATTTTCTCGGCAGGAGAAAAGACAGCGTCTCTCTCAGCGCGTCAAGGAGGAGGAGGAGGAGCAGCGTCCGTGGGCTGCTTGCATCTGCTGGGCTCTGCAAGGGACAGCTGTTCTGCTCCTGTATTCACCACACCATCGTTCGCGCTTTGCTTAAGGCAACGCTGGTAATATTTATACCTGAAAGGTGCCTTGTTTGACGTAAGTTTTTGGACATAAGACGTCAATAAAGATGTCACTAGGAAGTGATCGTCCTTTCAGTGCTCATTAGAGTTCTATTACTAATCAAAACATAGCAAGCGGGGTTTTCCCAGGTTGCTGGGTTTTATCTTGTTGAAGAACTCGGAGTGTAATCTAGGAATCTAAGATAGTGGCTTCTGCTGTGTCTTGTACTGTAATGAGCTGCAGAGGCGAGTTTCTGAAATATGGCTGAAATATGGCTCTGATCGTTTATGCCATTATAGGGGTATGAATGGATTATAGCCGTATAGGGGCATAAGGTCACAATATTGATCGGGGTCCTAGATTAGAACACAACACCGGCTCCCGCAGATGGCAGGGAGCCGGCAGGCACTGTGGAGGCATTGGGGCTCCCCCACGGTCTCCAACGCATAGCCAGGCCCCGGGGGATGGGGTCCCGGGGGCCAGAAGTGGCCAGGGAGGGGGCCACTCGCCCCCTCCCATTTAATAAAAAACAATTTAAATGGCAGGCGGGCCCCGGGGGATGGGGTCCTCGGGCCAATAGTGGCTTATGGAAGGGGGGCCACGCGGGCACCCTTCCCGATAAATAAATAAATGTAAAAAAGGAGGCCATGCCCCGGAGTTGGGGTCCCCAGGGCCAAAATTGTCTCTGGGAGTGGGGGCCTGGCACGTTCAAAGTTGGGGAATTAAGTCCCCTTGAATACTAAGGGTCTCTGGGGGCCAACTAGCCCACCAGGAACCTCCAGTAAGCGTCACAAAGCTGGATCGCAGAGAGGTGGCCTGAGGCCATGCCCCTATTTACAGCACTCTGCAAATGTGCCTGTTGGCGCACTGCTGGTGGGCGATGAGGTCCTCTTGTGTCCTGAGGACCTCAGGTCACAAGTGGACTTCATCCCCCAAACAGCAGTGCACCAGGAGCTGGTTTTGCAGAGTGGGGTAAAAAGGGGTGTGGCCTCGGACCTCTCTCAGCAATCCAGGTGTGCGGCACTTACTGGAGGTACCTGGTGGGCTAGTGGCCCCCAGGGATCCTCAGGAATGAAGGGGGCTTAATACCCCAATTTAGGATGCACCAGGAGGCACGTTTTGAGAGTGATGGAGAAAGGGGGCGTGGCCTGTGTCCACCTCTCAGTATCCCACTGTGTGGGGATTACTGGAGGTAAGAGGTAGGGTAGATGGCCCCTTAAGGACCACCAGCAGCAAAGGGGACTTCAATCCCCATCAAAGAGCATGCCAGGGAGCGCGTTTGCAGACTGGCTGGCAAAGGAGGCATGGCCTGCTATAAGAACTTAGCAATGCTGCTGTGTGGGACTTACTGGAGGTAATTGGATGGTAGTTAGACCCAAGGATGTCATTGGGGGCCAACTACCCCTCCTGTTTCCTCCAGTAAGTCCCACGCAGTGGGATTGCTAAGATGTCTTTGGAGGCCACACCCCCTTTCGCCACCACTGTGCAAATGCATCTCCTAACAGACTATGGGATGGGGGATGAAGTCCACCTTACTCCTGAGGGACTTTGGGGCCAAGTAGCCCTCCTGTTACCTCCTGTAAGTCCTACGCAGGGGAATTCCTGAGCACTGGTCGGAGGCCCACCACTCTGAAAACGTGTCTACTAGTTAAAGAAGTGTTTGCAATGCAATAGGTTTCACATTTGCGAGAGTTAGAGCTATTGGTGTTGTAAATGTAAAAGTTTTTTACCAATGTTTTTTGGAGTGGAGTGGACGTACTTTGTGTGTAGTGGAATTATGTGGTAAGTTGTGCAGTGAAATTATGTGAATAGAAACTATGTGGTATTTAGTGTGTAAAAATTATGTAGAGTGGGATTATGTGTCAAGGAGAGAAATTATGTAGTATGGTAGTCTTTGTGTGGAGTGGTAACCTCAGGTTTAGTCTTCCTCATTTCCATAGAAGCTCAACTATGAACTCAGTGAGACAAAAAAAGAATGAATCATTGAGGAGCACTTGTGGACCTAGTCAGAGGTATGAGCAGGGCCACTGGAATTATGCGACTGTTTGGCTGCACCAACTATTGCACAGTTATACATTTTCCACATTAGCCACATAATCCATAATCTGCTCCCTAATCTGCAGATTTGAACAAAAACCTCCTTGTTTCTAGCTCAAACATTACCAAAAATGCAGCGACAAGTGTTACAGCATGGTGGAAGGCCCTTGCAAACCTAGAACTTATTGCTAAATGTGGGTGTTAAATTGGTACTAATGGTGTGCAAGCCACTCTCGCTTCCTTCTGTGCTCCTCTTGCCTCTTTCTGCCTTTCTGTTTCTTCTTTCTGCACATGTCTTTCTTTCTCTGCACTTCTCTTGCCTCTTTCTGCAAATCTCTTCTACTTTCTGTTCCTCTCTTGAATCTTTCTGCACCTCTGTTGCCTCTTTCTTCACCTCACTTGCCTCTTTCTGCCTCCTTCTTCCCTCTTTCTGCACACTTCTTGTCTCTTTCAGCACCTCTATTGCTTCCTTCTGCACTTCTCTTCCTTTTTTCTGCACCCCTCCTGCCTCTTTCTGTACCCTTCTTGCCTCTTTGTGCACCTCTCCGACCTCTTTCTGTACCCCCTTGCCTCTTTGTGCACCTCTCTGACCTCTTTCTGCACCCCTCTTGCCTCTTTCTACACCTCTGATGGTTCTGTCTGCACTGCTCTTGCTTCTTTCTGTACCTCTTTTGCAAATTTCTGTATCCCTCTTGCCTATTTTTGCACCCCTGGTCCCTCTTTCTATACCTTTCCTGCCTGTTTCTGTATCTTGCATCTTTCTGCACCTCTATTGCTTCTTTCTGCAATTTTCTTGCCTAATTATGCACCCCTCTAGCATCTTTCAGCACCTATGTTGCGTCTTTCTGCACTTCTCTTGCTTCCTTCTGCAGCCCTCTTGCCTCTTTCTGTACCCCTTTCTGTACCTCTCTTACCTTTATTCTGCAGTTCTCTTGCCTCTTTCTGTACCTCTTTTGCTTCTTTCTGCACTTCTCTTGTCTCTTTCTGTACCCCTCTTGCCTCTTTATGCACCTCTGTTGGTTCTTTCTGCAGTGCTCTTGCTTCTCTCTGCACCTCTTTTGCAAATCTCGTTATCCCTCTTGAATCTTTTTGCACCCCTGTTACCTCTTTCTGCACCTTTCCCGCCTGTTTCTGCACTTCTCCTCCCTATATCTGCACCTCTTTTGCTTCTTTCAGCAATTCTCTTGCCTCTTTCTCTACGTTTCTTGCTTGTTTCAGCACCTCTCAAGCATCTTTCTACATTTATCTTGCCTCTTGCTACACTTATCTTTCCTCTTTCTATACCTCTATTGTCTCTTTCTGCACCTCACTGTCTTCTTTCTGCACCTCTCTTTCCTCTTTCTACACTTCTCTTGCCTCTTTCTGTACCTCACTTGCTTCTTTCTGCATCTCTCTTGGCTCTTTCTGCACCTCTATTGCCTCTTTCTGCAACTCTGTTGCTTCTTTCTGCACTCCTCCAGGCTCTTTCTGCACCCATCTTGTCTCTTTCAGCACATCTGTTGCTTCTTTCTGCACTCCGCCTCCTTCTTTCTGCACCACTTTTGCCTCTTTCTGTACCCTTCTTGCCTCTTTGTGCACCTCTCCTACCTCTTTCTGCACATCTGTTGGTTCTTTCTGCACTGCTCTTGCTTCTTTCTGCACCTCTTTTGCACATTTCTGTATCCCTCTTGTCTCTTTCTGCATCCCTGTTCCCTCTTTCTGCATACTTGTTCCCTCTTTCTGCACCTTTCCTGCCTGTTTCTGCACCTCTCATCCCCCTTTCTGCACTTCTATTGCTTCTTTCTGCACTTATCTTGCCTCTTTATGTACCCTTATTGCCTCTTTCTGCAACTCTGTTGGTTCTTTCTGCACTGCTCTTGATTCTTTCTGTAGCTCTTTTGCAAATTTCTGTATCCCTCATGCATTTTCTGCACGCATGTTCCCTCGTTCTACACCTTTCCTGTCTGTCTCTGCACCTCTCTTGCCTCGTTCTGCACCTCTGTTGCTTCTTTCAGCAACTCTCTTGCCTCTTTCTGCACTTCCCTTACTTGTTTCTGCACCTCTCTAGCATCTTTCTCCACCTCTGTTGCTTCTGTCTGTACCCTTCTTTTCTCTTTCTGTACCTCTTTTGCCTTTTTCTGCAGTTCTCTTGCCTCTTTCTGTACCCCTCTTGCCTCTTTCTACAACTCTGTTGCTTCTTTCTGCACTGCTCTTGCTTCGTTCTGCACCTCTTTTGCAAATTTCTGTATCCCTCTTGTCTCTTTCTGCACCCCTGTTATCTCTTTCTGTACCTTCCAAGCCTGTTTCTGCACCTCTGTTGTCTCTTTCTGCATCTCACTTGCTTTTTTCTGCACCCCTCTTGCCTCTTTCTGCACCTTTCCTGCCTATTTCCGCACCTCTCTTGTCTCTTTCTGTAGAACTGTTGCTTCTTTCTGCACTTCTGTTGACTGTTTCTGCACCCTTCGCACCTCGTCAGCAAATCCTTTACTTCTTTCTGCACTTCTCTTCCTTCTTTCTGCACCAATCCTGCCTCTTTCTGTGCCCCTCTTGCCTATTTGTGTACTTCTTCTACCTATTTCTGCACCCCTCTTGCCACTTTTTGCCCCTCTGTTGGTTCTTTCTGCACTGCTCTTGCCTCTTTCTGCAACTCTGTTGGTTCTTTCTGCACTGCTCTTGATTCTTTCTGTAACTCTTTTGCAAATGTCTGTATCCCTCATGCATTTTCTGCACGCATGTTCCCTCGTTCTACACCTTTCCTGTCTGTCTCTGCACCTCTCTTGCCTCGTTCTGCACCTCTGTTGCTTCTTTCAGCAACTCTCTTGCCTCTTTATGCACTTCCCTTGCTTGTTTCTGCACCTCTCTTGCATCTTTCTCCACCTCTGTTGCTTCTGTCTGTACCCTTCTTTTCTCTTTCTGTACCTCTTTTGCATTTTTCTGCAGTTCTCTTGCCTCTGTCTTCACCTCTTTAGCTTCTTTCTGCACTTCTCTTGCCTCTTTCTGTACCCCTCTTGCCTCTTTCTATAACTCCGTTGCTTCTTTCTGCACTGCTCTTGCTTCGTTCTGCACCTCTTTTGCAAATTTCTGTATCCCTCTTGTCTCTTTCTGCACCCCTGTTATCTCTTTCTGTACCTTCCAAGCCTGTTTCTGCACCTCTGTTGTCTCTTTCTGCATCTCACTTGCTTTTTTCTGCACCCCTCTTGCCTCTTTCTGCATCCCTCCCCTCTTTCTGCACCTTTCCTGTCTATTTCCGCACCTCTCTTGTCTCTTTCTGTACAACTGTTGCTTCTTTCTGCACTTTTGTTGACTGTTTCTGCACCCTTCGCACCTCGTCAGCAAATCTGTTACTTCTTTCTGTACTTCTCTTCCTTCTTTCTGCACCACTCCTGCCTCTTTCTGTGCCCCTCTTGCCTATTTGTGTACTGCTTCTACCTATTTCTGCACCCCTCTTGCCACTTTTTGCCCCTCTGTTGGTTCTTTCTGCACTGCCCTTGCTTCTTTCTGCACCTCTTTTGCAAATGTATGCATCCATCATGCCTCTTTATGCACACCTCTTCCCTATTTCTCCACCTCTTTTGCTTCTTTCTGCACTTCTCTTGCTTCTTTATGCACTGCTCTTGCTTGTTTCTGCACCTCCTAGTTGCCGCAGCCTCCAACGTTTGTCCCTTGTAAGTTTGCACAGGTCAGAACATACAAATATGGACATGTTGTCCAACTTAACAGGAGCAGCTGGCCGTGCCTTTAAATAAATTGCCTGTCGCAACATGAAGTTACCCAGAAACACCAATATTGGGCTTGAATAATTTGACCTAATTTGTTTTCAATGCAGAATAGTCAGGGGCAGTCTATGCGCTAGCTGTACCTGCGTATCCATATCCCAATCCGCTAAGTCTGCAAATGCTTTTTGAAAAAGGCTGCCAATGTAAGCCCGAGGGTCCGAGCCTTCTGTCCCTTCCAGTATGCCAAAAACCCTTGAATTCTGGCGCCGTTGGCAATTCTCGAGGTCTTCAATTTTGGCCTGCAAAAGTGTCATTTGAGATTCCTGTGACTTGGTTAGGGTCACGGTATGCAGATTAGCCACTTCCACTGCTGTAACACAATCCTGTAGTTCCATAACCTCAGAAGAGAGCTGAGTGACCTTTTGAACTGACCTCCACCAGTACTTGTTTTATTTCACTACTATCTCCCTTGGTCTGCCGATAATATTCTAGATCCTCTGCTCTTTGGGTAGCTAGTGCCTGCAGTATTGTGGATAATGGTGGCTCCTCACAGTCAGCCGACTGTAAACCCTTTGCAGAATGCCTCGTTTCTGATATGGCCGAAGACACAGATGCAGAACTACATGCCTGCTCGGCATACTGAGAAGGAGCCACAGAATCTACAGGTGCTAAAATTGTTAAAGCTGTTGCAGGTGCTTTGGTCTGAGTTGAATGTAAAGCTGAGGGACAGTGAGAACCCCCGTTAAATCTGCCTGTTTCCCCATCAAGAACAACAAGACCATCAGTCTGAAGCGAAGACGCACCAGGATTGGATGCAGTTATTGTTTGCTCTACTTCAGCTTCAATTTCAACTTCAACTTTGGCAATTGCTAAAGCCTCCCTATTACCGGAATTAGATAGCCTTGAGATAATAGCTTTGACATTGCCCTTGGAGGCCACCCATTTCCGCAATGGGCTAATCCCGGGGCCAGTGCCAGTCTTTGTACTGTATGCCACAGAGTCCGTTAGTCGTCCCACAGCAGCGGCAATTTGAGGTTTGACTCCACCGCCCGTCCCTTGCCTCCTTTAGTTGCTTCAGTGGTTTTCGGACGTTTCACCTTTGTGCCTTTCCCTCCAACTAGGGCAGTACATTTCTGAATGTTGGGCTTCCCTACCTTACTATAACAGCTAATCTGGGTGACTTGCTTAAGTCCCCGCCCTGGTGGTCATTCTGTTCATTTACCATACAGCACCCAGATTCAGATTCCCCAATGTCCACAGTATCAAATGATTGACCAGTGATTAGGACATCTTTAGTCTGATAGTCCATGGGGCCAGGTTGTTCCATTATCTCAGGTGTGCCACAGCTAAGCAGATTTCTATCCTCCACACTTGCACTGTTTAAGTCATACTGTGACTGTGTCGAATTCTCAATATTCTCCTCATAATTATCAAATTCGCTGTGAGTCTCCCTATTTACATTGTTATTTTCTCTGTCTGCCTGGTTCACCATACCTTTACCTACATTGGCCTATGCTCTATAAACCAGATCACTTGCTTCACAAGTTTCTTGACAGTCAGAGACAAATTCAGATGCTAAAGGCGGCAATGACACAGCAGTGCAAGAAGCAGGTCTTTCCTCACCTTTAAAACCCTCCTGGACTACTGCATTAAGTACTTCAGCCATCTCAAGACCCGGGATGGAGGACTCCGACCCGCAGGATCGCAGCAGACCGGCTGCTCTGCCCGAACGTAAATGCTGTAGGATCGGCTTACCCAGCTGAGAGTTTCTTTCAGCAATTCTCTTGCCTCTTTCTGCACTTCTCATGCTTGTTTCTGCACCTCTTTTGCATCTTTCTCCAACTCTGTTGCCTCTTTCTGCACCACCCTGGTTTGTTTCTGTACCCCTCTTTTCTCTTTCTGCAAATCTCTTGCCTTTTTCCGCAGTTCCCTTGCCTCTTTCTGCACCTCTTTTGCTTCTTTCTGCACTTCTCTTGCTTCTTTGTGTATCCCTCTTGCCTCTTTCTGTACCTCTTTTGCTTCTTTCTGTACTTTTCTTGCTTCTTTATATACCCCTCTTGCCTCTTTCTGTACTCTTTTGCCTCTTTGTGCACCTCACCTGACTCTTCCTGTACTTTTCTTGCCTATTTCTGTACCCCTCCTGCCTCTTTCTTCACCTCCGTTGATTTTTTTGTACTGGTCTTGCTTCTCTTTGTACCTCTGTTACAAATTTCTGCATCCCTTTTGCCTCTTTCTGTATCTCTCTTGCTTCTTTCTATACCCCTCTTGCCTCTTTATGTACCCTTTTGCCTCTTTGTGCACCTCACCTGACTGTTTCTGCAGTTTGCTTGTTTCTTTCAGTACCCCCTTGCCTCTTTCTGCAACTCTCTTGCTTCTTTCTGCACCCTTCTTCAATCAATCAATCAATCAAGTATTTGTAGAGCGCACTACTTACCCGTTGAAGGACTGGGTTCTTTAAGACCCAGCGGTGTCAGGGGACAACACCTGAAACCTTCGTGGGTAACCTGCTCCGGCGTACGAATGACAGAGACACGGGACACTTCCTTCGGCGTCAAAGATTCAAGGTTTATTTACTGCAGGGAAACACAGAAGTCACAGGAAGTACAACGAGTGTAGTTCGGGGAGACTGCTTCAAATTGGTTCTGTGGATCGCTCCTTTTATACAGAATTCTCCCATAGGTTTGCATAGCAGACAAAGGTTTACAACCCAGTTCCCACAATTTTCCCCGAGAGGGGTCGCTTTGGTCACTTTGATACACACAAAGTCCGGAACATAAGTGCGGAAACATTTGGCGGTTCCCAACTGTAAAAACTCATCTTCCCACCATTAGTACATTCCAATCAGCAGTAAAACAGATCGAAGAAGGAACAAGGACAGGTGCAAAGGAAGATGGAAACAGTGGGGAGATTGGAAAAGGGTGTAAAAGAGGAGGTATCAGGAAACACGAGCTACAGGCATCAAAGGGACGTGCCTAATGAGATGCACGGCTGAGACAATAAACCGGCACGGCGAGATGGGCCTCGAGCGGGGCCATCTGCCTTACAGTATCATCCCCCTCATCATAAAGACACTTACAAAGAACATGTGTCTTCCGCAAATATCTTGGGAGCCCCAGGGTCGCGAAGCGGACAACGTCCGTTCGCTGGCTACTTGAGGGCAAGAGACAAAATGGATGCCGTATCTAAGATGGAACCCGTGGGTACAGATGAAAAACCCACGTAACAAACGAACGGTTTAAGTTAGCACAGCGAAACTGCGCACACTTACTAAACTCGTCATTTGCGGTTCGTAGATACCAGACTCGACCATATTCGTGCGAGTCGAAAACACCACTTACAATCGTCACGGAACCTCAGACGCTCCTTTTGCCCTCATGTAGGCAAGCACTAGTCGGAATCATACTCGATATTCATCAGACCATCTAGATGTTGCTGTAGCATAGCTCTGTCCAACCGAGTTCCATTGGTAACAGGCGGCTGTCTCATACACGTTGTAGCGCAGAGGCCACATAAGGCAGGACCGCACTGCACACAAAGGCAACACGTGAACAGGAACGCCACAACGACTCCGATGATCATCAGAATCTTCCAACCCCAAGTCGACATCAGGCCCCAAAACCACCCAAGTAGCGTCCTATCCCCTACATCCACGTGTATGGATTCACAGATCTTATGCAACTTTGAGATGGCTTGATAGACAGTCGGAGCGTTATCAGGAATGAAAATACAGCAGCTCGAATGGATCACCTTACATACCCCACCTCGATCTGCTAAGATCACGTCTAAAACCATACGGTTTTGTAACGTCATAAGTCTATCCGCCTGAAGTTCTGTGGTGATATTACCAAGGGCACTGGCAGTAATATTAGCTGTCGATTCTACCACTCGAGTCAACTGTCTCAGGTTCCTACTATTAACCATAGGTCCCCAAAACGGGAGGAAACCCTTGAAAAAGTCTCCTGCCTCTTGACCGGCAGTATCCTCTTCGCTAATTACGCCTCTCACAACTCTAGTCTTGTGATAATCTGCATCTACAGTAAACGTCGGAGGCAACAAGTTTGCGATAAAACATGAGCCCATGAAGTCAGAGGGCAACCATGCATACGCACGATCATGACAGACAAAGTAGGTACCCTTGGCAGCCAGAAAGACAGGGGACAAGATCATCGGCAGCATGTAATTTTCAGTGCAAGCACTCTCTCCAAGTCGGGCTTTCGATCTTCGCCCACGACCCATTAGACAAAAATTACCAATGTGGGGTACGACCCATATCGGGGGCGAGGTTTTAAGCTGTTTATCACTCGTGAGCGCACTATACTCAACCTTACTCAGGACCCTATAGGCTTGTACCTCTTCCACTGGAATGAGCGACGGCTCATAGATATCCCTATCTAAGTCTTCAATCGCTATAGACAAAGGCTTATAGTACGAGCCAGGGCCAAGGTAGGGAGAACGTGGCTCTCGATTGGGGTGAGAATCTAGTGCGCTTCGAAACATTGTTTGAAATGCTCGAGCGGACCCTTGGGAACTATACGGTAACACCAGATATGGAATTCCCTTATCTGTAGTATGTGGCATCAACCCACACACCCAACAATTAGTAGTGTTAACCACTAACTGGTGCTGGTGAAGGAGCTGAATAAAGGAATTATTGCGGAATTCTGCACGTCTAGCCTGTTCGTGTTCGGGTAGGATATGAAAAGAATGGGGAGATGCAACAGTGGTAAGATGAGGATCAGGAGTAGGAGTAGGTATGGCAGGAGACAAGAAACAGAACATCATGTAATACACCCCACCCGCCAATAGTGCAGAAACAGTCAAAAGCAATACGAATATTTGGAACATAAAACACTTGGTACGACTAAGTTGTTGCAACTTGAATCTTTGCGCCTGAGCTTCTTCCAAGTCCATCAGCTTCGAAAATGCCATCCCCTACGACCGTCCGCAACGTTTCTTGACGCACTTCGTTCTGTGTAGCAGTAGTCAATCCCTAGGAGTTCCCAGGAACCGACGGTCTTTAACCTTGTGTTAAGACCTACTAACCAGAAGGAAGTACACGCGCGGCCCTACGGCCTTTATTCACAATTATGTGTATGCAAAGTGTCTCTCAGCTGTGGAAGCAAAAATATGTGGAACGAAGCTCAATGTATGTAAACAAAAATAATTACAATGATACGAGTGTTCAAACTGATCATGGAAAACGGGATAATGCAGTTGTCAAGGGACAAAACAGGATCTTTTATTAGTCTTTAGTGCTGGATCGCAAAAAGTAGCGGGTTTTCCCAGGACGTGTCTGTTCGTCAAACAAAGGATCCGTTGAAGAGACAGCGTCCTGTTGATCAGTTGAGTGTTCTGGTCTTGAGTCTTTTGATGACAAATGTTCAACAGTGTCTTTCTGCTGCACTGAGGATTCTCCGACAGGTTGTGCGTCGCTAAAAGGTACATACGCCGGCAATCCTTCGGTTTCAGTTGATGCAATGCCTCTCCTCACCCACGAGTCTGCCGGCAACGGAATAGGGACTTTTTTTGTATGGGTGGCATGCACCCAGTTTTTCCGACCCTCTAGACGAACAGCAGTTCTCGTGGCAAGGAGGACCTGGAAGGGTCCAGTGAATCTGGGCTCCAAATTCTTCTTGCGCGAAAAATTGCGCGTCACCACCCAGTCTCCGGGCTGGAGCTGGTGGCCTGGACCCTCCGTCTGCGTCGGCAATGCTTCGTAAACCTGTTGGTGAATTAACCTCAGTTTAGCAGTCAAGTCATGAAGATAATCGATCAACATTGGATACTCAAGATCACAGAACACACCTGGTCTAGGGACCCCCCAAACATTTGCAGGACGACCAAACACTATTTCATAGGGACTAAGCCCTACTCGGGAGTGTACGGTTGCCCTTGTTGACAGTAATGCTAAGGGTAAAGCGTCGGGCCACGAGAAACCAGTCGTAGCCTGAATCTTCGCTAGCTTCAGTTTAAGGGTGCCGTTATACCCTTCAACCAAACCAGCTGACTGGGGATGATTGGCGCTGTGGAATTTTTGATTAATTCCAAGGCCCTTACACACACTCTTCATCACACTCCCCACAAACTCACTTCCGTTATCCGACCACACAACTCTAGGCATTCCGTACCGAGGAAAGTATTCCTTCAGTAGGATTTTCGCAGTTGACAAAGCAGTGTTGTCCTTAAGAGGGTAGGCTTCGATCCATCGGGAGAATGGGCAAACCACAACTAAAACGTATTTCAGGTTATTGCATCGCTCCATATGGATGAAGTCTAATTGGATCACCTCAAAGGGACATGAAGGGGGAGCAAAACTACCAGGAGGAGTTGGGGTTCCCTTACCAGGATTGTACAACATACATACCATACAATTCTTAACCAAACGTTCAGCACATTTCGTAATACCATCATTCTTCCACACAGGAGATAGCAACTTACAGATACCTTTCACACTAATATGTGCTAACCCATGTGCCATTGTCACAACAGCTAGCACATACGCATCAGGCAACATCCATCTTTTCTGGTCCGACAAATCAATCCAGCAACCATTTGCATCCAACTTTCCCGTACTTTCTTTCCACTTCGTCTTTTCAGTCTCGGTGGCCTCATTCTGAATCGCTTTCACACTCTCGATAGTGTCCTCACACAGACTCGATTCTGTAGGCCACCTAACCAAACTCGTCACATACATTCGAGTACTAAGGTTCCGGGCAGTCTCCTTAGCAGTCTCATCCGCAAACGCATTACCACGACCAACATCATCCGTCACTTTACGATGCGCACTACATTTAACAATCGCTACCTGCTTAGGCAACGTGAGTGCATCCAAAAGATCATTCACAAGCTGACCATGCTGAATCTTCGTACCATGCGATGTCAGAAAACCTCTCTCTCTCCACAACCGTCCAAAGCTATGGGCGACGCCAAAAGCGTATTGGCTGTCGGTAAACACATTCACACGTTTCCCTTTCGCTAACACACACGCTCTAGTTAGAGCGATCAGCTCTGCAGCTTGGGCAGAATTCTGATTTAATCTTGCAGTCTCAACAACAGTATTCAACGTTACAACAGCATATGCAGTAGTCACATCGCCATTCGGCAGTTTAAAACATGAACCATCCACATACAGCGTTCCATCTGGGTCTTCCAAAGGAGTGTTTTTAAGGTCCACTCGACCTTTTGTTTCCTCTTCTGTTCTCAAATAACAGTCGTGTTCTGTTATTTCATCTGACTCTGAACTAATTGGTAACAAAGTCGCTGGGTTCAGGACATTGCAACGTTTTATCTGAATATGACTTGCCAGCAGCGTCAGCTCGTACCCAGACAATCTCGCACTCGTCAAGTGCTGGGTTTTCGTACGATTCAAAAGAGTATCGACTGCATGCGGAATCATCACCGTAAGCATATTATCCATGAACAATCCTGCTGATTGTCGGATGGACACCGCAGCTGCCGCTGTTGCTCTCAAACAACTCGGCAATGCTCTAGCTACCGGGTCCAAGGTCGAGGAAAAATATGCACATGGACGTTGCTTACCACCAAAAGGTTGCGTTAAGACACTCAAAGCACAACCTTCCCTCTCGTGAACATATAGTGTAAACGGCTTACTATAGTCAGGAGTACCTAACACAGGAGCCGAACACAATGAGTCACGTAATTCAGAAAAACTTTTTTGACATTCTTCCGTCCATGGTAAAGGAGTTGAAACATCCTTGCACGTAAGAGCCACCAATGGTTTCGCTAGCAATGAAAAATTTGGAATCCATTGCCTGCAATACGACGTGATACCTAGAAAGGCACGCACATCTCTTTGGGTTGTTGGCACAGCCATTCGCGCAATTGCTGCAATTCTCTCTGGGGTCAACCGCCTTCCCTCCTTTGACAATAAGTGACCTAGATAGGTTACTTCTTGACAACAATATTGGAGTTTAGAAGGTGACACCTTGTGATTTAACTCGCAGAGATGTTGCAGCAGCGACACCGTAGCCATTTTGCAAATGTCCTGAGTATCTGCAGCTACCAATAAGTCGTCGACATATTGGATTAAGGCCGCACCAGCCGGCAATGAAAACGCATCCAGTTGACCCTTCAAGGCTTGACTGTAAATCGATGGACTTTCACAGTAGCCCTGAGGAGCGCGTTTGAACCGGAAGCTGCGTCCACCAAGAGAGAAACCGAAAAGGTCTCTGCTCTCTTCTGCAATGGGAATGCTGAAGAACGCATTCTTCAAATCAATCACCGAAAACCAAGATGCAGAAGCTGGAATCAGAGTCAGTAGCGCCGTGATGTCAGGCACAACGGGGAACTGAGGAATTACAATTTTATTCACCTCCCGTAAATCGATGACAAAACGATAAACAGGTGGTTTCGAAGGATCAGTACGTTTTAGAATGGGCAGTACAGGACTGTTGCACACGTTTCCCCGTGTTTCTTCAATAACGTCTTTCTCGATCAAATCATAGATGATCGCTAAAAATGCTCGTTCACCATCAAGAGAGATACGATACTGGGGAATACGTGGCAACCGCACATTAGATTTCAACTGAACAACATAAGGGGAGATGTCAAGTAGGCCCACGTCATTGGGGCCGGTTGCCCACAAAGATGCAGGAAGAGAACTCAATTCCGGTGGAAGCTTATCGAGAGACAAGTACATAGGAGAGACAACCCTCTCTCCCAAAGTAAGCTTTACACCCGCAGGAGAACAGTACAAAGTTGCATACAAACGTTTAAGCAAATCCAGGCCCAAAAGATTTTCACCACAACCCGTAGTCAAAATCAACGGAGCTTCTAGCTCACGAGGCCCAATTGTAAGGGGCAAAGGGCGCGAAACTGGATTGCTAACGGGGGCGCCAGAGAATCCAACGGAAACATTTGTTAAGCCAGACAAAGGTGCGCCAGGGAGTTTCGAATGCTTTATGGAACTTTTCGCTGCACCAGTGTCCAACAGAAAAGGCTCAACGACGCCCGATGTAGCAACTGCGACGTAAGGCCCTCTCTGATCAACCGAAACTGATACCACTCCCTCTCCTTGTCTATGGCTGTCCTAGTAATTATTGTCGTCAGTTCCCTGATCGACGCAATAATCGTCTACATTGTACTGCGCAGATCGTCCCTGCGACGATCCACGTTGATCAAAACAATTATCGGAATTTGATGAGTTATCTGAACGGTCATTCTGAGCACCACGACCCCTACCACGTGATGTCTGCTGTGAACCACCACGACCTCCTCTAGATGAATTACCGCTATTACGATTGTTTAGAACAGGACAATTGAATTTTATATGACCCTCCTGTCTACAATAGGCACATTGGTTGTACCCTAACGAAGATCTTTGGGAAGGGGAGTCATTTCGGGATTGTGATCGGTTCGATTGTGGCTGCGATCTATTTTGCTGCGAAGCATTCTGATTCGAACGTGGGGGATAGGCCTGCTGTAACAACACTTTAGTTTTGAGTTCTTTCGTCTTTTTATCAGCGCGGTCGTTCTCCTCTTTTTCTCTGTTCTCATAATATTGTGCTGTAGCCAATATTTGAGCCGAGGTAGAAACGGCCCACGCACTCTCAGAATTTTTCAATTTATTGCTCAAATCGGGCAATAAGTTAGAGACAAATTTGTCCACAAACAACCGTTGACCACCCTCAGTGCTCATATCCTGACCACTATGGTCGATGAATGCCTCCTCGAATCTCGTAAAGAAGTCGGAGACACTCTCGTCCTTCTTCTGTCTACATGCTGACAATTTGTCCCAATTCACTCTCATAGCTGGCATAAGAGTTTTCATTAATGTGATTATTCTTTGAGGAAGAGCAGCAATCAACTGCTCGGGTTTAGCACCACCAGTTTGTCGACCATCCGCCGCTATAATGGCCGCCCAATCACCACCTAATTCATTTGCGTGATTTTCCTGACGAATCTTAGCCCACACCGGTTGCGGTACGATATTGCCGAACAGCATATCGATATCGGCAAGATTCATTACCGTAGCGTCTACAAGCTGTGATAATTCTTTATAATACCCTGCAGGATTTTTGCGAGGGTCAGGCAAGGATTGCTTCACCTGTAACACTTCTGATCGTTTCCATGGGAGATGTATCCATACTCTCTGAAAGAACGGCAAGATCGGAGGTTGAGCTGCAGGATTACCAGGCATCCACACTGGTGGAACTTCACGCATAGGAAATTGGCCAGACTCATCTGACTGTCTTTCAACATCCTCAACAAACAGGGCTTGAGGTATAGGAGTGGGACGGAAAGATAGCAACCGCTCAACAGCACGTCGAACGTTGGTATCCACTATCAGCCCAGTCGAGAACTGAAGCTGTAGGTCAGACAAGGCGGTCAGCACCTCGTCAGGTGCATCGGCCGCTATCTGATCGTGAAGGACCTTACACATTTCTTCGAACACGAATCTTTGGGTTGGTATATTGAATTGACAAAACGTATCGAGTACAACACGTGGTGGATTTCTAAGAGGATGCGTCATCCAACCCATCGCCATATTGTATAGCGAAGCACGTTCCCTGTTACCGGGAAGCTGACTACGTCTCTGAGGACCATCTGAACCAGCGGACCCAAGAACAGGTCCAAGAGAATGAAAGAAGCTAGCCGCAAGAGGAGAAGTACGACTACGAGTAGAGGGAGAAGTATAGGACACAGGACTAACAAGCGAAGAAGTAGAGACAGAAACAACAGCAGGAGTTAACAGAGCAGGAGCAGTAGCGGCAGCAGGAGTATGTGGAAGCAGAGGAGCAGTAGGAATAGCAACAGGCAAAGGAGCAGGAACAGTCGGAAGAACGGGTGCAGGTTGAGGAACAGGCGGAGGAAGAATAGGTGGAAGAATAGGTACAGGGGGAACCACAGGAGCTGTGGTACCCTGTACATACGGAGGTGGCGACTTCATAAGATAGGACATTAAAGGATCCTCACCTGCTTCTTCCTTCTTTTCCGACTCCGTAGGCAAAGCAGGATAGCATTTATCTATAGTCATACGCTGTAGTCTATCAAACACTTCCTTTTCCTTAACCTCCTTGTCATGCTGAAACTGCTCTGCTTTCTTTACAATGGTAGCAACACCATCTCTCTGATTTCGTTTAGTCTGTCTGCTTTCTTTCTGTCGGGCTTCTTTACGCCACAACCGAAAGGCGTCAAACATGGCCGGCCTTGACTTTTTTTCAAACAATTTAGCCTCTAGGTTATCTAAGATCGGGGTCTCAAAGCTACCATGAGGTGGCCAACTAAGAACACCGTCCTTCTTAGTATAGCGAATCCAATAAGCATTAAAGGTAATCGGGCCTAGCCCATGTTTACTGTACAGTTCATAAGTCGGGGTTCCAACCGGAGGTATCGGACACGAATCCTCCAGTCGGGAATCCGTACCACAACGTCTGAAACAACTAAACAAAGTACTACGACCAGGCATCTTGCACACTAGCCGAGTTTCACAAACGTCAAGGGTTACGGGATTTACCAAATCCCAGCAAAGAGCAAAAACCCTCGGTTTTTGGCGGCTGCAGTCGTCAAACAACACAACAAAGTACCAAGAACTACAAATGCAATGGAACCATGCAACCACTAAGCAACCACAACCAAGAACTCTGGGAGCGACCCACAAATACTTAACTCAAAGATCAATGGCGTCACCAGGAAGGCCCGTCAGTCGTCTCGCTCTACCAAGGTCTACGCCAGGCGCCAAAACAGGTCTACAGTCAGGGCAGCAGTCCGTCGCAGCCGTCAGGAGGCGGGAATGTTCGCGGGAAAAGTCTTCGGGCCACTTGTTTCGACAACAGGATCGATGAAGCGGAGTGCACCTTCCCTCGGAGATTTCACACGAAGTTCCTCACGATCGTCGGGCTTGGACCGGTACCACTGATGCAGCCCCACATTGGGCGCCAACTGAAGGACTGGGTTCTTTAAGACCCAGCGGTGTCAGGGGACAACACCTGAAACCTTCGTGGGTAACCTGCTCCGGCGTACGAATGACAGAGACATGGGACACTTCCTTCGGCGTCAAAGATTCAAGGTTTATTTACTGCAGGGAAACACAGAAGTCACAGGAAGTACAACGAGTGTAGTTCGGGGAGACTGCTTCAAATTGGTTCTGTGGATCGCTCCTTTTATACAGAATTCTCCCATAGGTTTGCATAGCAGACAAAGGTTTACAACCCAGTTCCCACAATTTTCCCCGAGAGGGGTCGCTTTGGTCACTTTGATACACACAAAGTCCGGAACATAAGTGCGGAAACATTTGGCGGTTCCCAACTGTAAAAACCCATCTTCCCACCATTAGTACATTCCAATCAGCAGTAAAACAGATCGAAGAAGGAACAAGGACAGGTGCAAAGGAAGATGGAAACAGTGGGGAGATTGGAAAAGGGTGTAAAAGAGGAGGTATCAGGAAACACGAGCTACAGGCATCAAAGGGACGTGCCTAATGAGATGCACGGCTGAGACAATAAACCGGCACGGCGAGATGGGCCTCGAGCGGGGCCATCTGCCTTACAGTATCATCCCCCTCATCATAAAGACACTTACAAAGAACATGTGTCTTCCGCAAATATCTTGGGAGCCCCAGGGTCGCGAAGCGGACAACGTCCGTTCGCTGGCTACTTGAGGGCAAGAGACAAAATGGATGCCGTATCTAAGATGGAACCCGTGGGTACAGATGAAAAACCCACGTAACAAACGAACGGTTTAAGTTAGCACAGCGAAACTGCGCACACTTACTAAACTCGTCATTTGCGGTTCGTAGATACCAGACTCGACCATATTCGTGCGAGTCGAAAACACCACTTACAATCGTCACGGAACCTCACCGTGAGGCTCTCAAGGTGCTGGGGGAAAAAAGGGGGGGGGCGCTACTGGTCGAACAGCTAGCACTTGAGTAGCCTCCTGAAGGTCAGCAGGTCTTGGCTCTGTCGTAGGCTCAGTGGGAGGGTGTTCCAGGTCTTGGTGGTGAGGTGGAAGAAGGATCTGCCACCAGTGGTTGTTTTTTGGATGCGAGGGACGGTGGCGAGGGCGAGGTCGGTGGAACGGAGCTGGCGGTTGGGGATGTAGAAGAAGAGTTGTCTGTTGAGGTAGGCTGGGTCGGTCTTGTGGAGTGCCTTGAGTGCATGGATGAGGAGCTTGAAGGAAATCCTCTTGTTGACGGGGAGCCAGTGCAGGTTTCTCAGGTGGGGGTAATGTTGCTGTGGCGTGGTACGTCGAGGATCAGGCGTGCAGAGGCGTTTTGAATGCGTTGTAGTTGTTTGATGAGCTTGGCCGGGGCTCCCGCGTAGAGGGCGTTTCCATAGTCGAGTCTGATACTGACGAGGGCCTGGGGGACTGTTCTTCTTGTATCTGTCGGGATCCACATGTAGATCTTGCGGAGCATGCAGAGGGTGTTGAAGCAGGAGGCGGAGACTGCGTTGACTTGCTTGGTCATTGAGAGAGTTGAGTCGAGGATGACTCCCAAGTTGCGTGCGTGGTCGGTGGGTGTCGGGGCTGCTCCCAGTGCCGTAGGCCACCAGGAGTTGCCCAGGCTGAAGGGTTGGAGCTGAGGATGAGGACCTCCATCTTGTCCGTGTTCAGCTCAGTCGGCTGATCTTCATCCAGTCAGCACCGGCCTTCATTTCTTCATGGAGGTTGGATTTGGTGGTGAGGGGGTCCTTAGTGATGGAGAGGATCAGTTGAGTGTCGTTGGCATAGGAGATTATGTTGAGGTCGCCCTGTCGGGCGACTTGTGCGAGCCGGGGCATGTAGATGTTGAACAGTGTCGGGCTGAGGGATGATCCCTGGGGTACACAGCAGATGATCTTAGAGGCTTCGGATCAGAATGGGGGGAGGCAGATACTCTGGGTTCTGCCAGAGAAGAAGGAGGTGGTCCATTCCAGGGCCTTGTCTTGGATCCCTGCGTCGTGGAGGCACGTGCGTAGTGTGCGGTGGCAGAGGATGTCGAAGGCGGTGGAGGTGTCCAGGAGGATGAGGGCGGTGGTCTCACCATTATCCAGCAGGGTCCTGATGTCGTCAGTGGCGGTGATGAGGGCAGTCTCGTTGCTGTGGTTGCTGCGGAATCCTGACTGGGATGGGTCCAGGATGCTGTTTTCTTCGAGGTATCAGGTTAGCTGTCTGTTGACGATCTTCTCGATGACCTTGGCTGGGAATGCAAGCAAGGAGATGGGCCGGAGGTTCTTGAGGTCTCTCAGGTCCGCCTTTCGGTTTTTTGAGTAGGGCATTGATCTCGGAATGTTTCCAGTTCTCTGGGAAGGTCGCAGTCTCAAAGGAGAGATTGATGACGTTGCGCAGGTGGGGTGCGATGGAGCTGCTGCCTTTGTTGAAGATGTGGTGCAGGAGTGGGTCTGGCAGGGAGCCGGAGTGGATTGTGCTTGCGGGAGCCTGCACATGCGCATTCCTGGCCAGGAATGCGCATGCGCAGGCTCCCGTTCATGCACAGTTTAAAGAAGAAGGCGCGATAGTCCCGGAAGAGATGTCCCCGCTATAAGGTAAGTGTTTATATGTTATTTAATGCTTAAATATTTTTAATATTGCGGGCGGGAGGCGGGCGGGAGGCGTGAGGGCGGCGGGCAGGCAGCGGGAGGCCAACTTCTGTTCCACCCCAGAGTGTGCAGAAATGTGCCCCGTTTTTCCACCTTCTTTGAAGAAGGCAGAAGGGGCAAATTTCCCGCACATTCCGGGGGCGGAACGGAAGTGCCCGCCTACCCCTACACAGAATCACGAGGGCAGCGAAGGGGACAGGAGAAAAAATTCACAGAATCACGGGGGCAGCGAAGGGGACAGGAGAAAAAAGGCACAGAATCACGGGGGCAGAGAAGGGGACAGTAGGAGAAAAAGGCCTTTTTCTGTACCTCTCTTGCTTCATTCTGCACTTCTCTTGCCTCTTTCTGCACCTCTCTTGCTTATTTCTGAACCCTTCTCCTCTTTTATGCACCCCTTTTGACTCTTTCTGCTCTTCTCTTGCCATTTTATGCACCTCTCTTGCCCCTTTCTGCCCTTCTCTTGCTTATTTCCACCCCTCTGTTGCTTTTTTCTGCACTGCTCTTCCTTCTTTCTGCATCCCTCCTGCCTCTTTATGTACCTCTCTTGCCTCTTTGTGCACCTCTCCTACCTTTTTCTGCACCGATTTTGCCTCTTTTTGTACCTCTGTTGGTTCTTTCAACACTGCTCTTGCTTTTTTCTGTACCTTTCTTGCTTCTTTCTACTCCTCTGTTTCTTCTTTCAGCAATACTCTTGCTCAGGTGGTAGTCTGCAGGTGGTGGAGGGCCTCGAACCTCCTCAGCAGCGGCAGATGGGGCAGGGACACACAGGTGGTGCTGTGCGAAGGGGGAGCGACCTACCTCTTGGGGTCAAGGGTCGCTCTCCTCACCGCGCAGCGGCCTGCCTATATGGGGAGGTCGGCAGGAGGAGCAGCTGGGAGGCGGGAGGCAGGGGCAGCGAAGTGGCAGTCAGGGGGGGTGGGGCCGCAGAGGACGCAGCGGCAGGAACGGAAGCAAGGGCACAGAATCCCGGGGGCAATGGAGGGGACAGAAGGAGTAAAAAGGCACAGAATCACGGGGCAGCGAAGGGGACAGATGGAGGAAAAGGCACAGAAGCACGGGGGCAGCGAAGGAGACAGAACGAGAAAAAAGGCACAGAATCACGGGGGCAGCGAAGGGGACAGAACGAGAAAAAAGGCACAGAATCACAGGGGCAGTGAAGGGGACAAAAGGAGAAAAAAGGCACAGAATCACGGGGGCAACGAAGGGGACAGAAGGAGAAAAAAGGCACAGAGTCACGGGGGCAGCGAAAGGCACAGAAGGAGAAAAAAGGCACAGAATCACGGGGGCAGCGAATGGGACAGAGGAAAAAGGCACAGAATCACGGGGGCAGCAATGGGGTCAGCAAAAAAAGGCACAGAATCAAGGGGGCAGCGAAGGGGACAGGAGATAAAGGCCTTTTTCTGTACTTCTCTTGCTTCATTCTGCACCTTTCTTGCTTCTTTCTGCACTTCTCTTGCTTCTTTCTGCACCCTTCTCCTCTTTTATGCATCCCTCTTGCCTCTTTCTGCTGTTCTCTTGACATTTTCTGCACCTCTCTTGCCCCTTTCTGCCCTTCTCTTACTTCTTTCCACCCCTCTGTTGCTTTTTTCTGCACTGCTCTTCCTTCTTTCTGCATCCCTCCTGCCTCTTTCTGTACCTCTCTTGCCTCTTTGTGGACCTCTCCTACCTTTTTCGGCACCAATTTTGCCTCTTTTTGTACCTCTGTTGGTTCTTTCAACACTGCTCTTGCTTCTTAGTGCACTTCTCTTGCTTCTTTCTACACCTCTGTTGCTTCTTTCAGCAATACTCTTGCCTCTATCTATACTTCTCTTGTTTGTTCAGCACCTTTCTAGCATCTTTCTGCACCTCTGTTGTCTCATTCTGAACCTCTCTTGCTTCTTTCTGCACTTTTCTTGCCTCTTTCTGCACCTCTCTTGTTTCTTTCTGTACCCTTTTTCCCTTTTTTGCATCCCTCTTGCCTCTTTCGGCTCTTCTCTTGCCATTTTCTGCACCCCTCTTGCCTCTTTCTTCACCTCAATTGCCCTTTTCCACACCTCTTTTGCTTTTTTCTGCACGTCTCTTCCTTCTTTCTGCATCCCTCCTGCATCTTTCTGTACTTCTCTTGCCTCTTTGTGCACCTCTCCTACCTTTCTGTACCCCTCTTGCCTCTTTTTGTACCTCTGTTGGTTCTTTCTACACTGTTCTTGCTTCTTTCTGTACCTCACTTGCCCCTTTCTGCACTTCTCTTGCATCTATCTATACATCTGTTGCTTCTTTCAACAATTATCTTGCCTCTTTCAGCACTTCTCTTGCTTCTTTCTGCACCCCTCCTGTCTCTTTCTGTACCTCTCTTGCCTTGTGCTCCCTTCCTACCTCTTTCTGCACCCCTCTTGCCTCTATTTGCACCTCTGTTTGTTCTTTCTGCACTGCTCTTGCTTCCTTCTGTACCACACTTGCCTCTTTCTGTACTTTTCTTGCTTTTTTCTACACCTCTGTTGCTTCTTTCAGCAATTATCTTGCCTCTTTCTACACTTCTCTTCCTTTATTTCTGCAACCCTCCTGACTCTTTCTGTAACTCTCTTGCCTCTTTGTGCACCGCTCCCACCTGTTTCTGGACCCCTCTAGCCTCTTTTTGCACCTCTGTTGGTTCTTTCTGTACTTCCCTTACTTCTTTCTACACCTCTGTTGCTTCTTTCAGCAATTCTCTTGCCTCTTTCTGAACTTCTCTTGCTTGGTTCTTTACCTCTCTTGCGTTTTTCTGCACCTCTGTTGCTTCTTTCTGAACTTCACTTGCTTCTTTCTGCACCTCTGTTGCCTGTTTTGGCACCTCTGTTCCTTTTTTATGTCCTTCTCTTGCCTCGTTCTGTACCTATGTTTCAGAGATAGTTTTAACCCCCCTGTCCTATTATGTGCTAGGGCCTTACAGGGGAGGTCATGGCAATCACAGAGGTACGCCAACCTATAGTGTACCCTAGTGTATGCAGGTGTTTTCACTGTCTTCTAAGAGTCTTTCATCATAGCACTGGCTCCGGACATGGTTAGTCTGAGTCAGTTACCACCAGTATCAGTCCGCAAAAAAGTTGGGTGCACATGATGACTTTGCAACAAGGTCTATTTCTGCACCTCTGATGTCTTTTCTGTATATCTCTTGCTTCTTTTTGCATCTTTCTTTGTCTTTCTGGACTTCTGTTGCCTCTTTCTGAATTTCTCTTGCTTCTTTCTGCACCTTTCTGCCTCTTTCTGCACTTGTCCTACCTCTGTAGGCATAGTTAGAAATTATCCTTTAAAAAACCTTTGAAATTCACTTAAAAAACCTAGGTTTCAGGGATGTTATAGTTAGAAATTAGCATTTAAAAAAAAACTTAGAAATTCATTGAAAAAAACAGAGGTTTCAGGGACGTTATAGTTAGAATTAGCATTTAAAAATCCTTTGAAATTCACTGAAAAAACCCTAGGTTTCAGGGACGTTATAGTTAGAAATTAGCATTTAAAAAACCTTTGAAATTCACTGAAAAAACCATACGTTTCAGGGACGTTATAGTTAGAAATTTGAATTTAAAAAACCTACAAATTCACTGAAAAAAACACAGGTTTCAGGGACGTTATAGTTAGTTGGACATTTCAGTTGTACAAAACCAGTGAAATTCGGCCGTTATAGTTAGTTGAGCTGACTGTAACTCGGTTTCCCTCGTAATGCACTGCTGATGACATCACATATTACATCATTCAGGACACAGTCAGTGACATCACAGATGGCATCACTGATAACATCTCAAATGACATCACTGATAACGCCATCCAAATGATAATCTAATACACCTCCTCACACCCTAATATAACCTTTGATACACCCATTCTAAAATTCAGACTACTATTTCCAAAACCATAGACACACCAATACCAGTTACGACAAACCCATTCACTGATTCCTAGTTCTATACACACTTCCACTCATTCATCCACACAGTCACTCATACATGAAGTCACTCATCAATACAGCACTATCATATGCACTCATACACCTATACTTGACACTCACACACTGCCTCTCATCCATAGAGTTACTCACACACCTAGTCAGTCATGCAAAGAATCAATCACACTCCCATTTACTCACCTATACAGTTCTACACACACCACCTCACGTATTCATACAGATACTAACACATACGTACTCTCTTATACAATCACTGATACAAGCACACACTCATCCATATAGACACTCTCACAATCACTCACTCTCACGTATAGTCATTTATATACTCCAACACTAACATATACTGCCTTTCACATATGTAGTTACTCACACATGCACCACTGAGACATCTATTCACTCACCAACATAACCATACAAATACTCACCCACCCATACAGCCCTTCATATATACACTCTTGAACCCATACACCCAGTGAATTACCCACTCACACATCTATGCACAGAGTCACATCCCCCACCCACCCACACAGACACTCAGGGACCCATACAGATACTTAGACAACCAATCAATAACCCATATAGACACTCATGGTGCTACTCACCAACCCATGCAGCCGTTTACACACCAATTGACAGACTGATACAGACATTCACACAGTTTAGTAACTGACCCATGCATTCAGTAAGACACTTTTAATCACTCACTTATACAGTCAGTCACGCACCTACTAAATCATCCATTCAGACACTCATACACCCACTCATTCTTCAATACACCTTGGCATATATATATATTAAACATATTTAAACTTTACAGAAACACACAGTCACTGGATGATGTCATCAGTGATGTCATAAGTGATGTCGTTTGGGATGTCATCAGTGATGTCATCAGTGATGTCACTGACCATGTCATGAATGATGTAATATGTGACATCATCAGCAGTGTATTGCAGGGTCGCAAGTTATAGGTAGCTCAACTAATTATAACAGCCACATTTTACTGGTTTTGTATGACTGAAATATCCAACTAACTTTAAAGTCCCTGAAACCTGTGTTTTTTTTCAGTATACATATATCTATATATTACCTGCTGGCGGTCGCCAGTAGGTAGTTACAGTTAGGACCTTGGTTCTATTCAAAAAACGCTTTTTCTTTAACCAATATCTTTGGCGTTGTTTGACGAATCTTCGTGAGTTTTTCAAAACCAATGGGGTGCTTTGTTCAGCTCCTGTCTTGAAAGTTTCGGGTTGATTCGTCAAGCAGGGGCCAAGAAAAAAGGGGGTCCCAAAAATGTTTTCTTCATGTTTATTTCCATAGGAAACATTTGTTGCAGCTACAGCCTGAACTAATAAAGGGGATTACACCAAAATTGGCAGAGAGGTAGCTCTTGGTCCAGAGTGCACTCTTTGCTTAAAATGGTGTAAATCGGTTCAGTAGTTCCTGAGAAAAGTATTTATAAAGAAATATTAGTATCTGGTGACCGGGGTGGATCCGCAAACCTTCCTGATCAAGAGCTTGACTCTTATTGGCTGCCAACACTTCAAACCAGGAAGTGTTGGCAGCCATCTTGTGACTCGGCTGAACCGAGTCACAAGACAAAAGGTTAATAGTGAAGAAAAGAGAGCTGGGTAGAAACACCCTGACCCCTTAGGTCTGCACAGAGGGCCAAAAAAAGCATTTTGTTTTTTTAATTTTTGGTGGGATTTGGGTAGGATTTGCGAATCCTGCCCATATATTTTTTTTAAACAAAGCATGGTCTCCAGGGCTTTGTTTCTTTAAAGCCCCTGGGTGGGCCAGGTCCCGGGGGCAATGATTATTTATTATGCAGGGGCCTGCGGTTCCCCTGCAGCCCTAGGGACCATCACCTCCCCTGGGCTTTGTTAATAATGTGCAGGGGCACGTGGCCCCTGAGCCCCGGGGATCGCCACCTCCACAGTATTTTTTTAGTTAAAAAAGAGCATGGGGGAGATTCCTCCCCCTCCCTACTGCCCCGGGGACCACCACCTCCTCGGTGCTACTATTAAAAAATGAAGTGTGGGGGGCTCAAGTCCCCCAACACTGCCCTGGGGACCAACACCACCACTGGGCATGTATCAATTAAGTGCTGGGGTCCGCTGCGGACCCCTTGCCCGGGGAACAACGCCACCCCGGGATAGCACACAGGTGGGAGAGGGGCCATGCTGCCCCCCTCTAGGAGCCCTCCTTGGACCTGGGGACCGACACCACTCAGGTCAGGCTCCAGCAATGTCACTGGGTGCCCACCCTCCGGACATTGCAGTTTGCTATGGCAGGACGGGAGCACTGCTCCCGCCCTGTCATAGCAAACATCTGTTTTGCCTCATGGAAACGAGAGCAGGAAAACTGCTCTTGCTTCCATAAAGCGAAGCAGATTTGCTTTTGGGCAAATGGAGCATGCAGCTCCCTTTGTCCAAAACTAATGCCAACTCCTGCAGGAGGGGGTGAGCTGGCTGGGACTGCAGGGGCATTGGGGCTACCCCCGCAGTCCCCAACAGTGCAGGCATGCCCCGGGGGATGGGTCCCCGGGACAGACATCGAGTAGTGGAACTGGGGGGCACTTATTTTTCTCTCGTGATTGGAGTTGCGACCCCATTGCGGCTCTCAGCGTGGCCTCCGTGTAACGTCACAGTGGATTCGCAAAGCCAACACAAATAAATAATTTAATAGTATATCATTTAGAAGGTAGTGTTGCATTTGTGAACTTGTTTTATAGAGTTAGTGAGATTAAAGTTAATAATTACATTACATTTGAAAGAGTAAGTAATAATATAAAAAATAAAAATTAAAAGTTAAACCTGACAAGTGTATTGTGTTGTAGTACATTGAATTTGTGCTTTTGATTTGCAAATCAGCTGCAGGTTCACGAATCCCCCCAAACATATAACAAGAGTATGTATGCTTTTTTTTTTTAAAGATTCATTGTTGGGTTGTGGGGTGGCTCTAAAAAGAGCCCTTGTTTTCATTATGACTTTGTTGTAGGTACATGTAAGTGCAGATGAACAGCTTAAGGTTGCTGAGAAATGCTCTCTTTCCTTCATCTGTGAAGTGAACTCCATCACTTCTATAGATGTCATCCATATCAAAACGTAGATTGTTGTTATAGATGGAGCCCATCCTATGATCTCTGAGGTAAGCAGAAACAGCTTTATTGACATTCTTCCTAGCTTTCTCAAACTGAGAACAGAATTGATTTGACCACTTCCATTTCTGTATTTGGCATGTATTAGAATACACAAAGCCAGTTTGAGGCAAAAGCAACATCAATTGGTCAAAGGTATCCTTAATTACCATTTCTAGAACTACCCCAGTCAATGTGCCTAGGTCATTACCACCACAATGCACAATCATGAGGTCATGGGGTTGGAGATGCAAAAAGGTTTTAACCAAAGGCAACAATTGGTGCCACTTAATCCTCTCTGTGCAATCCATTTAATATCCACATTTTGCAAACCTAGGTCTTTGTCAATACCTCTGTGTTCAGCACACGTTTGCACCAGAAAACATAGCTGTGCCCTACACTCCACACTGTAAGCATCTTGAAGTGTTGTCTGGAAGGAATGAAAAGATGTCTGTAGCTGAGGTAGTCAGTTGGTAGAATAAGAGGTATCTAAAATGGTAGAGAAGATGCTGTTTTTGAAAAAGCTGATTGGCTGTTCATTAATAATGTGCACTCACAAATAGGATGTATGTCATTCTGCTCAAGAAGCATGTTCCTGATTGGTTAGTTAAAAATGTTTGAAAGGTACAGTAGATAGGATAAGTTAATATTTTCTAACATTCAACCACACCTGCTATTTGCATTTGGAAGCTACTGTGCTGAACTTGAAAATATGGTGATTGTGACTTGCCAGAGTTGAATGTTGCAGAAACTGTTATTATGGAAACTGACATTAAGCAGAGTTGGGGAAGAGTTGAAACTTAACCGTGGTATTACAATATGAAATCCCAATTTAAAAATAACTCATATGCTATTAAAGTTAGTTTTCCAAAATCAGTAGTATGTTTAGAAGTAGTGTGTTGTTAAAAAATAATACTAGTATTATTGGAAATAGGTTTTTGAACGTCCATAAGGGTTCACAGCTCCATCGCGATTCTATACTGCAGCATTGCGAAGGAGCCGCAACCCCAGAAAATTACAGAACCAGTTTGGGTACTTTTAGAAGACAGTTGGAAAGGAGTAATATGTCTAACCAATAGAAATCTGTTACACAATTTGAAATAATGTAGAAAGCAATGTGATTTGTTACTTACATATATTTGTGTGCAGAAAGGGAGGGAACGTTTGCCATTACTGGTTTTACCTTGTTGGGAGTCCTGCATTACATTTATTGTGTGCAAAAGAAAATCTTTAATAAATGTGTGATATTTGATATTCTGCTATACTATTTCAAAGGTGAGTTATGAATTTGTAAGGTGTGTTGTGTATTTTGCAGTAGTGATTCACTGTTTATAGTGATATTTTTAGATTTGAGAAGAATTCTTTTCAAAGTTTAGAAATTATTGGAGTAGTGTAATGTTTCAAATATGTTATGAAATGTAGAGATGTGTATTGTAGTTTGTTTTATTGTATGAAATGATGATTGCAATAGTTTGTGAATAGTAACATGTGTACATTGGTAGATAGATTAGTGATTATGGTAGTTTCTATGTGTCTGTGAAAAGGTGCAGATGAAGTACGCCGCATATTTTAGGTGTCTCGTTGAAATGGGAAGTGCTGTCTGTTAAGTTTAAATATCTGCATGATCTTGTGACTGAGGTATTCATCTACTTGCACATGTATTCTCATATGTGTTATGTATCTGAAGGCTCCAGATATATAAAACACAGGTATACATCTATTTGTATGTTTATTATATATTTGATGCCACTAACAAAAGGTACAGACACATGCATGCATGCTTTCAGGCATATGGTGAGACTTACAACAGAGACATGCGAAGGGTTGCTGCTTTATATTTGGGTTGGCCCTCTACCCTGAGTAGTAGAATGGTGAAGCTGCAGCACAAAACTGAGGCTTAAGATATGTTCGTAGAAATATTAGTAAATTAGGCCACTTTGTATGAGTCTGTGGAAAGGTACACTTGAAGTACCCCACAATTTTAGGTGTCTCTTTGAAATGGGAAGTGCAGTGTGTCAAGTTTTAAGGTTTGCATGATCTTGTGACTGAGTTATGCATTTGCTTGTACATGTATTCTCATACGTGCTATGCATCTGAAGATGCTAGATGAATAAAACACAGGTATACATTTATTTGTATGTTTCTTTTATATATGATGCCACTAGTGAAAGGTAGAGACACAAGCATGTAAAATTTTGATAATATAGTGAGACTTATAAAATAGAGATATGAAGGGTTGGTTATTTATATTTGCCTAGGAGCAAGACTCTGACTAATTGCAGAGAGTGAAGCTGCAAGAGAAAACGGAGGTTTTAGACATGTTGGCACAGGGATTACTGTTTAGGGAATTTTGTATGAGTCTGGTGAATGGTACAGTTGAAGTACGCCACATAGTTGAAGGTTTCTTCTTGAAATGAGAACTGCAGTATGTCAAGTTTTAAGGCCTGCAAGGTTTTTTTGACTGAGGGAGGTTTCTACTTGCATATACATGCTCAAATGTGTTATGGATCTGAAAATGGCACTATCAAAAGGTACAGAACCACGCATGCATGCTTTTAGGAATATGGCTAGGCCCAACACTCTCAGTAGTCGCTGAATACTGATGCTGCACCATAAAAGTGAAGTTTAAGATATGTTGAAAAAGGGAATAGTTATTAGACAACGTTGTATGAGTCTGTGAATAGGTACACTTGAAAAACGCTATTTAAATTTAGGTATCCCTTTCAAATGGGAAATGGAGTCTTACAAGTTCAAAGCCCTTAATGGTCTTGTGATTAAGGTATATCTCTACTTGCACATGTATTCTCACACGTGTTATGACTTTGAAGATGGGAGAGGAATAAAACACAGTTATACATCTATTTGTATGTTTCTTTTATATTTGATGTCACTAGTAAAAGGTACAGACACATGCAGGCAAGCTTTCGGGAATATGGTGAGACTTGCAACAGAGACATGTGAAGGGTTGCTCCTTTATATGTAGCTAGGTCTAATACCCTGAGTAGTAGTAGAATGGTGAAGCTGCAGAACAAAAGTGAGCTTTAAGACATGTTGGCAGAGGAATTAGTGATTAGGCTACTTTGTATGAGTGTGGAATGGTACACTTGAAGTACGCCACATAAATCTAGGTGTCTGTATGGAATGTGAAGTGCAGTTTGTCAGTTTTAAGGTCTGCATGATCTTATGACTGAAGTATGTCTCTACTTGCACATGTATTCTCATACGTGTTAGGCATATGAAGATGCTAGATGTATAAAACACAGGTATACATCTATTTGTATGTCTTTTATATATGATGCCACTAGTAAAAGGTACAGACACATGCATACATGCTTGCAGGAATATGATGAGACTTGCAACAGTGACATGCGAAAGGTTGCTGCTTTATATTTGGTTAGGCCGAAGACCCTGAGTAGTCGCAGAATAGTGAAACTGAAGCACAAAAGCGAGGTATAAGACATGTTGTCAGAGGGATTAGTGATTAGGCTTCTTTGTATGAATCCGTGGAAAGGTACACTTGAAGTACACCTCATAAATCAAGGTGTCTCCTTTAAATGGGAAGTGTAGTCTATCAAGTTTTAAGGTCTGCATGGTCTTGTGACTGAGGTATGTCTCTTATTGCACATGTATTGTCATACGTGTTATGCATTTGAAGATGCTAGACATATTAAACACAGGTATACAACTATTTGTGTGTTTCTTTTATATATGATGCCACTAGTAACAAGTGTAGAGGCATACATGCATGCTTTCAGGAATATGGTGAGACTTGCAACAGAGAGATTCAAAGGGTTGCTGATTTATATTTGGCTAGGGCTAACACACTGAGTAGCATTAGAATGGTGAAGAGGCAGCACAAAAGTGAGGTTTAAGATATGTTGGCAGAGGGATTAGTGATTAGGCTACTTTGTATGAGTCTTTGGAATTGTACACTTGAAGTACGCCTCATAAATCTGGATGTCTGTTTGAAATGTGAAGTGCTGACTGTCAAGTTTTAAGGTATTCATGGTCTTGTGACTGAGGTACTCTTACAATGACCCACAGATTACTCTTATAGTCATCCTTGTAGTCAAGCAGTAGCCATGCACTAATCTAAGGAGGCAGATATTACTCGTGTACTCGTTAATTCACTCAGGCACTACCAATGCACTTACCCAATCAGCCAGGCAGTACCTTTCTTTTAGGCATTACTGATTCACTAAACCAATGACTCAGGTATTACTATTACAGTCATCCTTTTACTCAGGCTCTACCAATGCACTGATGTAATCACTCAGACATTACCCCTGGAGTTATAAACTCACTCAGGCAGTACTCAGGTATACATCTATTTGTATGTTTATTTTTTTTATAATGCCATTAGGAGAAGGTAGAGACACATGTATGGTTGCTTTCTGGAATATAGTGAGAGTTACAATACACACATGCACAGGGTTGCTGCTTTACATTTGGCTAGGCCCAACAATATCAGTAGTTGTTGAACAGTGATGCTGCAGCACAAAAGTGAGGTTTAAGATATGTTGACAGACAGATTCGTGATTAGGCAACCTTGTATGAGTCTGTAAAAAAGTACACTTGAAAAACAGCACTTAAATGTAGGTGTCTCTTTCAAATGGGAAGTGAAGTCTGACAAATTTAAATGCCTTTATGGTCTTGTGGCTGAGGTAAATCTCTACTTGCAGATGTATTCTCACACGTGTTATGACTATGAAGATGGTAGAGGTATAAAACACAGGTATACATGTATTTGTATGTTTCTTTTATGTATGGTGTCACTAGTAAAAGGTACAGACGCATGCATGCATGCTTTTATGGATATAGAGAGGCTTACAACAGACACATTGAAAATGTTGATGCTTTATATTTGGAAAGGCCCAGTACTCTCAGTAGTTGTTGAATAGTGAAGCTGCAGCACAAAAGTGAGGTTTAACATATGTTGTTAAAGGGATTAGTGATTAGGTTAACTCAAATATGCCACATAAATGTAGGTGTGTTTTTGAAATAGGAAGTGTAGTCTGTCAAGTTTAAGGGACTTTATGGTCTCATGATTGAGATATGTCTCTACTTGCACATGAATTGCCAAACATGTTATGCCTATAAAGATGGTAGAGGTATAAAACACTGATATACATCTTTTTGTATGTTTCTTTTATATATGATGCCACTAGGATAAGGTACAGACACATGCATGCTTGCTTTCTGGAATACAGTGACAGTTACATCTCTGTTCTCAAGCAGTAGCCATGCACTGATCCAACGAGGCAGATATTACTCATGGACTCATTAATTCAATCAGGCGCACTTATGCAATTATGCTTTCAAAGAAACACTACCTATACACACATATAATCACTCTGGCATTAACCATACATTCATGCAATCACCCAGGCACTACTATTCCAGTCAAACATTCACTCAGGCACTACCAATGTACTCATCTATTTACTCAGGCACTACCCATGCACTTATGCAATGACGCAGGCATTACTCTTACACTCATACTTTTACTCAGGTATTTCTCATACACTCATCCAATCAGTCAGGCACTACCGCTGTACTCATAGAATCACCCAGGCAGTACCCTGCACTTATGGAATCACACAGAAAACTAATCTTGCATTCAACTATTCACTCAGGCACTATTCATCCATGGTCTCAGGAAGTACCCATGCACTGATCCAATGACCCAGGCACAAGAGTTGGACTAATCTATTTACTCAGACACTACCTACAGAATCATCCATTCACACAAGCACTACCCATACACTCATGCAATGACCTAGGTACTACACCTACAGTCATAGAATCACTCAGGCAGTACCCATGCACTCATGGAATCACATAGAAAAGTAGTCTTGTAGTCATCCATTTATTCAGGCACTACTCCTGAACTCATGCAATGACCGATTTACTACTCATATAATCACTAAAGCACTACTCCTGCACCAAACCATTCTCTTAGGCAGTAAACATGCACTCATCCAATGACTCAGGCATTACTCTTGCAGTCATCCTTTTACTCCGGCACTGCCCATGCACTGATGTAATCATCCAGACATTACTGTTGGAGTCATAAACTCACCCAGGCAGTACGCAGGTATACATCTATTTGTATGTTTCTTTTTTATATAATGCCAGTAGGAAAAGGTACAGACACATTTATGGTTGTTTTCTGGAATATAGTGAGAGTTACAGTACACACATGCAAAGGGTTGCTGCTTTATATTGCGCTAGACCCAACAATCTCAGTAGTTGCTGAATAGTGATGCTGCAGCACAAAAGTGAGATTTAAGATATGTTAGCAGAGGGATTAATGCTTAGGCAACCTTGTATGAGTCTGTGAAAAAGTACACTTGAAAAACACCACTTAAATTTAGGTGTCTCTTTCAAATGGGAAGTGGAGTCTGACAAGTTTAAATGCCTTTATGGTCTTGTGGCTGAGGTATATCTCTACTTGCAGATGTATTCTCAAACATGTTATGACTATGAAGATGGTAGAGATATAAAACACAGGTTTACATGTATTTGTATGTTTCTTTTATGTATGATGTCGCTAGTAAAAGGTATAGACACATGCATGCATGCTTTTATAGATATAAAGAGGCTTACAACAGACACAGAGAAAAGTTGATGCTTTATATTTGGACAGGCCCAACACTCTCAGTAGTTGGTGAATAGTGAAGCTGCATCACAAAAGTAGGTTTACGATATGTTGGTAAAGGGATTAGTGATTAGATTAACTCATATCAATGTATAGAATGTACACTTCAAATATGCCACATACATTTAGGTGTGTTTTTGAAATAGGAAGTGAAGTCTGTCAAGTTTAAGGGACTTTATGGTCTTATGACTGAGGTATGTTTCTACTTTATGGTCTTGTAATTAAGGTATATCTCTACTTGCACATGTATTCTCACGTGTTATTCCTAAGAAGTTGGGAGAGGTATAAAACACAGGTATACATGTATTTGTATGTTTCGTTTATGTATGATGCCATTAGGAGAATATAGAGACACATGCATGCATGCTTTCTGGAATATATTGAGAGTTACAACACACACATGTAAAGGGTTGCTGCTTTATATTTGGCTAGGCCCAACGCTGTCAGTAGTCACAGAGTAGTGATGCTGTTCCACAAAAGTGAGGTTTCAGATATGTAGGCAGAGGGATTAGGCTACCTCGTATGAGTCTGTGAAATGGTACACTTGAAGTAAACCGCATAAATTAAGATGTGTCTTTGAAATGGGAAATACAGTCAGACATGTTTAAAGGAATTTATGGTCTTGTGAGTGAGGTATGTCTCTACTTGCACATGTATTCCCATACGTATTATACATGTGAAGATGGTACACATGTGTAACATATATATATATATATATATATATATATATGTATTTGTATGTTTCTATAATGTGTGATGGCACTAGCAAAAGGTAGAGACACATGTTGGCATGTTTTCTATAATATTGTGAGAGTTATAACAGTAACATTGCAAAGATTACTGTTTTGCATTTCTGTAATTCTCTCGGATCTTTCTGGATTTCTCTTCACTGTTTCTGCACCTCTTTTGCTTCTTTCTTCATTTATTTTGTCTCTTTATGTACCTGTCTTATCTCTTTGTGTACTTCTGTAGATTCTCTCTGCACTTTTCTTGTTTCTTTCAGCAGCTCTTTTTCTTCTTTGTGCAACCCTTTAATGTCTATCTGTACCGGCCTTTGCACCAGTCTTTGCATCGGTCTTTGCTCTTTCTCTACCTCTCTTATCTGCTTGTGCAGCTTTCTTGTCTCTTTTTGTACGTCTCTTAATTCTTTCTGCATCTTCTTTTAACTCTTTCAGTACCTCTCTTGTCAATTTGAGGAGCTCTCTTGCTTCTTTCGGTATACATTTTGTTTGTTTCTGCACTTCTGTTACTTTTTTCTGTACTTCTTTGTCTCTATGACCACTTGTATTTTCTTTTTCTGCACCTCTCTTGCTTCTCTTAGCATTCCTCCTGTGTCTTTCTCTATTGTTCTTTCCTGTTTGTGTACCTCTGTTGCTTGTTTGTGCATCTCTCTTGCCTCTTTCTGCATTGCTTTTGCCCCTTTTGTGCACCTGTTTACTCATTTGTGGCACCTCTCCTGTATCTTTAAGCTGTTTTTTCCTGTCTTTCTGTACTTGTGTTGTGTATTTGTATACTTTTCTTGCTTCTCTTTGTACTTTTCTTGCTTTTTTCTCTTCTTCTTTTGTCTCTTACTGCACCTCTGTTGGCTCTTTCTTCATTTCTCACATTTTTCAGTAGCTGTGTTGTTGTTTGTGTATTTCTTTTTGTTGTTTCTAAACCTTTCTTTTTATCTGTCCCTTTCTTGCTCTGTCAGCACCTTTTCTTTTCTTTCTGCAGTTGCCTTGCTTGTTTCTATACTTTTCTTTTTTCTTTTTTATAAAGAGAATTGCAATGTAATTGTAATTAATTGCTTACTAGTTATTATGAATATTGAGATTAAATTAATTTTAAATTGCTAATTGATGTAACAAACTATTGAAAATATTCTTTGTTTTTTAGAAAATTGTTGTGTTTGGATTATAAATTGAAGATGTCAAGAAAACATAAACAGAGAAGAGAACAAAGAAAACAGAAGTACTTAAATAAAAATAAAGAGTGCACTTGAAAAAGGCCAAAATGTTACTGAGGATAAAGTCTGTTTTGGTAAGATTACTAAACAATTTAATAAAACACTTATAGAGAGATTAAAGAAAGTCAATAGTAATGAAAGCACAAGCAAATAAACAGATGTAATGGAAAAAAACATTAATTTTTGGAAAAAGAACACGTCACAAAAAAACAAAAACAGACACGTGTATGATTGTTTCGAAGTAGAGTAATTCAAACTTTATTAAAAGATTGCAAAAAGTATAAAAGATCAGCAGCGTATAAGAAGAAGCAACACATTGAAAGTGTAGTAGATACTGCTTTTGAATTGAAACAAAAATTATTTATATTAGAATTAAAACATTACAGTTTATGAAAGATAAAAGCAAAAGAAAAAGACTGTTTAATAGAAGTAACTTTTGTAAAACTTTCGCTGGTGAATGGAAGCACACTTCTAGTACTGAGTCTTTTAATGAAGAAAGCTATTTTCAAAAAACACTTTAGTTCTTGCAGTTGATACTAATAGTCGATGCTATGAGATGAACGATGGCTGTCCCATTCCAAAATAAAAGATGCTTCCTAGGAATGTGGAAGAAGTAATAGCTGAAGAAGTTCAAGGGAGGCGTACACAAGTTCCGGTATATAGGTGGAATTGTATATTGACATATTACGAATGTTTTTAAGAGAATATGCCATCAAATAAAAAACAGAAGATTAAGATGTTACAAGGACGAGATCCATGTAAAGTAAAAAAGTATACTAAGGTTCATGGTCATTCTCTGGCTTGTCTTTCAAGAAAGGTGTGCAAAAAAGTACTTTTCATCATTTAAGAATGTTAGCAGTACACCACTCAGAAATGCAGAAGTTAGTATGGGGACGATACTATGTAGAAAATACCTGCATTAACTTCAAGTGAAATAAACACAGCTCTTTTGCACGGTTCAGTTTCAGATATAAAAACAGTTTCTGATGATATACAGTTTCATTTTTCATTTTTGTAGAGAAAGCAAGAGCTTGATAAGTGTAGGTGTTGAAGAAGAGGTGGAAGCTATTAGTATTGATGAATTTGTTGGAGAAATTATAAAGTTTAAGATAGTTTCACCCGAAAAACCAAACTATCCCATGCAGTTATGCAATCACTCAGCCACTACTCTTGCACTCAACCATTCACTCAGATACTACCCATGCACTTATCCATTACCTCAAGACCTACCTATGCACTCTTCAAGTGACCCAGGCATTACTCTTGCAGTCATTCTTTTACTCATGAAGTACCTATGCCCTGATCTAATCACCCAGATGTTACTCTTGCACTCATGAGGTCACTCAGACACTACCCATGCACTCATGCAATCACTGAGGCAGTACCTCAGCAGTTTTGCAATCACCCAGCCAATGCCCATGCACTCATTCAATCACTCAGGCACTACTCTTGCACTCAATCATTCACTCAAACAGTACACATAGACTCATCCATTCTTCCAGGCAGTACCTATGCACTTATGGAATACCCCAGGGATTACCCTTGTACTCATCCTTTTACTCAGGTACTACCCATGCATTGATCAAATCACCCAGGCAGTACCCCTGCAGTCATGCAATCACTCATGTGCTATGCTTGTACTCAACTATTCACTTAGGCACTAACCATACACTCATCCATACTCTAAGGCGGTACCCATACACTCATCCAATTACCCAGGCACTACCATGCACTTATGCAATCACTCAAGCAGTATTCTTGGATTCAACCATTGACCCAGGAACTACCCATGCACTCATCCATTCTCTCAGGCACTACCCATGCACTCATCCAATGACCCAGGCACTAACCATGCCATCATCAATTTACTGAGGCACTACCTATGTACTCATACAATAACACAGGCAGTACCCCTCCACTCATGCAATCACTCAGGCACTACGCATTCAGCCATCCAATCAACCAGGGACTATTCTTGCCTTCAAACATTCACTCAGGTAGTACTCATGTACTCATCCATTCACTCACATACTACCACTGCACTCATGCAATCCCTCAGGCACTACATATGCACTCATGCAATCACTTAGGCTCTACCCATGCAGCTATGCAATCACTCAGCCATTACTCTTGCACTCAACCATTATGTTTTATGTGTATGTTCTATGTTTCACTCAGGCACTACCTATGCTCTACCTATGCACTCTTCAAATGACACAGGCACTACTCTTGCAGTCATCCTTTTACTCATGCAGTACCTATGCACTGATCTAATCACCCAGATGTTACTCTTGTACTCATGAAGTCACTCAGACACTACCCATACACTCATGCAATCACTGAGGCAGTACCTCTGCAGTTTTGCAATCACTCAGCCACTGCCCATTCACTCACTCATGCAATCACTCATGTACTACTCTTGCACTCAATTGTTCACTCAAACAGTACACATAAACTCATCCATTCTTCTGGGCAGTACCTATGCACTCATGGAATGACCCAGGGATTACCCTTGTACTCATCCTTTCACTCAGGTACTACCCATGAACTCAAATGGCGTCAATATACAGCTCTCCCACACACAGTGTTGTAAGACAGTGGCTGCCGAGGGTGGCAGCATCTGCCAACTCCAGAACTATCAGGGGTTGTGGAGTGGTCAAAACAACCCCTGCAGATGTTAATGGTTGTTGTCCATCATTGTTGGCTGCTTCTTCCTGTCTTCGACGCTCCACCCCACATGCCAGGCAAATTGTATGGATGGTCTCTTGATGTTTTTTCATAGAAGAAGTAGCACAAGAGTACTTATTCTCTGTGCCTCGTGACAGAACTTGGTGACAGATAGTGCATGTCACCTTTCTTGCATTCACTTTTTTTTTCACCTTCCGGCACAGTGAAGAAGGTCCATACCACACTCTCTTTCCTCTTCTTTACTAGCTCCTGAAACTCCTCTTTCTCCTCCTCGTGGTCCTCAGAGAATGCTGATACCATTTTGAGATATCAAAAATGAAAAATACCCCAAAAAAAACAAAATGCCCAGACCCTACAAAATAGGTAGTGTTCAAACAGACACACCCAAAATGAAAGGACTGTAAGAGGTCTTGGTTCCACCAACCTACAGAATGAAAAGCTGTTCAACCAATGACAAGCTTTCTTTCTATGTCACATGGAGTCACATAGGGGTTGCGCACCCTGCACATATCTGTTGTGCACCCATTAAATGTACTTGATGTCATCTAAAACTGTAAATTACTAACAGAATATCATGTTTCAAAGTATTTTAATGAAAACGCTTAATGCAAAACAGATATTTAAATTACCAACATTCCTATTTCATACTTTTGAAATTACGTCGGAGTCACGTCTCCTACATGAACCCGGAAATACGTGACGGCAGGATTCGCAATCCATACGAGTCCTGTGCGTGATGGTACCGCGTACACCAAAATATGCTTTAAACATCTTAAAAATATTGCACAAGAATAGTAATAGTAATATATAGCATTGATTAATAAACCTCTCTGTTTGAAAAATATAATATTTGAGTGTAAGTACAAATTTTAGGGTTAAATTCGTGTAACGGATTTGCGCACCCACCGCGTAGATCCGCGTCCCATACGCGATACCATTGCTTCCACAAACATTGTTGAAAACATTTAAAAACAAATGTATAACACCTTTATTATTATTTTTATGTACTCAGTAATAAACTTCTACGTCAAAAACATATATTAATTCATTCTAAATGTTTTTTAGAGTGATGTTCATGTAACAGATCCATGCGCTCATCGCTTAGGGTCGCGTACGATTTGCAACCTGTTTTTCTAAATTAAAAATAACATATATATGTGAAAAAGATAGTTTTCATAAGAAATCAACAAAACAACTTTCATAGTATTAAAACAAATCATACAAAATGTAATTTAGTAAAAAATACTTTAAAAAATATGCTATACTTTTTGTAAATGTTTTCTTTTTCAATTGAAAATTCTAATATATAATATCACGCTGTACAACATTTCAAACAGTATTAATTCAAATGCATAACACTATAAATCTTTATCAGCTATGTTATATATATTTTTTAAAATAGACTATATTTAAAAACATAATAAAAATACTTAAAAAATAGACAAAAAAGAAAACATTTTTTACTATCATCTTTTCATAAATAAAATGATCTACAAGAAATTTGAAATTTATTGAAAAATACATAGATTTCAGGGACGTTATAATTCGGAATTAGCATTTGAAAAAACCTTAGAAATTAACTGAAAAAAACAAAGGTTTCAGGGACATTATAGTTAGGAATTAGCATTTCAAAAACCTTGGAAATTCACAAAAAAACATAGGTTTCAGGGACAATATCGTTAGGCTGACATTTCACTTGTACAAAAACACAGAAATTCAGCCTATAACTCCTTCCCCCGCAATTCACGTCACACATTACATCACTCAAGACATGGTCAGTGACACCACTTCAAATACCAGAATACCATTCTTGATACTATTGACACATCAATAACAGTATACACATACCCACTTACTGATGCATAGGTCTACATACACATTCACTCACTCACCCATATACAGCCAGTCACTCACCAATACAGACACTGATATACCCACTCATGCACGCATATAGTCACTCATGCACGGTCAGTCACCCATAGAGCCACTCACACACCTACTCACTCACCCAAACATTCAAACACACAACCAATTACTCACCCATACAGAAACACACACAGTCACTACTCTTACAAATACTAACCACTTCTCACTCTCCTAAACAGTTGCTGGCACAAGTAGACACTCACCCATATAACCACTCTCACACTCACTCATTCACTCACATATACAGTCACTTATATACTCCAACACTCACTTATACTGCCTTTCACATATCCAGTTTCACACCCATATACAACTGAGACATCCATACACTCACCGACACAGCCATACACACACTCACTCAACCATACCGTCCCTCACAGATGCACTCATGAACCCATACACCCAGTGAATCACCTACTCACACATCCATGCAGGGTGTCACACACCCACACATACACTCAGATACCCATACAGGTACTCGGACAACCAATCATTAACCCATATAGACAGTCATGTAGCTACTCACGAATCCATGCAACCACTTATACACCTACAGACATTCACACAGATTACTCATTCACCCATGCATTCATTATGACACATTTAATCATTTACTTACATAGTCAGTCACGCACCCCTTAACTCAGCCATTCAGCCATACAATATATATATATATATATATATATCCAGGCTCGCAATTCCTCTGTCACAAAAGGAAAAGAATGGCACTCACGGGGCTTCGTTTGTTCAGCAGCAGTTTATTCAAACAGACGCGTTTCGGATTATATTCTTCGTCAGTGTTGTATTACAAAAGTTTGTTTGTAGCGGCCATTTTTAAAGAGATTCAGAAAAGGGGGTGGTGATGAACAGAGTGTCTGAATTAAGCAGACCACTCTTACCCAGTCCAAGGATCAGGGCTTGATCCATCACCGTTTTTTAGCTCACTGCACCATCCCAGCTCAGAACTTGGCTATATGCAAATTAGTCTGACCCTGGCCCAGTGCATCATGGGAACAGGGCAGACCAAACTACCAAGCCAATTCTTATACTGGGAAGGAAACAAGCTACCGGGGACCGGTTTCTGGCATTTCAGCCGTCTTGGCTTGGTAGTTTAGTCTGCCCTGTTCCCATGATGCACTGGGCCAGGGACAGACTGATTTGCATATAGCCAGGTTCTGAGCTGGGATGGGGCAGTGAGATAAATAACGGTGATGGATCAAGCCCTGATCTTTGGTCTGGGTAAGAGTGGTCTGTTTAACTCAGACACTCTGTTCATCACCACCCCCTTTTCTAAATCGTTTTTGGACACTATAGGTGTGGCAGGGTATACTCAGACATGAGTCCCTTTCTCACTGCTCCATCAGGATTCAAGCAAGCCGGGCCGAAGAAGGCTGAAATGCCAGAAACCGGTCCCCGGTAGCTTGTCTCCTTTCCGGTGAAGAATTGGCTTGGTAGTTTAGTCTGCCCTGTTCCCATGATGCACTGGGCCAGGGACAGACTGATTTGCATATAGCCAGGTTCTGAGCTGGGATGGGGCAGTGAGATAAATAACGGTGATGGATCAAGCCCTGATCTTTGGACTGGGTAAGAGTGGTCTGTTTAACTCAGACACTCTGTTCATCACCACCCCCTTTTCTAAATCGTTTTTGGCCACTATAGGTGTGGCAGGGTATACTCAGACATGAGTCCCTTTCTCACTGCTCCATCAGGATTCAAGCAAGCCGGGCCGAAGAAGGCTGAAATGCCAGAAACCGGTCCCCGGTAGCTTGTCTCCTTTCTGGTGAAGAATTGGCTTGGTAGTTTAGTCTGCCCTGTTCCCATGATGCACTGGGCCAGGGACAGACTGATTTGCATATAGCCAGGTTCTGAGCTGGGATGGGGCAGTGAGATAAATAACGGTGATGGATCAAGCCCTGATCTTTGGACTGGGTAAGAGTGGTCTGTTTAACTCAGACACTCTGTTCATCACCACCCCCTTTTCTAAATCGTTTTTGGCCACTATAGGTGTGGCAGGGTATACTCAGACATGAGTCCCTTTCTCACTGCTCCATCAGGATTCAAGCAAGCCGGGCCGAAGAAGGCTGAAATGCCAGAAACCGGTCCCCGGTAGCTTGTCTCCTTTCTGGTGAAGAATTGGCTTGGTAGTTTAGTCTGCCCTGTTCCCATGATGCACTGGGCCAGGGACAGACTGATTTGCATATAGCCAGGTTCTGAGCTGGGATGGGGCAGTGAGATAAATAACGGTGATGGATCAAGCCCTGATCTTTGGACTGGGTAAGAGTGGTCTGTTTAACTCAGACACTCTGTTCATCACCACCCCCTTTTCTAAATCGTTTTTGGCCACTATAGGTGTGGCAGGGTATACTCAGACATGAGTCCCTTTCTCACTGCTCCATCAGGATTCAAGCAAGCCGGGCCGAAGAAGGCTGAAATGCCAGAAACCGGTCCCCGGTAGCTTGTCTCCTTTCTGGTGAAGAATTGGCTTGGTAGTTTAGTCTGCCCTGTTCCCATGATGCACTGGGCCAGGGACAGACTGATTTGCATATAGCCAGGTTCTGAGCTGGGATGGGGCAGTGAGATAAATAACGGTGATGGATCAAGCCCTGATCTTTGGACTGGGTAAGAGTGGTCTGTTTAACTCAGACACTCTGTTCATCACCACCCCCCTTTCTAAATCATTTTTAAAGAGAGGCACGCTGTGTATGGTAATCAACAAAGGACTATGTGCGCCCTTCGTGTGTATGGGCGCCATCTTTAAATAGTAAACATATTGTGTGTGTGTACATAATGGCATCGTTTGTGGAAGTCGGGTTAACATACCGGTATCCCAGCAAACTAAAGATTTAGTTGATGCAATTAATATTTGTGCAATGATCTGGCCGTGGATCGGCAATTGCAGCCTATTTACATTAAGGCTGCTGTCCTTGATGTCCATACAAACTACGCCGTGTATCGGCTACTAAACAATGTTTCCCTATTACTGCTTTGAAAGAAAAATGAAAAGGTTCTATTCATTCATACATGTGTTAAAAATCATTCACATATAATAATTGGTTGTCAGTTCGTCATCAGTTACCGAATTCACATTTCATTCTTATTTCCCCAAATGGACTGCCATTTCCTCCCCACCATTCAAACCATTTGGTATCTTGGTCCCCATATCGATGATATAACGTGACTCCAATCTCCTCAGTTTAAGAACTCGGTCTCCACCTCTAACATGTGAGGGTACACAGTCTAGGCAGTAATACTACAACAGATCCCTGTTGCTATTGTGTTTTACTGAGAAGTGGCGCGCTACAGGATAACTAAAATCTTTATTATTAATATCGCGCATGTGTTCTAACACCCTTAGTTTCACCATATTAATGGTGCTTCCTATGTAATTTAATCCACAGGGGCATGTTAGGCAGTATATTGCATGGGTAGTCTGGCATGTCATGAACTTTTTGATCTTTTTCTCTACCTTCAAACCATTGATTTTATATGATAGAACCCTTCTACTTGATGTGCACGCTTTACATTTTCCACACTGAAAAAATCCTTTCATGCCCTTAAGGGTACCTCTTTTTGTTTTTGGTATAGGGTTGTCCAAATGACTAAATACCCAACTATCCCTCAAAGAGCGGGCTTTGCTGTAAGTGATCAGTGGACCCACAGGAATATCACTTGCTATTACTGCATCTGTTTTTAAAATATGCCAATTTCTCCTCAAAATATTCCTTAGGGTGTTGGATTCATTCGAGTAGGTGGTTATCATTCTAAACTTTCCACTAGAGTCTTTTTTAGGTTTTCCTTGTTTCAGTAAATCATTTCGGTTCAGATTTTTAACTCTCTTGAGGGTGCTTTCTAGGAGTCCAGGATTGTATCCCCTGGCCAGGAAACGTTCGACACTTCCATTAATAGCTTTGTCAAAATCACTCTCCCTAGAATAATTTCTTCTTAACCTCAAGAACTCTCCATAAGGGATGCTATTCTTTAGTTTCTGAGGATGCCCACTAGACGCATGAAGCGTACTATTCCCAGCAGTGGGTTTTCTATAGAGAGAGGTGTTTATTTTTCCATTTTCAATGTCCAATCTCAGGTCTAAGTAGCTAGCTGTTGTCAAGCTTACTTCCCCCGAAAAATGGAGATTGACATCATTATTGTTTATTGTTTGTATGTATTCTTCTGCCTCATGTTTTGGTCCGTTCCATATTATAAACAGATCATCGATGTATCTGTGCCATGCCACTATCTTGCTAGTCCATTTCTCATTTGCCTGAGACCAGGCCACCTGCTCCTCCCACCAGCCAACGAACAACTTCGCATAGCTGGGGCTAAGCAGGTGCCCATCGCAGTGCCCGATATCTGCCTGAACAAGTCTCCACTGAAAATAAAGATGATATTTCGTAGACTTAGTTCAAGTAGCATGGAATTGTGTACGGAGAATCTCAAAGATCTTTTATCTAAGAAATATTTAACAGCTTTCAGACCAGAAACATGATCGATGCAAGTATATAAACTTGTAATATCCAGTACCACTAAACAGTATGTAGTTTGCCATTCTATTTGTTCAATGCGACTGATAAAGTCCGTAGTGTCTTTTATGTATGATTTTAAATTCAAGACAGCATCAAACAAGAAATGGTCAAGAAATTTGGATAGATTTTCTGTCAAGCTTCCGAGCGAGGACACAATAGGTCTACCTGGGGGTTCGTTTTTGTTCTTGTGTACTTTTGGTAAATGGTAGAAAGTAGGCAAAATTGGGTCAGGAGTACGTAAAAACAGATATTTGTCCACATCTAGCATTTGTTTATCATGTCACTTTTTTATTAGGGTATGAAAATTCCGAATACTTTCTTGGTACGATGTTTGGGTACATAGTTCATAGCAATTCAAGTTCTTTAATTGTCTCTGTGCCTCATCCATATAGTATTTCCTTGTCATTAGGACTATATTTCCCCCTTTGTCAGAAGGTTTATATATGATGTCCGTGTCTTCTTGCATTGTTTTTAATGCATTTCTTTGTGTTTTTGTCAAATTTCCTTTGGTTTTTGATGATTTCAAACCAATCCTTAATTTTAATAGATCTTTTGTAACAGCCTCTGAGAAGGTGTCGATGGCATCATGTGGCATTATCGGAAAAAATTGTGAAGGTGGTTTTAGTCCACTGGTTGGGGCGTCTTGATCTACCCCCACAGACCTAACTCTTTGGCTTAGAGTGCAATCACTATCCTCAGTTTCGGGATTTTCTCCTTTACGTAGGTCCTCCAAGATTTCTAAAGTTGTTAAGTCATTTGCGGATGAAAGATCCATATCTTGCTTTTGTGATTTGAGTAATCTCACTTCTTTCGCCGTTGGTCTCAGTTTGAAAAACTTGTGGAGTTTTAGTCTTCGAGTGAACTTAAAGAGATCAATTTTTGTTTGGGTGTATTCAATGCTGGCCTGTGAACAAAAGGTTAGTCCCAACATGAGCACTGATTCTTCTGTTTTTGTCAGTACTTTGTCTGTCAAATTTATGATGGTTGGTTTATCTGTTTTCCCTACCATCTGTTTCCTCTCCTGCTTCTCGTAATCCTCGTTGTTTGGGGCGCCTTTGCCCGACCTCTTCCTGCCCCCACGCCTTGTTCTTCTTCTTCTTCTGGGGGCCGGGTCTTCCCTCCTCGGAGCCATGATCGTCGTATGAGCAGAAACTCCTGTTGAAAAGGGGTTTTCTGTATGTCAGAGGATGGGCCTGGTATTTCATCTCCGGATTGTTCTTTATCCGTTACCTCCGATTCGGAAGTTTCAACTCTAGATGGCTTGCCTTTCATGGCGCCTTTATTTTTCACCATTTCTTTGCGAGGCAGATCATATTTTTTGGAGAATGTTAGAATCCGCCCCATGGCGTAATCCCTTTTGTCCCGGTCAAATTTCTCTTCTTTTCGTTGCCGGATCTTCGTTTCGTATTTAGCAAGTCGTTTTTTCATTGCTTCTCTTAATTGATCCTGGGTGTCTTTGTCCGGGTTCTTTTGCAATTCTTCCTTCAGGAGCTCAATTTCTTTTATTGCTTTGTCACGATCGCTCCATGCGAATTGCAGTAAGATTTCTAACATTCCTTTACACGACGCCGCCGTGTGTGCAGACCATGCCTCTAGCAATTTAGGGTCTGGGTTCTCGTATGCTGGAACGGTGTAAATTCTCAAACCCCTTGGTACCCTTGCTACTTCTATATAGTTCTGTAGGGGGGTGGCTTCCCACCATTTTCTCACCTCCCTTTCGCAGAGTCTCCCAAGTTTGGTGAATTGCTTAGACAAATCCTTAAACATTTTCGGTAACGCTATTTTTTATGCTTGTAGAATCAGTTTTCTTTTTCTTTTTAAACATATTGGCAGCCGCCCCATTGCGCTCATTGACGCTGTACATTTTTGATAATTTGTTTTCGTGCAAGGCTCCAAGCCCGGAGCCCGCTATTCGCTTGATAAACCTGCTGCCGAACTTGGTCCCCTCGACCCGCTTTCACATCGGACTCTCACTGGGATCAGGCACACCACATAGGCTTACCGTCGTATCTCACGGTCCGTCGGATTTCTCCAGGTGTCCGTTTTATCCAAATCGATTTGGCGTTTCCCAGGGTCCGTGTTATGGCGGTGCCTCCGCTATTTACATCTTGCTCCCTTCTCGCCATCAGCGGGGCACTTCATGGTTGGGTACCGAATTCGCTGTGGCGTTCCGCGATTAATATCCAGGCTCGCAATTTCTCTGTCACAAAAGGAAAAGAATGGCACTCACAGGGCTTTGTTTGTTCAGCAGCAGTTTATTCAAACAGACGCGTTTCGGATTATATCCTTCGTCAGTGTTGTATTACAAAAGTTTGTTTGTAGCGGCCATTTTTAAAGAGAGGCACGTTGTGTATGGTAATCAACAAAGGACTATGTGCGCCCTTCGTGTGTATGGGCGCCATATTTAAATAGTAAACATATTGTGTGTGTACATAATGGCATCGTTTGTGGAAGTCGGATTAACATACCGGTATCCCAGCAAACTAAAGATTTAGTTGATGCAATTAATATTTGTACAATGATCTGGCCGTGGATCGGAAATTGTAGCCTATTAACATTAAGGCTGCTGTCCTTGCACAAGGACAGCCATTGTTTTCCTTTTGTGACAGAGGAATTGCGAGCCTGAATATTAATTGTGGAACACCACCGCAAATCCGGCACCCGACCATGAAGTGCCCCGCTGATGGCGAAAAGGGAGCAAGATATATATTATATATATATATATATATATATATATATATATATATATATATATATATATATATATATATATATATCGCCAGTCTTTCTCGTCGTCCATTTGATTCAAAAACAAGAAGGCAGACCCAAAGATAGTGCAAAGTCGGGTTTATTCAGAAAACGCCTGCACCACTGCCTTTACGTTTTTCAGCCTCCTCCGAGGTACACATATATATCAGTTAATCTTTATTTCCGTTTAAAAAACAATAAAAGATGGTTTTGTTAATGTACATCTTTTATGGTTTAAAAAACCATAAAAGATGTATATTAACAAATTACACATCACAATGTTATGTTATGTTATATGCTGTTTTGTAACGCGCACAACTACTACCGGAGTATCCTGGCGCGGTATACCGCTGGGGAACCCGTCCTGGCTTTCCCTGTGGGATGGTCCCTACTGGGAGTCCCCAAGGTGGAGCCAGGCATCCCCGGCGTTGATGGGGCCGTTGTGGAGTTTAATTCAGAAAAGGGGGTGGTGATGAACAGAGTGTCTGAATTAAGCAGACCACTCTTACCCAGTCCAAATATCAGGGCTTGATCCATCACCGTTTTTTAGCTCACTGCACCATCCCAGCTCAGAACCTGGCTACATGCAAATTAGTCTGTTCCTGTCCCAGTGCATGATGGGAACAGGGCAAACCAAACTAGCAAGCCAATTCTTATACTGGGAAGGAAACAAGCTTCCGGGGACCGGTTTCTGGCATTTCAGCCGTCGTCGGTCCGGCTTGCTTGAATCCTGATGGTGCAATGAGCAAGGGACTCACATCTGAGTATACCCTTCCACGCTTATGGTGGACAAAATGATTCAGAAAAGGGGGTGGTGATGAACAGAGTGTCTGAATTAAGCAGACCACTCTTACTAAGTCCAAAGATCAGAGCTTGATTCATCACCGTTTTTTAGCTCACTGAACCATCCCAGCTCAGAACCTGGCTACATGCAAATTAGTCTGTTCCTGTCCCAGTGCATGATGGGAACAGGGCAAACCAAACTACCAAGCCAATTCTTATATTGGGAAGGAAACAAGCTTCCGGGGACCGGTTTCTGGCATTTCAGCCGTCGTCGGCCCGGCTTGCTTGAATCCTGATGGTGCAATGAGCAAGGGACTCACATCTGAGTATACCCTTCCACGCTTATGGTGGACAAAATGATTCAGAAAAGGGGGTGGTGATGAACAGAGTGTCTGAATTAAGCAGACCACTCTTACCCAGTCCAAAGATCAGGGCTTGATCCATCACCGTTTTTTAGCTCACTGCACCATCCCAGCTCAGAACCTGGCTACATGCAAATTAGTCTGTTCCTGTCCCAGTGCATGACGGGAAGAGGGCAAACCAAACTACCAAGCCAATTCTTATACTGGGAAGGAAACAAGCTTCCGGGGACTCGGTTTCTGGCATTTCAGCCGTCGTCGGCCCGGCTTGCTTGAATCCTGATGGTGCAATGAGCAAGGGACTCACATCTGAGTATACCCTTCCACGCTTATGGTGGACAAAATGATTCAGAAAAGGGGGTGGTGATGAACAGAGTGTCTGAATTAAGCAGACCACTCTTACCCAGTCCAAAGATCAGGGCTTGATCCATCACCGTTTTTTAGCTCACTGCATTATCCCAGCTCAGAACCTGGCCACATGCAAATTAGTCTGTTCCTGTCCCAGTGCATGATGGGAACAGGGCAAACCAAACTACCAAGCCAATTCTTATACTGGGAAGGAAACAAGCTTCCGGGGACCGGTTCCTGGCATTTCAGCCGTCGTCGGCCCGGCTTGCTTGAATCCTGATGGTGCAATGAGCAAGGGACTCACATCTGAGTATACCCTTCCACGCTTATGGTGGACAAAATGATTCAGAAAAGGTGGTGGTGATGAACAGAGTGTCTGAATTAGGCAGACCACTCTTACCCAGTCCAAAGATCAGGGCTTGATCCATCACCGTTTTTTAGCTCACTGCACCATCCCAGCTCAGAACCTGGCTACATGCAAATTAGTCTGTTCCTGTCCCAGTGCATGATGGGAACAGGGCAAACCAAACTACCAAGCCAATTCCTATACTGGGAAGGAAACAAGCTTCCGGGGACCGGTTTCTGGCATTTCAGCCGTCGTCGGCCCGGCTTGCTTGAATCCTGATGGTGCAATGAGCAAGGGACTCACATCTGAGTATACCCTTCCACGCTTATGGTGGACAAAATGATTCAGAAAAGGGGGTGGTGATGAACAGAGTGTCTGAATTAAGCAGACCACTCTTACCCAGTCCAAAGATCAGGGCTTGATCCATCACCGTTTTTTAGCTCACTGCACCATCCCAGCTCAGAACCTGGCTACACGCAAATTAGTCTGTTCCTGTCCCAGTGCATGACGGGAAGAGGGCAAACCAAACTACCAAGCCAATTCTTATACTGGGAAGGAAACAAGCTTCCGGGGACCGGTTTCTGGCATTTCAGCCGTCGTCGGCCCGGCTTGCTTGAATCCTGATGGTGCAATGAGCAAGGGACTCACATCTGAGTATACCCTTCCACGCTTATGGTGGACAAAATGATTCAGAAAAGGGGGTGGTGATGAACAGAGTGTCTGAATTAAGCAGACCACTCTTACCCAGTCCAAAGATCAGGGCTTGATCCATCACAGTTTTTTAGCTCACTGCACTATCCCAGCTCAGAACCTGGCCACATGCAAATTAGTCTGTTCCTGTCCCAGTGCATGATGGGAACAGGGCAAACCAAACTACCAAGCCAATTCTTATACTGGGAAGGAAACAAGCTTCCGGGGACCGGTTTCTGGCATTTCAGCCGTCGTCGGCCCGGCTTGCTTGAATCCTGATGGTGCAATGAGCAAGGGACTCACATCTAAGTATACCCTTCCACGCTTATGGTGGACAAAATGATTCAGAAAAGGTGGTGGTGATGAACAGAGTGTCTGAATTAAGCAGACCACTCTTACCCAGTCCAAAGATCAGGGCTTGATCCATCACCGTTTTTTAGCTCACTGCACCATCCCAGCTCAGAACCTCCCTACATGCAAATTAGTCTGTTCCTGTCCCAGTGCATGATGGGAACAGGGCAAACCAAACTACCAAGCCAATTCCTATACTGGGAAGGAAACAAGCTTCCGGGGGCCGGTTTCTGGCATTTCAGCCGTCGTCGGCCCGGCTTGCTTGAATCCTGATAGTGCAATGAGCAAGGGACTCACATCTGAGTATACCCTTCCACGCTTATGGTGGACAAAATGATTCAGAAAAGGGGGTGGTGATGAACAGAGTGTCTGAATTAAGCAGACCACTCTTACCCAGTCCAAAGATCAGGGCTTGATCCATCACCGTTTTTTAGCTCACTGCACCATCCCAGCTCAGAACCTGGCTACATGCAAATTAGTCTGTTCCTGTCCCAGTGCATGATGGGAACAGGGCAAACCAAACTACCAAGTGAGCTAAATAACGGTGATGGATCAAGCCCTGATCTTTGGACTGGGTAAGAGTGGTCTGCCTAATTCAGACACTCTGTTCATCACCACCCCCTTTTTTGAATCGTTTTTGGCCACTATAGGTGTGGCAGGGTATACTCAGACATGAGTCCCTTGCTCACTGCATCATCAGGATTCAAGCAAGCCGGGCCGACGACGGCTGAAATGCCAGAAACCGGTCCCCGGAAGCTTGTCTCCTTTCTGGTGAAGAATTGGCTTCGTAGTTTGGTCTGCCCTGTTCCCATGATGCACTGGGCCAGGGACAGACTAATTTGCATATAGCCAGGTTCTGAGCTGGGATGGTGCAGTCAGCTAAATAACGGTGATGGATCAAGCCATGATCTTTGGACTGGGTAAGAGGGGTCTGCTTAATTCAGACACTCTGTTCATCACCACCCCCCCTTTTTTGAATCGGTGTGGAGTTTAGGCAAGCTAATGCCCAGAGTTGCCGAGTGGGACCCCTGGTTAGAGTAGGCACCGAGGCAAGAATTATCAAGTCCACTGACCCTGGTCCACGACCCTGACAATAAAATTATTTCATATAATAACCTTTCAAAAAGGTACCGTTAGACCAATGCATACATTTTAGAAATCATATTTCCATTACAAGACCTTTCTTAGCCCTTAAAAAAATATATAATTAAAATATTTACATTTAAAAGACATTGAGGACTTACATCAAATCTCATTGTAGGTTACCAAGACTAAGATTTAATTTATGGCATCCGTAAAGTAAACTTCCTGGTTTACAAATCTAAAAAACATTTTTTTTTATAAATCTTTCTATTATTTTAAAAACAAGGAAAAAGAATAGACATATCCGGTGCCATACATTCATACATAATAATAGGGTGGACAGGTACATTGACAGGATAGATGTGGAACAACGGAAGAATCGCTGAGACGCCTGCGCTAGTGAGCACGAAGCAGGATTTGCAGCATTACAATCAACAAACAACTAAGCGCAGGCCCTCAGAGTCCGCCCACCCATGAAATCAGAATAGTAGAAGAAACATGGCAACCAGACACTGGAATTTAAACAAAATCAGTATATTTCACCAATATTACTAATAAGGGAGAGACTAAAGAAAAGATTGAGGAAAAAGAAAACCATAAGAAAAAAATAAATAAATAAAACAATAAACCCATCCCCCCACCCTGCACCCCTGCATATGGCTATCGCCTAACCCCAACTAGCAGTGTGCCTGTCGCCCTAACTAACTAAGTTCTAAAAGTAGAAAAGAGAAAAAATGGGGAGGGCATTTCCGTATGGGCTCCCGGTCCCCTTCCCCCCCCCGCCAGAGACAAGCACCCCCTATGATGAAAATACAACTTTATCTGAGATCACAGAAAAAGTAAATTAGTGGGAGCTGTGATACTGGACTCAGCCTCCCGTGAGTCCAACAGTTACAAATCCCACATCCATTAAGGCCATAGTACCAACTCCGGTCAATCGATCTTAGCCTTGGCCCTTCCGAACCATCATGCGAACCCCTCCCGGTAGGACCACTACGTCTACAGGAGGATCAAAGTGCAAAAAGAGTCCGAAAAAATTTAGTCCAAAACAAATCAAAGTCAGTAAGTACTCAAGAACCCCATCCGCACAGAGACGCTCCCTCATGGACGGATAGTCCCAATGTTGTTTTCTCCACAATCGTATAATCACCAAAGAGGGAAAGGATGAAACTGAGGTCCAAGAACAATCACCAACAGAAGTCTCCGGGAAGGGAACGCCAATCGATTCTCCCAAAGTCCGCAATGATGGTAGGCGTAGCAATACGTTCGAAACACCGGGTTCATGATTCTCCAGAGTACTGACCAAGGGCTTCGGCGCCTCTTGTCGCACGGGGTCCTCGTCCAGAATAAAAATGGTCGTCATGTGAATCGTACCTGGTTGCAATTCCTGCAGTGGAGCAGGGTCCGGTTCCACACACCCCGTCTCAAATAGGCCTGTGATCATTTTGTGGACCAGGGCATCCATATGTGAATGAAATGCCCCGATGGCTGCCAATACTGTCTTCAGCGACGGCTCACACTTCGTCCGGTCCATTTCTCCTCGCTCAGTACCGACCATATTCACTTCCCCCAGAGAGCCCGGTTTCTCCGGGGGAACAGACAGGAGCGGAACAGACGGCGTCGGAGGGTGACTGATCAGTTTCTGCAGCAGCAATCTGCACTCCGGTGTCGCGAGCGAAGACCCCGACTCACCGAACCCCGGCGGGGGCAAACCGGGTCTGCGGGACAGGGACCTCCACCCTCAGCCACTGTCGTGCCACGTCACTCCTCCCTCGATGTTAGTCAATCAGAATGACCGCCGTCAAATTCGGGCAAAAAAAAACCTCCACTGCGATAGACCGGACCCTGCTTGATTCTCACGGCCGATGTTGTTCAACTGCAACCCGGCTGGGTCAAAACTCGAGGCCCCGGCTCTCTTGCTGGACTAGGCCACAAATTTCAACTCCACGCAACTCCGTCTAGCAAGCCGATTAAGTTTTCGGGATTGCACCATCGGAGTGTGCATCAGTTCATCTACACGGAGGTCAGGCGTAAAATCAGGATTATCGACAGGATCATCTGGCAGGATGCGGAGGTCGGCGGAGCCTAAGCAGCCATCTTGTTTGCTAGCGTACCTCCTCCTCCTAAAAAAGATTTTTAAACACTAGTAATACAAAATATATACCAGATACAATATACAAATAAACCACATTTCTGTTAGTACAATGCAAAGCTAATATAATATTATTAGTATGTTCCATATGTACTAAATAAAGTGCAAATGCAAAAAAACTGTATACTTCAAGTATACTAAGCTAACATTTCAAGCCTTCCTTTTTTTCTTATTAAACTTACATCAAATAGGTACCTACTAACACTGAAAACCACTGCTTGAGATATGTCTGTTCCCTTCCCAGTATACTTTCTGCCTCATAGCAGTATCTTGTACTCAATTGCCGGCAAATGAGTTTGATCAATTTCCTTCTATATTTTGTATAAGCTGGGCAGAAGAATAGTAAATGTAATTCATTTTCTTTTGCACCCATATGGCATAATGCACCACACTCAGTACTTTGGTCCCCATGTTTACGGACCCATTTTGATGTATTTGAATTTATCTGCAATACACAGTATCGAAATTTCAGATATAAAGATTTTGCTAACTGTGGATGCACTTCGTCCAAGAGTGGCTCGAAATTCCAAGTTGGTTTCATTGAAAGGATCCGTATTGTTAGTGTACCTCTGGCTGAACTATGGGACAAACTATCTTGAATGTAAGCCCAAAAAGTTAGCTTTAATATCTTCTTTGAAGCCATAGACAATTCAGCATGGTCCTCCCAAAAATGCTTAAGTCCTAATTTATGAAACCCACCATAGACATGCTTCAACCATGGCAAACCTATACCATTTTTTAGCCTTAGAATTTCCTTTAGCCCTTCTTTTTAATGGACGAGTTCAACTGTGGACCACAGTCGCACCCAGAATAATAGTGGTCGTAGAATTGCCTGGTAGTCTGTACGGCGTATATTTAGGTCCATTACAATGGATATTAGCGGTGTGCACATTGGAAGGCTTAGTAATTTCCTAGAAAACGTATTTTCACCCACAATAAAAGTATTATTACTTGAGGGCCCCCACAATTTTGACCCATATAAGGATGCAGATTGTGCCCTATATTTGTATACCTCAAGGGCAGGGGATACCGCTTTAGACATACTACTCATATTTTTTTTACTATTGGTAGAGAGTTTTGGAGTAAAATAGTCTTACTTTTCCCCAATTGTGGTTTCCAAGTCATTTTGGTATCCAAAGTAATACCTAAATAATTAAAATTATGCACATATTTTAGCTTCTCATTTTTGACAGTTAAGTTCTTTTTAAAAGATTTATGTGGATTAACTGCCATATATTTTGTTTTGCTAGAATTTGTATCCAGACCCTTAGCCTTGCAATATACCACAAAAGTGTCTATTGAGCTTTGTAACCCTTTAGGGGTTTGGGATATTAAGATGGTATCGTCTGCAAATAAAAGCGCCGGTACTGGCACCCCCCCTAGTTTGGGAGAATCATGTTCGCAGCCCAATAGATGTTAAGGAATATAATTTACATATAATGAAAATAGGGTGGGTGCCAACACACATCCCTGCCTTACACCCCTGATTACCTTAATTGGTTAAGTAAGCTCGCCCCTTGGGCCCCATCTAACCCTTGCAAAGTTGTCCTCATGCAATCTTATCATCTGCAAGAGTATTTCCCCCAGTACCCCTTGTTTTTTTAGGGATTTCCAAGAGGCGATTTCTAGGGATGAGGTAGAAAGCGGCCTTTAAGTCAACAAAGGCGATATACAGATGACCCTTCTTAAATACTGTGTATTACCAACTCATGCATTTAACATTCTAAAACTTTTTAGAAACACTCATACTCACAGGATGATGTCATCAGTGATGTCACTGACCATATCATGAGTGATGTAATATGTAACATCTTCAGCAGTGCATTGCGGGAGCGTGAGATATAGTTAGCTCAGCTAACTATAACGGCTAAATTTCTCTGATTTTGTACGTGGGAATTTCTAGGGTTTTTAAACTGTTAATTCCTAACCATAACATCCATGAAATCTCTCTTTTTTCAGTGAATATATATATATATATATATATATATATATATATATATATATATATATATCTATCTATATATATATATATATATATATATATATATATATATATATATATATATATATATATATATATTACCTACTGGCGGTCGCCAGTAGGTAGTTATAGTTAGGATTTTTTTCAATGTTAAATCTCAAAATTCTATTTGGAATAACGTTGGCACCGGTTGACGAATCTGCCTGAAAATTTCCTGAAAATGGCCTCATCGAGCTCCGGTTCTTCCTTGAAAGTTTGGGGGGGATACGTCAAGCGGGGGCCGAGATAAAAGGGGGGTCCCAAAACGCGTTTTCCCCATGTTAATTTCCATAGGGCGGTCGATTTCACTTTTAGCCCGAACGGCTGAATGGATTTCCACCAAACTTGGCAAAATTGTAGGGACTGGTAGCCCGATGTGCCTTTGCTATGTCTCAAGATATGTGCTGCAGTGGATTTTGAGTAATTTAGGTTCAAAAAAATATATATATCTATAGGCGCTCTCCGGTGCGCGCACCGGAGTGCGCTCCAGGCGCGCCACGCGACTTGCGCGCAGAAAGCTGATTGGCTCTCAGTTGTCTGTAAACATTCTAAACAGTCCGGAGCGGCCGCCATCTTGTGTCTCGGTAGGATCGAGACACGAGAGGTGGGCAAAACAAAGAGGGAAATGACCATAAGGGGGCAGGGTAGACCCCCCCTTGACCCCCTAGGTTTGATGAGGGGGCTATAAAAGGGCCCCGCGGGGCATTTAAAATATTTTTTTTTTTCGTTTTGCGCGGGGGAAGCGCCCGGTACGCGCACCAGGTAGCGCACCGGGGAGCGTAAAATGAGGGAAAAAGATGACAGAGTTTTTAAAAAATGAAGTTTTTATTTAGAAATTGGAGGTAGTTCTAAAAAGAACTTTTTTTTTCTTCTTTTTGTTGTTTTATATTTTTTTTGTGTTTTTTGAACTTTTTGAACTTTTTTTGGCTTTTCAAAACAGTTTTATATATTTTTTGTATTTTTTTAGGGGGAGAAACAAAAAAAGGGAATTGAAACTGGCTCAACTGGAGCAAAAAAATAAAAAACCCCAAAAATTACTTCTTTTTGGGGCACTTGTGATTATCACCTGCAAGGACGATGAGCTTAACGCTTTTTTCACCATAGGCGATAAGCTTGCCACATGCAGAACAAGTGATTTTAAAATCAGCAAATCTTGGCTGAATGCAAGGCATCATCTCGGATGTTTCTGGTCCCGATGAAGTGGGTTGGTTTGTTTGGGAGGTGGTCCTTGACGACTGGGGGAGGTTACTGGCCAGTTCCCTGAACTCAGCACGAGAGTAGTTGTTTGGGTGCTTTCTGGTCATATGACGAATCATGGTATAGTTACCAAATGAATATTTTTTGTTTGGGTTGCCCCGTGAAAGTTCCTCATTGCAGATTAGGCAAGTTACCTTGGGCGCATTCACTTTTTTCTTGCCCTCTGGGATTGAAAAAAACTCCCATACAATGTGTGGCTTGGGTTTGTATGGGGTATTTTCTTCAGGCAGCCATCTTCTCCTCCCCTCCTCCTCTTCCTCTTCCTCCTCCTCCTGTTCTTGACCACCAATATAATCTTGAGGTGGTCCTCTTGGTGGTTGTGGTGGTGGTGGTGGGGCAGATGCACCAGCTGCTGCTGCTACTGAAGCCATTATTAATATCAAAAAGGTACAGAGATGTACAAACAGGTCTTCCTCAGTCAAAGGACAAAGTCAGAATAAGGAAAAAAGGTGGGGTCTTTCATCATTTAGAAAAAAAACTGTCCTGAACCAATGAGAAGTGTTATTTTCAGGTCACAAGACCAGGGGCTTCATCATTATGAAACTAAAACTGTTATGAACCAATGAAAAGTGTTATTTTCAGGTCACATGACCCGACGCGCTTACGCTACGCGCCCCCGGGCGCGCCCGGGGGCGCTTCGGGTCGCGTAGCGTAAGCGCGTCGGATGTTTACGTTGCGCGATCGTATTCGCTCGAGTACTTCCGGGTGCGCTTACGCCGTGCGTGTCACGCGGACGCGGCTACGCGATACGTCATGATCATGTTTTCGTTCGCGATATTGGCGCTTACGGGACGTTCCTCGGAGCGCGCCCGGGGGCGCTTTATAAAAGTACGCTTTTCGGGGCACTTCCCGGGAAGCGCACCGGGAGCGCTCCAAAGCAAAAAATAAAAAAAAATAAAAATGGGAAAAATTGTAGGGACTGGTAGCCCTATTCTTAAGTGGTTTTTACGAAAATTAACTTTGATAAAATATATATTGTGCTACATTGGGCTATATATATATGCCAAAATGCCAAAATGTAACCCAAATGTAGTCCAATGTAGCCCAATGTAGCCCAAAGATGGCCACCAGAGACCAAAAAATGTAAATGTAGCCCAAATTTCAACTAGATGTAGCCCAACTGTAGCCCAATGACAGAATGTACCAGAGTGTTCTAAAGAACAACTAGAGTGCTAACAGTCTTATTTATAAAGTGAGACTTATAGTTAGGAATTAGCATTAAAAAAACCTATGAAATTCACTGAAAAAACCATAGGTTTCACACCAGTTATAGTTAGGAATTAGCATTTTAAAAAACCTATGAAATTCACTGAAAAAACCATAGGTTTCAGACCGGTTATAGTTAGGAATTAGCATTTAAAAAACCTATTAAATTCACTGAAAAAACCATAGGTTTCACACCAGTTATAGTTAGCTGGAAATTTTACTGATATAAAACCATTGAAATTCCCACGTTATAGTTAGTTGGACTCACTATAACTTGCGCGTGCAATGCACTGCTGATGACATCACATATTACATCACTCATGACATGTTTTTTTAGTATCAGTATGAGTGTCTGTATGGTTTGGTGGGGCTGTTACTTAGCACATAGATGCATCAATGACTGACTCACTGTTTGTATGTGTTTTGAAGACAGCATTTGTGTAGGATTGTATGGGTGGATGAGTGTGTATATGTGTGTGTTAGAGAGTGAATGCCTCTCTCACTAGTGTCTTTATGAGTAACTACATATGTTTAAATCTTGTATATATGAGAATTGATGTATATAAGTAAGTACATGTGAGAGTGAGAGATTGAAAGAGTTCCTGTTTAAATAAGTATGTGTTTCTATAAGTGATTGTTTAAGAGAGTAAGTATGTGTAAGTTTCCTTAGAAGTAATGTGCTAATGTGTGTATAGTTGTATATGCAAATAAATGGATGTTTATTAGTTTATTTGCATGTGTGAGTATATGTATGAGTTTTTGATGACTGTCAGTGTGTAACAGAATGAATAGGGGTATCACTACATATGATGAGTGAGTATATGTATGAGTGAATACATAAAACTGTTGGTGAATGTGTGAATTTGTATATAGATGGTGAAATTACTGAATTGGTTGTTGTAACTGGTATGGGTATATCCACTTTTTTGTTAATGTTAGTTTCTATTTTTGAATATGTGTTTCAAAGGTTACTTTACAGTGAAAGGAGGTCTGTCACTGTGTTACAAGGATGGTGTCATCAGTGATGTCATGAGTGATGTCACTGACCATGTCATGAGTGATGTAATATGTGATGTCATCAGCAGTGCATTGCACGCGCAAGTTATAGTGAGTCCAACTAACTATAACGTGGGAATTTCAATGGTTTTATATCAGTAAAATTTCCAGCTAACTATAACTGGTGTGAAACCTATGGTTTTTTCAGTGAATATATATATATATATATATATATATCCTGAACTCCGTTTTATCCACAAGCTCGCGCAGCTCGCACAGCCAGCAAGTAGACTCCGGACACGGACCTTGAGGTACTTCACAGGTTTTATTTGGCAGAAAGAGTCACAGACGTTTCGGCTCAGCGGAGCCTTGATCACATGACAGCGATTGCAATGTAAGGTACACCTTTTAAAGTGATAGCAAGTGGTCAACTTAAATCACCTGTGCAAATTTGCGAGTAAACATGAAAGACATACTATGCAAAGCACCCGGGTCTATTTACATTTTGATTTTCTGAATAGTTGTAAAATAAATTTTTTTTGTTTTTATAAACTATATACAGATTCAATGTCCCTTGTAACTTAGATTAAACAAATAGTTCTTTTTTGGGAATCATTGTCAAATACAAAAATCCGTTAAAAGAAACATTATTTACAATTGCTAGTATCCCCATAGCCCATGTCTTGGGATATACATAGTTCTATATTACTGGACCTCCGAATAATAATCAGATAATTATAAAGTGCAATGTGCTAGCCTTATAAAGTGCAAATCGTGCTTTAAAGTGCATAATTCAGACTAAATGTGCAAATTCAGCAATAATTGTGCAAATACGCAAATTTTACTATTCCTTGGCCCAACTTGGAACTATATATGCATAATGCGCGGTTTCCAACCTAATCTATCTAAGGGAGGAGGGGAACTAGTTTGATAATTCCATTAACATTTAACAATATATATTACAGTTTCTTATTGGTAAAACGGATTCCAAAGTCCTATCAAACTTGAAACATATCACATGAATCAATAATCTAAGTAACTGAATGGGTGCCATAATTGCCGTGGCTCAATACTGTGTGCATAGGAGTGAGTAAATATGATACAGGTCTAGAAGACCTGAAACCCAAAACCAAAAGAATAAAATTTAATAATAATAACAACACCATGTTAAGAAATCTTCAAAGTATAACTCATCCAAATGTTTCTTAACTAGGGTAAAACAGTGCACAGTGAAAAATAATAACATTAACAAATAGTTCTCTAAAAGCAGCATAACAATTCCCAATTAAGTTCATGAAAATTGGTGCATGCTCGCAGCCCCCTCGGGATCTGTCCCAGCCTTCACCCAGCCGGGTGCTTGCCGTGGACATTATCCACGGGGGGGAGAGCATACCATCCTGAAACATTTTTCTCATTTAGAGCAAGCAAGTGTGGAGGTCCTCTGTCACATTGAGCCCATAAGGCACCTTAGTATTGAGCAGGAGAATGTATTTGGTTTCCAGTTTTCTTAGTCTGGTCTCCCTATCTCCACCCCTTTTGGTATTGATGACTGAATCGATAACCCAGTATCTAAGACCAATCCGGTCACTGTGATGATGGTCTTTGAAATGCCGCGCCACTGGATATGTGCTGTCTACATTAGTTATGGCTCGCAAATGTTGTAAAATGCGTTTATGGACAGCATTCCTCGTGCTGCCCACATACTGTAGTCCGCAAGGGCAGCATAGAACATATATGGCGTATTCTGTCTTACAAGTTAAGACTTGGGTTATCAGATGCTCTTTTCCTGTAAATCCATCCTTGAATGTTTTGGTGTTTACACCATGAGTGCATGCTTTACAGACTTTACAGTTATAAAAGCCTCTATTTCTTTGCCACCACTCTGTCTTAGTAAAGGGATCAGGGTTAGTCTTAACAATATGATCCCTCAGAGAGGGGGCCCTACTGAAAGTTAAGGATATAGACTTTGGCAAACTATTGCCTATTACATTATCCTTAAGAACAACGGGCCAATGTTTATTCACTATTCTTCTGATTTGGTGGTGTTGCTTAGTGAATCCTGTAATAAGTCTAAAGCACTCGGGCTTAGTTTGACCAGGTTTGGATGTATTTGGCCCGGTATTAAGCTCCCTGTCTGCTTTCCTGATAAGGAGCTCCTCTCTACTCACATTCAAGGATTTCCGTATTGCTTTGTCAATCAATTTTTTGGAGTAGCCTCTTTCAAGGAATCTAATCCTGCTCTCATTTTGTGCCTGCTCCAGATCCATGGGGTTGCTGCATATTCGTCTTAACCGCAACATCTCCCCATATGGGATACTGGAGATAAGGTGTACTGGGTGGGCGCTAGCAGCATGTAGAATGCTGTTACCAGCTGTCTTTTTTCTATATACCCTAGATTCCAAACGACCCTCCTTGATGTAAAGTTCAGCATCGAGAAAAGTGACTTTTTCTTGACTTACAGTCGCAGTGAATTTAAGATTAAGGGGATTGTCATTAATGCCCTCCACAAATTTCAGGGCTTGTTCATGACTTCCTCTCCATATGACGAACAAATCGTCTATAAAGCGGAACCATGCCACTAGGTTGTTCCTGATAATGTGTTGGTACCCAAAGCCGAGGACCAGCTCCTCCCAAGCCCCCATGTGCAAACATGGGTAGCTTGGAGAGAAGCTGGCCCCCATTGCTACCCCCTGTTTTTGGCGGTACAGCTGTTGATTGAACAAAAAGACATTATTGGTGAGACAGAAACTTAACATGTCTAACAGCATTTTGGTATGTTTTTCATTACCTGGTTCCCTTCTGGACAGATAATACCGTATTGCATCTAGACCATCGGTATGTGCGATACTGGTGTACAAAGCTGTAACATCCAGTGCTATCAGCCAATCTCCCTCCTGAATCTGCACCTCCTTGATCTTGACTAGAAAATCCCCTGTATCACGTATGTACGACCCCAATTGCTGGACATATCCTTGCAAAAAATAGTCAATGTACATTGAAGTATGTTCCAAAAGGCCCCCACGTGCTGATATTATTGGCCTTCCAGGCGGATGGTCAGGGTCCTTGTGTATTTTGGGTATAAAATACAGAATAGGGGTAATAGGGTGTTCAGTCTTCAAATACTTAAATTCAGTGTCAGTGATGAGTTTGGCTGATAGCCACTTACATAGTTTACGGTGATATTCTTCTTTGATGGTTAAGAGCTCCCGGTTGTTAATCTTCTCGTAACATAACTGGTCATTTAGTTGACTGTAAGCCTCTTTGTCATAATAAATTCTTGTCATGAGGACAACATTTCCCCCTTTGTCACTGTTTCTGATTACCAGATTTTTTTCCTTGTTCAGTTTGTCAGTTAAAGCCTTATATTGCTGTAGTTGAGCTGTGTATCTGCGCTTAGTGCCTCCCGTTTGGATTTGCAATTTCTTTAAATCCGCTACAACATTTTCCTGAAAAATATCTATGTTGTCTCTCAATAGGACAGGGTAAAATGTGGAAGGAGCTCTGAATGGGGTGGCCGTTGATATTCTGTTACCACTCTCATCAATCCCCTTGCTGGTTTCACTGGTGTTAGGGGTTATGTCATATCCCATTCCTTCAGTTTCCCACAGTTCCCTTAGGATCCGGGTGCCTTGTGATGCCTCGGGCTCCTCAATTTCAGCTGTAGATTCCATTTCTGATATTACACCCTCCTTGTTTTTTAAGGCATAAAACTTGCGCAGCTTGAGCTTTCTGACTGCTTTGTATATATTAAATCGTGTATTGGCATAGTCAAAATCACATGGGGGTGCATAGGATAGGCCAAGTTTAAGAATATCCTCTTCCTTCTCAGTGAGTATCATTTCAGTTAGGTTCACAACAGTGCGGTTGGTGGTTGTCTTTAATCCTGTTGGGGGGCATTGCTTCGTCCTGTTCCCCCTCCTCTCTTCTTCTGAGATCCTCTTTTTTGCCACCCGCGACCTCTGACGGCGCCTGTAGTTTGCCCTGTGCTTTCTTGACTGTCCCTTGCATGGGACCTTAGGGTGTTCCGCCTGTCCTGGCCTAAAAAAACAATTTCCTGGCCTGGTGTAAGTTTTGGCTGATTCGCCGCTTGTGCCTGTCTGCGGCGGTCTGCTTCAGTGTCAGTATCAGGGTCAGAGCTGATTGTAGCATTGGAGGATTCACTCGTCCTGTTGGTTTCCATGGTTGCGGAATTGATATGGCTAGGGTTTTTTTTTGCTTTTGTTGTTGTTGTATATATATATTACCTACTGGCGGTCGCCAGTAGGTAGTTATAGTTATAGTTAGGACCTAGTTTCCATAGGAAATCCTCAACATTCTATTTGGAATAACTTTGGCCCTGGTTGAAGAATCTTAGCGAATTTCTCAAATAATATGGCTCGGTCCGCTGCGCTCCTTCCCTAAAAGTTTGGGGGGGATTGGTCAAGTGGGGGCTGAGATAAAAGGGGGGTCCCAAAACGTGTTTTCTCCATGTTATTTTCCATAGGACCTTTAGACTCGGCTACAGGTCGAACGGCTGAATGGATTTATAAGAAATTTGGCAAAACTGTACAGTCCGGCTCGCAGATTACGCTTTTTTTGGAATGGTGTAAATCCGTTCAGTAGTTGCTGAGGAAATTAAAGTTAAACTCAATTATATATATATACGCGCGGACGGGTGCGCGCACTCAAGCGGCTGCGCGCGCGAGCGGAATTTTGCTGCGTGACGTCTGTTAACGTTCGATTCGAAGGAAATCAGGAAGTGTTGACCGCCATTTTGTCATTGCGAGTAAATATATTGTTGATTTCAAAGCGTTGGAACATGGAAAGGGGAGAAGGTAGAGATTGTTTTGCTGCGTAGGTTTTCTCAGGGTGTGCAGTAAGGCCCTTAAAGGCGAAAATATATATATATATATATTTTTTTTTAAAGTTGCGTGGTGCGCGCACTCGGTCGCGCACACCTATTTACAAGAGTGTGAAAATGGAGATAAAGCAGAAGTTTGAGTGCTTTGATATAAGGTGGCTCTGAAAAGAGCCCTTGTGTTAATTGAGTTTTTTCTGCATTTATAAGTAAGTACCGATGCAGAGCCTGATGTTGCAGAGGAAGATTCTGTTTCCCTCATCCGTGAAATGAACACCATCTCTCCTATAGATGTCTTGCATGTGGTAACGCAGGTCGTTGTGGTAAATAGAACCCATGCTATAATCTCTGAGGAATGCAGAAACAGATTTATTTACATGTCTCCTTGCTTTCTCAATTTGTGCACAATGTTGATTGGACCAATTCCATTTCTGTCTTTAGCATACATTGGAATATACCAAGGCAGTTCGAGGAAAAAGTGTCATCAATTGTTGAAAGGTGTCTTTTAGAAGCATTTCCAGACCTACCCCAGTCAATGTGCCTAGATCGTTCCCACCACAGTGCACAATTATAAGGTCTGGTTCTGGGAGATGCATAAAAGTTTTCACCAATGGGATTTATTGGTGACATCGCAATCCTCTTTGGCCAATCCACGTTATTTGCACATTTGGTAAATCAAGGTTGGAAATTCGTCTGCTTGCTGCATATTTTCCAGTCCAGTGAATATAGCTGTGTCCTAAAAGCCAAACCTTCATTTTCAAGGCAGATGCACTCGTACTCCGATGGGTTCTGGAAGTGGAATGGCAGTTAGAAGCTGAAAGTCAGGATAAAAAAATGGATGAGGCTTGGTGTGGTTGAAAAACAAAAAATGATTGGTTGATTCTAATACGTGAAGATTGAAGACTATGTTGCATGTTAATGTTATGTAAAACTAAAAGTACTATTGGGTGTGAAAAAAATGACATGTAATAGAGCTGTGGATAGGCAGGTGTTTCTGGAGGGAAAACAGTGTTGTTACTTTGCTGTAGAACGTTGAGATATGAACTTTTGACCTGTGCCTTCAGCCAGGTGCAGAATGAGGTGTTACCATGGAAACAGCCAGAGATGGCAGTGGGTGATGGGTGACTTTTATGTGACATTGAAAATATTGTGAGGGAGAACCAACTGAAATGTAAATGCTTACGTTACGCGCTCCGCGCCGCGCCCCGGATTGCTTCCGGGAAGCTGCGCTTCGCGCCTCGCGCACCAGAGCACTTCCGGGTGCGCTAACGCGGCGCGTCATATGACGCATTACGCAACAACGCGATACGTCGTTGGGGCTCCACCGGAACTGATCGAATTGGTAGTCTACAGTGTTTCTGGATGTTTCAGACTGAAGCTGGCGTCAGCATGAGAGCACCCTGTGGCTACGTCGTGGCCATTCCGCGAGCAATCATGGCAGTCGCTCCCCACCGGAAGTCTGCAGGAGTCGGGGGCCTCGGTGACTCTTGTAGAATCTTCAAGGCTGAGGGGATGCTTTTTGGAATGGGGCCCATGCCCTAGCAGTCAAGCGTCCGAGTTCCAGGGTTGCCCAGAGCCATCCTTGCAGGCCAGGCCCAAGTCTGTGGAGCCGACCGCCATTTCCTGAGCTCCGTGGCAGCCGCCTGTCGCTGTATCGGAAGAGTGGGTGCAATTCAGCCGGATGGCGGGTGAGACGCTGTAATAGCAAGAGCAGGCGTAATTCAGCTGGCCGAGCGAGGCAATGTGCTGCAGGAGCGGGCGCAACTCAGCTTGTCGAGTGAAGCGCTGGGGTGTAGCTAAGAAACCTCCACCTGGGGAGGTGGGAGAGGCTCGTTCGCGCCGCCTCTCCTTTCTAGTGCACCCCACGCCGTTTCTTGGACCCTGAAGTATGGCACTCAACATCCAGAACTTATGACATTTGTGCAAGGCAGGGACATCGAAGCCTCTCAGGAACCAAGCATATCCAGAGTCCTTCCTACAGAAGGTGGTGGGGGTGGCGGCATTAGCAAGGCATCCCCCCACACAACTTGTCGGACCCTGAAGTATGGCACTCAACATCCAGAACTTATGACATTTGTGCAAGGCAGAGACATCGAAGCCTCTCAGGGACCAAGCATATCCAGAGTCCTTCCTACAGAAGGTGGTAGGGGTGGCGGCATTAGCAAGGCACCCCCCACACAACTTGTCGGACCCTGAAGTATGGCACTCAACATCCAGAACTTATGACATTTGTGCAAGGCAGGGACATCGAAGCCTCTCAGGGACCAAGCATATCCAGAATACTTCCTACAGAAGGTGGTGGGGGTGGCGGCATTAGCAAGGCATCCCCCCACACAACTTGTCGGACCCTGAAGTATGGCACTCAACATCCAGAACTTATGACATTTGTGCAAGGCAAAGACATCGAAGCCTCTCAGGGACCAAGCATATCCAGAGTCCTTCCTACAGAAGGTGGTGGGGGTGGCGGCATTAGCAAGGCATCCCCCCACACAACTTGTCGGACATCACCTCTGGATGTACTGGGTGTTCAATTTCAGAATTGAAACTACTAAGAAGCAATTAGAAGTGTTGTTTTCATGTTGCAGCAGGCTGCCATGTAAATAGTTATTTAATAAAACGTTTTACCCTGTTACTTTGCTGGTGTGTTGTATATATTTATAATATTTGCATAGTGTTTGTCGTTATTTTGGGCGGGGTGGGCGGCGGAGCTGAGCTGTCTTGCAGCCATCATGGCTTCGAGCTCGGTTCCTCTCACTAGTTTCATGTTTTTTCTAACGATTTATATGTTATAGTTTGCTAGCACGATACAGCGGATAGTCCGCATTTTATATATATGTCTTTTTTATTAGGGGGGTCCTCCGGTGGAGTCGGACGATCTACCTCTAATAAACGGTCCGGGTTGAACCAACTACCAACAAACGGGGCAGAGATAGGCATGACGGGTTACAAAGGGGACAAAAGTGTGCACTACCTGTCCTTCACTATCTGCAAAAACTAAACAGAGTATTGCGACTCTGTGCTTATTTGTGAACAGAGAATGACCCAAAGAGAACCAATTTCGAACAATCATAGGATATTGGCAGTGGGCAGAGAGGCCATGACACAGAAAATGGCTGTTACTTACGTGCATGATGGGGCCTAAAAGGGACTAGATGGCGTGAACTGTTTCGCGACTTTCACTTTACTTTTAACAGTGGCTGTGGTGAACATAAATGAACGCCGCTTATGTATACCTAATTTTAGTCATTTTCCACAAAAAAGCTTTTGATATTTGCTATTAAAAAACCAAAGAAATTCACTGAAAAAAACATAGGTTATAGACCATATATAGTTAGGAATTAGCATTTACAAAACCTTGAAAAATCACTGAAAAAACCATAGGTTATAGACCATATATAGTTAAATATCTGAAGTCCATCTCTGCACTCGATGGAGATACAGGTCGTCGATCAGAAGATGTGCTGGCCACCTCTAATGGTAATAGCGTGGCCAGGGCTCTTGTCGTTGCCTCTGCAAATTGCACAGGGTGCACTTGTTTGACATGCCGCACAATGGTATGTATGGAAAAGGAATATTTTTTTGCTGGATTTCTTCTTGAGAGAACCAAGTCACATATCGTGCAGGTTACTTTTGGTGCATTCACTTTCTTTTGATCTTCAGGATAAGTGAAAAATTGCCAGATGAAAGATTTACTTTTTCTTATTAAAGGTAGTCGATCATTTTGGTCAGATTCGGAAGATGAATGAGATACGGTAGCCATTTCACCAAAGTCTTCCGAAAGATGTAGGACGTTGTTCTCTCTTGAGAGTAGAAAAGATAGTGAGGGAAGTGGGTGGAGTGCTGCGTGTAAATTCCAGAATTGAAACTATTAAGAACCAATTGAAAGTGTTGTTTTCATGTTGCAGCAGGCTGCCATGTAAATAGTTATTTAATCAAACGTTTTACCCTGTTACTTTGCTGGTGTGTTGTATATATTTATAATATTTGCATAGTGTTTGTCGTTATTTTGGGTGGGGTGGGCGGCGGAGCCGAGCTGTCTTGCAGCCATCATGGCGTCGAGCTCGGTTCCTCTCACTAGTTTCATATTTCTCATGAGGGGTTGTTCCTAATTTTTCTATTTTAGCGAGGTCAAAAAGAGATCCCATCAGTGGCCTACTGATTTTGCTCGATTCCTTTTGTTTTTTCTAACGATTTATATGTTATAGTTTGCTAGCACGATACAGCGGCTAGTCCGCATTTTATATATATGTCCTTTTTATTAGGGGTGTCCTCCGGTGGAGTCGGACGATCTACCTCTAATAAACGGTCCGGGTTGAACCAACTACCATCCTGATTTTGTATATCTTCTGAGCTGGATTTAAGCACACAATTGTTAAAGTATGAAACGTTTTATATTTCTAAAAAAAATACCAAGGTGTGTACATCCGGTAACGCACGAAAGTTTAATAAGACATTCGGCTCCATTTACTGAAAAGTTTCATAAGAATAAAAAAGAAGTCTAGGTACAGTCTCTTTGACGTACTATAAGTTCTTTGAGGGGTGTATGAAGAAATTTAATAAGTTCAAATTGCAAAGTTTTCACGAAATATATAGGCAGGTGCGCGCACTCGGTCGCGCACGAAAGCCTGGAAATGCGATATCCATTTTATTGACAACTGTTGCCGAGAGTGCGCACACCGGGTCGCGCACGAAAGTTTAGTAAGGCTATTTTTATTTACAGAAAAATTTTAATGCGTTCAAAAAAAGGCAAGGTACAGACTTTCGAATTCTGTATCGCTTTACAAGGAGTCTCTATGCAACTTGAACAGTGAAGAAAACGGCTTGTTTTCGAAAAAAATATTGCCAGAACTTTATTGACAAAAGTATAGGTTGCATACACGACATATTTCTGAATTAGCATTTTAAAAACCAATGAAATTCACAGAAAAAACCATAGGTTTTACACACGTTATAGTTAGGAAGTAGCATTTAAAAAACCTATGAAATTCACTGAAAAAACCATAGGTTTGACACATGTTATAGTTAGCTGGAAATTTTACTGCTATAAAACCAATGAAATTCCACGTTATAGTTAGTTGGACTCACTATAACTTGCGCGTGCAATGCACTGCTGATGGAGTCACATATTACATCACTCATGACATGGTCAGTGACATCACTCATGACATCACTGATGACACCATCCTTGTGACATAGTGACAGACCTCCTTTCACTGTAATGTAACCCTTGAAACACATATTCAAAAATAGAAACTGAAATTTAAAAATAAATGGAGATACCCATATCAGTTACAACAAGCAATTCAGTAATTCCACCATCTATATACACATCCAGTCATTCGCCAACAGTTCTATATAGTCACTCATACATATACTCACTCATCATATGAAGTGATACACCTATACATCCTGTTACACACCGACAGTCATCCAAAAGTTACTCACACACATACTCACACGTGCAAATAAACTATTGAACATCCATTTATTTGAATATAGAGTTATACACACACTTCCACCTTACTTGTATTGAAAATTACACATATTTATTCTCTTAAACAATCACTTATAGAAACACATACTTATTTAAACAGGAACTCTTACAATCTCTTACTCTCACATATACTCACTTATATACATCAATATTCACATATACTAGATTAAAACATATGTAGTTACTGATAAAGACACTAGTGAGACAGTCATTCACTCACTAACAAACACATATACACACTCATCCACCCATACAGTCCTGCACATATGCTGTCTTCAAAACACATACAAACAGAGAGTCAGTCACTCATGCATCTATGTGCTAAGTAATACCCCCACCAAACCATATAGACACTCATACTGATACTAAGAGAAACATCTAATAACCCATATACATACGCATGTAGCTACTTACCAACACATGTAGCCACTTATACACAAAGTGAAACACTAATATATATATTTAAATATTTAAACATTACTCACTAATATTTATTTTTCAGAAAGACACATATTCACTGGATGGTGTCATCAGTGATGTCATGAGTGATGTCACTGACCATGTCATGAGTGATGTAATATGTGACGTCATCAGCAGTGCATTGCACGCGCAAGTTATAGTGAGTCCAACTAACTATAACGTGGAATTTCATTGGTTTTATATCAGTAAAATTTCCAGCTAACTATAACATGTGTCAAACCTATGGTTTTTTCAGTGAATATATATATATATATATATATATATATATATATATATATATATATATGTATATATATATATATATATATATATATATATATATATATATATATATATATATATATATATATATATATATATATATATATATTTTATTCCAATGTGCCCTTGCGCATAGGAGTGCACACAACTTCCCCCAGCCACACTGGCAGTAACATAGTAGCCTGCTTCCTGCGCTTCAATTTTTCAAAAGGCGACGCTTTTCAGGGCAAGCAGCCCCTTCTTCATGGATACAACAGAAACACTCGAAATGCTGATTGCTCTTTTCGGTAACCATTTATTTCCGGCATTTAAATATCAATTGTCCTTGGAATAAAATATTTTCATAGCAGTCCGGCCGTGAGGAGTGGCACCATTGTTGCTGGCAAAGACAAAGGAACCAGTCACGAGGCTGCCAGCTGCACCTTCAGCATGGAGCAGCACTTCACCCAAGCAGATTTAGTCTGCCTTCTGCACAACAGTCTGCTAAGGTATTAATGAATTTTAAATAACTTTAACACTCGAACTTACGGTAAGGAACAATGGTTGCAACGCTGCAGGACTTTGTGTCCCATCATGCTTTAAAACAATCATGCACTATGCAAATAGCCACTGAGGGCGGACAATTGATATTTAAATGCTGGAAATAAATGGTTACCGGAAAGAGCAATCAGCATTTCGAGTGTTTCTGTTGTGCCCATGAAAAAGGGGCTGCTTGTCCTGAAACGCGTCGGCTTTTGAAAAATTGAAGCGCAGGAAGCAGGCTGCTGTGTTGCTGCCAGTGTGGCTGGGGTAAGTTGTGTGCACTCCTATGCGCAAGGGCACATTGGAATAAAATATATATTTATTCCTTTGGGGAATAAATAATTGAAGCACCGATATTGGGTCCATGTCCTATTTGCTGGCGGCAGCGTGTGAGTGAAAATGTGGCGGCTGATTTGACAGGATTGTTGGATATATATACATATATATATACAACACTGACGAAGGATATATTCTGAAACGCGTGTTTGAATAAACTGCTGCTGAACAAACTGCTGCTGAAAAAACGAAGCCCCGTGAGTGCCATTCTTTTCCTTTTGTGAGAGAGGAATTGCGAGCTGGATATTGATCGCGGAACGCCACCGCAAACTTGGCACCCGACCATGAAGTGCCCCGCTGATGGCGAAAAGGGAGCACAATATATATATTTATATATATATATATATATATATATATATATATATATATATATATCCAACGTACAAGTTGTCCCAACTCAGAAGAACCCACAGGCAGGAAGGCTTAAATCACGCTTTTAATCAGCAGGTTTCAATCACAGGATAAATAAAGGCAAAGTCCTGTTCACATTAAGCCTGACGCGTTTCATGCTCTCACCGAGCATTTCTTCAGAGGCTGGTTCGATGCTGTATGAAGCCTTAAATCACTAGCACCCGCCCTGATGGGCGTTGACTCCCCCAGAGCCTGCTGGTGCTTTGAGTTCAGTATTTAGCGCAAGTGCGCTGCTTCCAGCATTCAGATTCTTTAAAACAAATAACATCCCAGTGGATTCGGAAAATGTCTCTTTTAACACTGTGAAGCCATTAATCACCTGCAGAAACGACCCATCTGCCAAATCACGCTGTTTGCTGTGTAGCTGCAGCTTGAGCCACCCATTCCGTGGCAGGGTTCCTCTCCGACCGGGACCGGCCGGTAAAACATCCAACGTACAAGTTGTCCCAACTCAGAAGAACCCACAGGCAGGAAGGCTTAAATCACGCTTTTAATCAGCAGGTTTCAATCACAGGATAAATAAAGGCAAAGTCCTGTTCACATTAAGCCTGACGCGTTTCATGCTCTCACCGAGCATTTCTTCAGAGGCTGGTTCGATGCTGTATGAAGCCTTAAATCACTAGCACCCGCCCTGATGGGCGTTGACTCCCCCAGAGCCTGCTGGTGCTTTGAGTTCAGTATTTAGCGCAAGTGCGCTGCTTCCAGCATTCAGATTCTTTAAAACAAATAACATCCCAGTGGATTCGGAAAATGTCTCTTTTAACACTGTGAAGCCATTAATCACCTGCAGAAACGACCCATCTGCCAAATCACGCTGTTTGCTGTGTAGCTGCAGCTTGAGCCACCCATTCCGTGGCAGGGTTCCTCTCCGACCGGGACCGGCCGGTAAAACATCCAACGTACAAGTTGTCCCAACTCAGAAGAACCCACAGGCAGGAAGGCTTAAATCACGCTTTTAATCAGCAGGTTTCAATCACAGGATAAATAAAGGCAAAGTCCTGTTCACATTAAGCCTGACGCGTTTCATGCTCTCACCGAGCATTTCTTCAGAGGCTGGTTCGATGCTGTATGAAGCCTTAAATCACTAGCACCCGCCCTGATGGGCGTTGACTCCCCCAGAGCCTGCTGGTGCTTTGAGTTCAGTATTTAGCGCAAGTGCGCTGCTTCCAGCATTCAGATTCTTTAAAACAAATAACATCCCAGTGGATTCGGAAAATGTCTCTTTTAACACTGTGAAGCCATTAATCACCTGCAGAAACGACCCATCTGCCAAATCACGCTGTTTGCTGTGTAGCTGCAGCTTGAGCCACCCATTCCGTGGCAGGGTTCCTCTCCGACCGGGACCGGCCGGTAAAACATCCAACGTACAAGTTGTCCCAACTCAGAAGAACCCACAGGCAGGAAGGCTTAAATCACGCTTTTAATCAGCAGGTTTCAATCACAGGATAAATAAAGGCAAAGTCCTGTTCACATTAAGCCTGACGCGTTTCATGCTCTCACCGAGCATTTCTTCAGAGGCTGGTTCGATGCTGTATGAAGCCTTAAATCACTAGCACCCGCCCTGATGGGCGTTGACTCCCCCAGAGCCTGCTGGTGCTTTGAGTTCAGTATTTAGCGCAAGTGCGCTGCTTCCAGCATTCAGATTCTTTAAAACAAATAACATCCCAGTGGATTCGGAAAATGTCTCTTTTAACACTGTGAAGCCATTAATCACCTGCAGAAACGACCCATCTGCCAAATCACGCTGTTTGCTGTGTAGCTGCAGCTTGAGCCACCCATTCCGTGGCAGGGTTCCTCTCCGACCGGGACCGGCCGGTAAAACATCCAACGTACAAGTTGTCCCAACTCAGAAGAACCCACAGGCAGGAAGGCTGAGATGTTATTTGTTTTAAAGAATCTGAATGCTGGAAGCAGCGCACTTGCGCTAAATACTGAACTCAAAGCACCAGCAGGCTCTGGGGGAGTCAACGCCCATCAGGTCGAGTGCTAGTGATTTAAGGCTTCATACAGCATCGAACTAGCCTCTGAAGAAATGCTCGGTGAGAGCATGAAACGCGTCAGGCTTAATGTGAACAGGACTTTGCCTTTATTTATCCTGTGATTGAAACCTGCTGATTAAAAGCGTGATTTAAGCCTTCCTGCCTGTGGGTTCTTCTGAGTTGGGACAACTTGTACGTTGGATGTTTTACCGGCCGGTCCCGGTCGGAGAGGAACCCTGCCACGGAATGGGTGGCTCAAGCTGCAGCTACACAGCAAACAGCGTGATTTGGCAGATGGGTCGTTTCTGCAGGTGATTAATGGCTTCACAGTGTTAAAAGAGACATTTTCCGAATCCACTGGGATGTTATTTGTTTTAAAGAATCTGAATGCTGGAAGCAGCGCACTTGCGCTAAATACTGAACTCAAAGCACCAGCAGGCTCTGGGGGAGTCAACGCCCATCAGGTCGAGTGCTAGTGATTTAAGGCTTCATACAGCATCGAACTAGCCTCTGAAGAAATGCTCGGTGAGAGCATGAAACGCGTCAGGCTTAATGTGAACAGGACTTTGCCTTTATTTATCCTGTGATTGAAACCTGCTGATTAAAAGCGTGATTTAAGCCTTCCTGCCTGTGGGTTCTTCTGAGTTGGGACAACTTGTACGTTGGATGTTTTACCGGCCGGTCCCGGTCGGAGAGGAACCCTGCCACGGAATGGGTGGCTCAAGCTGCAGCTACACAGCAAACAGCGTGATTTGGCAGATGGGTCGTTTCTGCAGGTGATTAATGGCTTCACAGTGTTAAAAGAGACATTTTCCGAATCCACTGGGATGTTATTTGTTTTAAAGAATCTGAATGCTGGAAGCAGCGCACTTGCGCTAAATACTGAACTCAAAGCACCAGCAGGCTCTGGGGGAGTCAACGCCCATCAGGTCGAGTGCTAGTGATTTAAGGCTTCATACAGCATCGAACTAGCCTCTGAAGAAATGCTCGGTGAGAGCATGAAACGCGTCAGGCTTAATGTGAACAGGACTTTGCCTTTATTTATCCTGTGATTGAAACCTGCTGATTAAAAGCGTGATTTAAGCCTTCCTGCCTGTGGGTTCTTCTGAGTTGGGACAACTTGTACGTTGGATGTTTTACCGGCCGGTCCCGGTCGGAGAGGAACCCTGCCACGGAATGGGTGGCTCAAGCTGCAGCTACACAGCAAACAGCGTGATTTGGCAGATGGGTCGTTTCTGCAGGTGATTAATGGCTTCACAGTGTTAAAAGAGACATTTTCCGAATCCACTGGGATGTTATTTGTTTTAAAGAATCTGAATGCTGGAAGCAGCGCACTTGCGCTAAATACTGAACTCAAAGCACCAGCAGGCTCTGGGGGAGTCAACGCCCATCAGGTCGAGTGCTAGTGATTTAAGGCTTCATACAGCATCGAACTAGCCTCTGAAGAAATGCTCGGTGAGAGCATGAAACGCGTCAGGCTTAATGTGAACAGGACTTTGCCTTTATTTATCCTGTGATTGAAACCTGCTGATTAAAAGCGTGATTTAAGCCTTCCTGCCTGTGGGTTCTTCTGAGTTGGGACAACTTGTACGTTGGATGTTTTACCGGCCGGTCCCGGTCGGAGAGGAACCCTGCCACGGAATGGGTGGCTCAAGCTGCAGCTACACAGCAAACAGCGTGATTTGGCAGATGGGTCGTTTCTGCAGGTGATTAATGGCTTCACAGTGTTAAAAGAGACATTTTCCGAATCCACTGGGATGTTATTTGTTTTAAAGAATCTGAATGCTGGAAGCAGCGCACTTGCGCTAAATACTGAACTCAAAGCACCAGCAGGCTCTGGGGGAGTCAACGCCCATCAGGTCGAGTGCTAGTGATTTAAGGCTTCATACAGCATCGAACTAGCCTCTGAAGAAATGCTCGGTGAGAGCATGAAACGCGTCAGGCTTAATGTGAACAGGACTTTGCCTTTATTTATCCTGTGATTGAAACCTGCTGATTAAAAGCGTGATTTAAGCCTTCCTGCCTGTGGGTTCTTCTGAGTTGGGACAACTTGTACGTTGGATATATATATATATATATATATATATATATATGTATATATATATTTTTTTTTTTGTTGTTGTTGGTTTTTTTGGTTTTTTTTGGAGCAATGTTGGTTAGAGCTGGAGCGCTTCACAGGGGTGCGTGCGCAGGACCAACCACAAGTCAAGTTGAATTTTCTGCCAAAAATTGCGCCGCACTCAGAAACTTGTTTTAATTATTTATTCGGCAAACTCAAAGACAAGTCTGTCACACCGACGCGTTTCGTGATTGCGCCCTTTCTCACAGTGGAGAAAGAGCGCAAGCCCGAAACACGTCGGTGTGACAGACTTGCCTTGGAGTTTGCCGAATAAATAATTAAGACAAGTTCCTGAGTGCGACGCAATTTTTGGCAAAAATAAAAAAAATAAAAATATATATATATATATATATATATATATATATATATATATATATATATATATATATATATATATATATATATATATTTTCACTGAAAAAACCATAGGTTATAGACCATATATAGTTAGGAATTCGCATTTACAAAACCTTATTTTACTCACACAAAACCATTGAAATTCCATATATAGTTAGTTGCACTAACTATATATCGCGCACCCGCAATCCACTGCTGATGATGTCACATATTACATCATTCATGACATGGTCAGTGACATCACTGATGACATCACTGATGACATCTCAAATGACATCACTGATGACATCTCAAATGACATCACTGATGACATCACTGATGACATCTCATTTGACATTACTGATCACATCACTGATGATATCATTCATGTGATAATACGATGAACCTCTTCAGACTCTAATATAACCTTAGATACAATCAGTGTAAACAGACACTCACAGACTGTCACTCATCCATGGAGTTACTCACACACCTAGTCAGTCATGCAAAGAATCAATCACACCTCCATTTCCTCAACTATACAGTTATACAAACTTTACTTATTCAAACATATACTAACACATATTTACTCTCTTATACAATCCCTGATACAAGTTCACAATGATCCATACAGCCACTCACACATTCACTGGCTCTTATGCACAGTTATTTATATATGTCAACTCTCACATGTACTGTGTTTTACATATGTACTTACTTTGACATGTAGCACTGAGATATCCATTCACTCACCAATACACTCATGCACAGAGTCAACCGCCCATACAGCTGTTTCCACATGCACTTTTGAAACCATACATCTAGTGAATCAACTGCTCACACATCTATGCACAGAGTCATACACCTCCCAGCCACCCACACACACACTCAGTCTCCCATACAAATACTTGGGCAACCAATCAATAACCCATATAGTTACGCATATAGCTACTTATCAACACATGCAACAGTTTACAGAACAACAGACATAATGATGCACAAATTAAGACAGTTTAGTCACTAACCCATGCACTCAGTGAGACACATTTAATCACTCACTCATACAGTCAGTCATGCACCTACTAAATCCTTCATCCAGACACTTATACATCCACTCATTCTTCAATATGTAAGACATATTTTAACTTTACAGAAACATACAGTCACTGGATGTTGTCATCAGTGATGTCATCAGTGATGTCATTTGAGATGTCATCAGTGATGTCATCAGTGATGTCACTGACCATGTCATGAATGATGTAATATGTGACATCATCAGCAGTGGATTGCGGGTGCGCGATATATAGTTAGTGCAACTAACTATATATGGAATTTCAATGGTTTTGTGTGAGTAAAATAAGGTTTTGTAAATGCGAATTCCTAACTATATATGGTCTATAACCTATGGTTTTTTCAGTGAATTTTCAAGGTTTTGTAAATGCTAATTCCTAACTATATATGGTCTATAACCTATGGTTTTTTCATTGAATTTTCAAGGTTTTGTAAATGCTAATTCCTAACTATATATGGTCTATAACCTATGTTTTTTTCAGTGAATATATATATATACATACATATATAAACATATATCATCTGTATATCTATATAAATACAAACATAAATGCATGCATACATATACTTATATGCATACAGATGCATGTTATTTACATGAAAGTTGAAAAAACACTAATAAAAGCAAAGCTAAAAAGCCACCTCATTACAAACAGAATGGCTTTAACTTAAACGAGGGCGAGATCTATTGCATTTTCAATGCTTGTTTACTTTGGTTCCATCAAGAAGGCATTCAGATGTGTCACACATTTGCCATAAATTCTGAATGTTAGCACTCTAGTTGCACATTAGATCACTGTAGTAAAGCTACTGCTCACCAGGGACGTCTGCTGCTGGTATTCAAAGTGCATGTTTCAGTCTGCATGTCAGAATTTTTTTTATGAAATAGAAGAGGATTTGAGAAGTCACTCAAAATGATCCCTAATTTTTCTTTCTGAAGCACTAATCATACTTTCTATGGCAAAATTAACCCCCTCATGTTGTTCCTTTTTAAATTGAGTGTTTTCAGACTTACCACTTCATTCCAATCAAGATGGCTTCTGGTGTGCCATACTTTTGTCATAAGTAAGACTGTTCGCGCTCTAGTTGTTCTTTAGAACACTCTGGGACATTCTGTCATTGGGCTATACTTGGGGTACATCTGGGTGATATTTGGGCTACATTTAGGCTCTTTTGTCTCTGGTGGCCATCTTGGGAGACTGTATGTCAGAATTTTTTAATGAAATTGAACAGGGTTTGAGAAGTCACTCAAAATGTGCCCTAATTTTTCTTTCTGCAGCACTAATCATAATTCATATGGCAAAATATACCCCCTCATTTTGTTCCTTTTTAAATTAAATGTTTTAAGAGTTACCACTTTATTCCAATCAAGATGGCTTCAGGTGTGCCATACCTTTGTAATAAGTAGGACTGTTAGCGCTCTAGTTGTTCTTTAGAACACTCTGGGACATTCTGTCATTGGGCTATACTTGGGCTACATCTGGGTGATATTTGGGCTACATTTGGGCTCTTTTGTCTCTGGTGGCCATTTTGGGAGACTGCATGTCAGATTTTTTTAATGAAATAGAAGAGGATTTGAAAAGTCACTCAAAATGTGCCCTAATTTTTCTTTCTGCAGCACTAATAATACCTTCTATTGCATAATATACCCCCTCATTTTGTTCCTTTTTAAATTAAATGTTTTAAGAGTTACCACTTTATTCCCATCACAATGGCTCCAGGTGTGCTATACCTTTGTAATAAGTAGGACTGTTAGCGCTCTAGTTGTTCTTTAGAACACTCTGGGACATTCTGTCATTGGGCTATACTTGGGCTACATCTGGGTGATATTTGGTCTACATTTGGGCTCTTTTGTCTCTGGTGGTCATTTTGGGAGACTGCATGTCAGAATGTTTTAATGAAATAGAAAAGGATTTGAGAAGTCACTCAAAATGTGCCCTAATTGTTCATTCTGCACCACTAATCATACTTTCTATGGCAAAATATACCCCCTCATGTTGTTTCTTTTTAAATTAAATGTTTTAAGAGTTACCACTTTATTCCAATCAAGATGGCTTCAGGTGTGCCATACCTTTGTAATAAGTAGGACTGTTAGCGCTCTAGTTGTTCTTTAGAACACTCTAGGAGGCTGCAGTAGAACACAAAGGAATCAACTGACAGTCTCTGTCCTTGTTGGATGTACATGTTTTACTGAGAATGTCAGACTTCATTTTCACATGACTGAGAAAGATAATGTGAATTTACAGAGAATATGCTTTCAGTTTAGCTTATAGATCCCCTTCCAAACCACTGTGGGAAAATCATGAGATATTAGTTTTCTTTCAAACAATATTCATGATATCACAGCAGAAGGTTTTTTCACATGGTAAAATCACCTTAGAACCCACCACAATTCCTAAAACGAGTATGGTACCATCAACAAATGATTTATAATGTAACTAAAGTCCTAAAACCCTCTATTAACTACAATGCTTTTTAATGAGCTGCTATCATGTATATTGGTCCCAAGATGGCTGCCAACACTTCTTGGATGAAGTGCTGACAGCCAATCAGATCAGATGTGTGGTTAGGCTCCGCCCAGATATATATCTTTTTTTGAACCTAAATTACTAAAAATCCACTGGAGCACATATATTGAGACCTAGCAAAGGCACATCGGGCTAACAGTCCCTACAATTTTGCCAAGTTTCGTGCAAATCCATTCAGCCGTTCGAGCTAAAAGTGAGGCCAACCGCCCTATGGAAATTAACATGGGAAAAACGCGTTTTGGGACCCCCCTTTTTTCTCGGCCCCCCCTTGATGAAACCCCCCCAAATTGTCAGGGGCTGCTCAGAAACAAAATGTTCCATTTCCCTGAAAATTTCAGCCAATTCCGTCCACAAACGCCAAAGTTATTAGACATAGAATTTTCAAAAATCCCATAGAGAAAAAATCCTAACTATATATACCTACTGGCGACCGCCAGTAGGTAATATATATATATATATATATATATATATATATATATATATATATATATATATATATATATATATATTCACTGAAAAAACCATAGGTTTGACACCAGTTATAGTTAGCTGGAAATTTTACTGACCAATGAAATTCCACGTTATAGTTAGTTGGACTCACTATAACTTGCGCGTGTAATTGGTTTTATGTCAGTAAAATTTCCAGCTAACTATAACTGGTGTCAAACCTATGTTTTTTTCAGTGAATTTCATAGGTTTTTCAAATGCTACTTCCTAACTATAACGTGTGTAAAACCTATGGTTTTTTCAGTGAATATATATATATATATATATATATGTATCAAGATAGATATAAATAGTTATATGCTTTAGAACATTCAGTCGCAAAAGCATAGAGTTGGATTTTTCTTCCAAATTTAAACGAAACATTGGTTTCTATGTTATTTACGTAGTGCATGTTTTGTGAAGGGGGGCTTATAGATACTCATTATGTAGTAAGGCTAATGTGGATGTTCATTACAGGTACAGGACATTTAATGGGTGCTGGTGCCTTTCCATACTCTTTTTTTCAAACAAATCCTTGCTTCTCCCTGGCAGGTCCTCAAGGATCAGATTGCATTCTCCAAAATAGTTGTGTCAAAATAACAAGCACAAAATATTGTACTACAAAAGTACCATAGCCAGAATATTGTGAAGGTAATTATACGTTTGGGGGCACCTGTATTCACTTTATGAATTTGGACTTGCATTATAATTTTGAGAGGATATTTATTTTATAAGCTAAACCAGTCGCTCTTAACCTTTTGACTTCTGTGAACCTCTAACAAATCATTTCTTCAGTCAAGGACCCTCGCTGCATTATTATTAGAAGCCTCGTCCCCCTGGCCAAAGCAATTTCTATGATTTTAACTAAAAACAACAGACACAAATATAAAATCAAGTATGCACTAAACAAAGGTTTAAATCTTTTGTTCAATTCACAATCAAATATAGAAAAAGGTTTTCACATTTTCAATTATACTTCATTATTTGTATACTTTATCATTTAAATGTATTAATTCCAATATTATTTAATTTTGTAAAACAATTGTGGATCCCCGGAGTAGGCCTTGTGGACCTCCAGGGGTCTTCGGAACATAGGTTAAGAACCACTGCGCTAAACCATTTATTAGATTTATATATCAAATACAAAACAAAAAGAATCAACAAAGGATATTGTATATGTATGTCACAAATTCAGTAGTAGAATGCTATTATGTCCATAATATAAAAATAAAAAGTATCAAGGAAAACAATACAAACTCATAACAAACAACCAGCTTCTGTTTTACAGCCAAATGTGGCTTTATCAAGGGAGATGAAAAATACTGTGGTCAATGGTATATTAAAGGTATTCATGGCAATATGAATTCGGCATGAGAAGGAGAAGCCAAAATCACTTGCCAGGAAGAGGAAAGGTGAAAGGAGAGACAAAATTAGTGTGCCTAAGACAAGAGGAAATAGAAAGAGAAGACCATTTAGCTAGAAAAGGATGACTGGAAATGTAATAAGAAAGACAGGATAAGGAAAGGTAAAAGCATTATATTAAAAGGAAAATCAGGAGAATGTTGAAAACTCTGGAAAAGGAACATTTGAGGGTATATCTGAAAGGCTTGGCTCTAGGAAATGTGATTCCCCCCCAACTCCAAAGGTGTGCCTTCGAACAATCCAAAGGATGGTGAACACATGACTGTATGGCTTATTACACGTTGGGTTGAGTTGTGAGATATGAAACTGCTTGGTGAGCTCAGGGTTTGAATATGAAATTTTAGATGACATCATGCACCATGTTTCCAGTCATGTCACCAATTTCCAAGTGCCAGAGTTGCCTCTTGTGCCTCTAGCCTCCAAGGTTCACTCATGTCCCAGTAAGTTAGCACACCACCATCATAGTGAGTGTGTCCTTGGCTATCCCTTTGACATGACTTCCCTCGAGAGGTGTAGGACGTGGTTACACTGACACCACCTCTCATACCCCTGAGACTTCCAAAGTCTAGCCAGAGAAACAGCCAGCATAGGTATGGCTCTGTATTTAAGCCATGTCTGGCCTGCCTCACCTTGCTTGCTTTTAAGTTTTTCCATCTGAGCAGTTTTCTACTTTTTTGCTTTGAAAGATTACCTGTAGTTCAACTCTCAGAATATTTGCCAGACGATAATCTGCAAGCTTCTGCTCGTTCTTCAGACACTTCTGCTTTTTGATTTTTGCTTCCGGATCCTGTAGATAAAATAATACAAATCAACATTAGAAGTATTGCCTAGACCAAGGTATTGAGCAAGCCCTTACTGTGGCATTTCTGAGTGGACTCATACAACTCTGCAAGTGGCTGGCTAAGAAACCTACTCAATGCAGACACAGAGCGTTTTGATGCTAATTTTAGTTGGCGCTTGGCAACTTCACAATATCAGTGGCTTTCTTGCATGTGACCAGTGATTTTATGAACATTTGCAAATGTTTGTAAGGGGCAATGTGTGGATGATTAGAACATTGGATACCAGCATGATGTAGTGTTACAATGTCATTGAAATATGCAATTACAGTGCAGAGGGGGACAGAGTTAGATGTGAGGTTTGGGAGACAAGAATAACATGCATATTGCTTGCCCTTAAGCTATTGCGAGACAATACTCAAAGCCCAGTTAATTCCCTTAACTTCGTCATCTGAGAAGGAATCCACTCAGGTTGATATGCAATATAGTTCATCAATACGTTCACTAAAGTGATATTGTATAAAAAACCTGTCTGTGATAAGGCCCCAACTGATCTAATGTATAACCTGTACATAGCAATCAAAGGTGCATACCAGGGTTGGTTTGTATTGGCTCAAGAGAGTGAAAGATGTGGTGAACCAGACATGTTTGTCCTTTCTTACTTTGGATGATCAGCAGCTTCATGGTCAATTACCCTCTTGGATGGGGACAATTGCTTGCTCTTTGCCATTTCCAGACCAGAAATGAAAATATAGTTTGACAAATAAACACTTTTGTATAATCAGTAGATACTGAGCTACTAAATCTCATGCACAGCACTCAGGACCTCACAACGTATATGACCTCATTGAATTAATTAGTCGCAGAAGTGGGATGGCCAGAAGAGAAAAAAGCATTCTTATTTTCCCATGACATAAAGATGAAATTAATGATTTTTAGCCCAGGTGGTGGAACCGGAAAAACATATGAGAAACAAATCAATCTTGCTATCAAATAGAATTATCGTCTGTGAAAACACAGTAACAAACATTGAAAAGATGAGCATTAAATTGTTGTATTATTGTAAAAGAAATCTTGAAGTAAACATGGGAGATGAATCTGAACCCAGGGTAATCAGGTATGTGAGGATCATTTATTTAACAAAGTAGAGGTAAAATGAAGGTCTATGTAGAAGCGTTTGCCTCTGTTATGGAAAGAACAGCAGATTTTTCAAGGAATCTCCAGCTAAATATAAGTGTAAAGTAGGAAATCTTGAAGTAAACATGGGAGATGAATCTGAACCCAGGGTAATCAGGTATGTGAGGATCATTTATTTAACAAAGTAGAGGTAAAATGAAGGTCTATGTAGAAGCGTTTGCCTCTGTTATGGAAAGAACAGCAGATTCTTTAAGGAATCTCCAGCTAAACATAAGTGTAAAGTAGGAAAGCCATTCTTTTTTCCCTGATCACCCCCATATTTGACTAATTCTGGTGATCACTGACGCTGAAAGTGTCCAAGGCTCTGCTAAAAAACCAGGCCCAGGGGCAGTGTTCTGTCTTTAAAAAGTATGTGATAATTGGTATTATTCTAAGTGGCCAAGACAACCTACCTGTAAGTCCCTAGTATATGTTACTGCATGTAGGTTTAGAGACTCCAATGGACTTAATGCACTGAAGTATGCACTGTTGTGGGGCCGGTGTCCTTTTAAAGCCAAGTCTGCCTTGCAGACTCGTTTTCAAATAAAACTATGCCCACATTCGACTTTGGAAATAAAAGTACTTTCAAGGTCCAAAACTACCTTTAAATTACATATGGTCACCTCTAGGTGCCCCAATGGTAGAGTGACTTGTTATCATTGTTATAAGAAACAGGGACACCATAAAAAAAATTTAAATGCCCTGATATGGAAAACAGCCAATGCCATTTTTCCCTATTGCAGTGCTGTAAGCCCCAGAGGCTATCATGAGAAGGCTTTATTAAACTTTAATAAAGTCTAATGTTTGATTGGAGTTAGCTGGCAATCCGATTCAAAGAATCGAGATAATTGTTGTAAATATATAATTTACCGTCTTAATTTCTATGCAGGTAAGTACTTAATCAATAATAACTCAATCGGAAAGAAAGAAACAGAGTCCGTGGTGTTAGAGTTCTTAGGGGTTTTATTCCTTAAAAAGGAATCGTTCCGGAACTGGATATCAGGTTCCTGGCACCACACAGGGTCCAGGAAGGGATAGAGCCCAATTTTATTGACAATACATAGCTTATATACTTAATTTACACCATAGAAACCAATATAGAAGGCGTAACAGCTGAGAGAAGACAAGATAACAGCATCCACGTGTTACTAGTACGTAATCAGAAGGCGTGGACTAGGCGTGAACTAGAGGTGTGTGCTAGAAACGTCACAGGTAGGTGTCACAAGGGGGTGGCACTTAAACAGAAATGTTGCAATGTCAGCAGAAATCGGAAGCTTGGATGCGCGCGCAGCTGCATGACGTGTGATTGACGTGAAACTGGAGGGTGCAGGGGGCTTGACATTTACACTGACGGAAAGAGACAGAAGTCTGGCATGTCAGATCAACTCGTACTTCTATCATATCTGATATCTGATGTTTGGGAACCATATTATCTGAACGGAAAAGGTCTCTGGGGCAGAAGCTATTCTATACTGACTGTGAGTGCGTGTATAAGCGCCTGAGTGTCTGCGTGAGAAGCGTGGGGGCATGGGCCTTCCAGGGGAGCATGGTAACAGAGGCTATGAATTACTTGCATGGAGACAGGCCGGCCCTTTGGCTCTGCAGCTGGGGGATGTTTACTTAAACTAGTAGGCAGGAATGTATTTTCGAGGAGCGGAACAGATAATTCGAAGGTTGTAGTCAGTCTTGGCAGGCAGCAGGCTGAGCTAAGCGCGGTGGGCCGCGCTGGGAGTAAGTCAGAGTTCACGGGTACAGAGGCAGCCTGGGCTGAGTCTTTCGGAGTCAGAAGCCAGGAAAAAAGCTCGATGGCAGAAATTCAGGGCCTACTTTGCCAGAGCTGAAAAACGTGTAAGGTACACTACAAAAAGACGTTGGCATAGCATACTTAGGAACGGACTATTCAACCCATTCAGGGTGGATCTGAAAGAGGACATGTTAACGTTGGATGCAAATGTATTTGCGTCTTCATAGCTAGCACAGGAGGGAAGTTACATGCACTTTAAGCCGGTACATGGAGACGGTGGGGTACACGCTAGGGAACACAATTAAACCATAAAATTTATATTTCCTCATTCCCTCCTTGTTCCCTACGGACCCTTCATGATATATCGATCCTCATGAATCGATCAGTTTGTTCTTGTAACATCATTTGCTCTTCTTTCTTTCTTTCACGTCTTGAAAGAAAACTGGAATGTTCAATGCATGAAGTGGCGCACAGTCCACAAATCGCTGGCCCACACTGCAAGCATAGGCAGCAACTGAATACTAGGACTAGGCCAATGCCTAGGAAGGATAGGATCTTCCATCCCCAAGCTGTTAACGTTGTCCAGAACCAACCGGACCAAGTCCAGGTGCCTGGATTCTGATGTATCAGATTAGCAATTTTATGAAGACGTGTAATAGCTTTGTATACAGATGGCGCGTTTTCTGGAATGAAAACACAGCAACTTGACCCGATGACCTTACAGGCTCCACCTCTATCTGCCAAGATGACGTCAATAACAAGACGATTCTGAAGGACAACCACCCGCATGGCGGACTGTTCTTCGGTTAAGTTACCTAGGGCGGAGGCAGTTTCATTCACTACTGCTTCAAGTGTTCTAGTTAATCTGCGTATTAGTTTACTATTTTGGACAGGGCCTAAAAAGAAAAAGAATCCTTTATTAAAATCGGTGTACTGTTCCCATGCCGTTTCGGTGTAGTCGACAAGCGGAATATCTCTTCTGAGTCTATTCTTTACTAGATTTGTATTTCTGTGATAATCAGGAGGAGCTAGAAAAACAGGTGGCAGAAGGAATGCAATATAACAGGTACCATCCCAATCTGGAGGTAGACGTATGTATGCGGTATGACCACAAACAAAATAAGAATGACGGGTAGCTTTAAAGGATGATTTACCATGATCACTGAATTCGACCACAGTAGTACATTTACTATGACCTAAGTGTACTGAACCTTTCTTCCTGACACATAATTCACCAGTGACTGGTAATACTGACATAGCGGGCAGAACTGATGTAGCTTCGGATTCAACTGTAAGAATCATAAGGTTAATTGTGTAATTACTTAAACCATATACTTCATTTTCTAGATCAGTTCCTACTCTAGTGGGGAGTCCCTCCTTATCAGGGTAACAGACGTTGAGCAGAACTAAGTTCAAGTTTCCCCAAACCCAGCTCCCGTCGGAAACAGCAATATCAGGATCTAAGGAATTAATTATTTTAAACCATGCACCACAGGAGCCGTTGTGAGTGAACGGATACGGAAAGAGGGGCAGAGCTCCCTTGTAATTCTGGTAGGGAGGGAGTCGGCCACATATCCAGCAGTTTGTAGCATTATTAGTCTGATGGGAATGGTGTAGCATACTAATGAATGTGTTGTTGCGCAGCGCGAGTCTGTAAGAAAGTTAATGTGGAGGTAACTCGCTAAAAGAATGTTCAGCAGAAACATTGTAAGCAGATGGTTCACGCTTGAAAATAGGACAGTAGATAGGAAGTAATATGCTTGCAACAATGATTAGAATACTTAGAAAAAACATTATTAACAATGTCACTATACAGTGACTACGCAGTGATTTGCAGTATGTACGTTTCTTGAATTGTCTCTCTCTCTCTCTATCTCGATCTAGGGGATACATGTCAGAAACTATTTAACCGATTCACCTAGGGGAGGACTTAAACTATTAAACTGTCTGACTTGCTAGATCGGAGCTTTGATCTGTACTCCTCTTGTGGAGTTTTCTCTCGGTCGGAAACTTTAAAGTCACTGGGCTCGATACAGTCTTTGGAAGGGGTGGACGAGCCTGGGTCTGGTTTCAGTTCATTGCATAGTTTGATATGGCTCGTGTGGATCCACCCCTTTCTGCCCTCCACTTTCACCGCTGTCCTCGTAGTAAGTAGAACGGTCTTTGGTGCTTTCCAGCGGGGCTCCAGCGGACTTTTCCTGTCAAAGTTCCTTATTAAAATCAGGTCGCCTGGACGGACATCATGCGGCTTTACATCAGTGTTGTCAGGGAAGGCTGCGGCAACCTGTGAACGACATGATTGGAGTGCAGACATCAAGGAGGCAAGGTAATCTGTCAACATATTGCAATCAACATCAGTAATTTTCTTAGGAATGGGCGTCCCCCACATATTCGGTGGTCTACCAAAGACCACTTCGTACGGGGATAGTCCTGATCTCGAGTGGGCAACCATTCTCATATAGAACAGTGCCACTGGCAGGGCGACTATCCAGTCGACCCCTTTCTCTTGACATATTTTTCCAAGGCGGGTTTTTAATGTCTGATTATGCCTCTCTACAAGGCCTGCGGCTTCGGGATGTCGGACACAATGGAATTTCCATTGATATCCTAGCAGCAAGGAAACTTGCTTCATTAATTCAGATGAGAATGGCTGACCGTTATCTGAGTACACGACACGAGGCATGCCGTACCGTGGGAAGAATTCACGAACCAGCTGCCTGGCAGTGGTCGGAACAGTGTAATCTGGGACTGGATATGCTTCGGTCCAACGGGACAGTGCACAAACAATTACGAGGACATATTTGAATCCTCGACAACGGTCCATCTGGATATAATCCATCTGGAGGACTTCAAAAGGGTGATCGGGAGGATGGAATCCACCTTGCTCTACAGGGACGCTTTTACCTGGATTGAACTGACAACAGATCATGCAAGTACGCGCTTTCTGTTTTGCTGCTGCTCTTAAGTGTTTATTGCTCCAAAGATTTTGTAAACTGTCTAACATCGCTTTCTCTCCTAGATGTGCTGGACTATGTGCTGTATTGATCATGACTTGAACCATAGAATCAGGGAGAAACCATGTAGATTTTCCCTTCGTCATCCAACCTTGATCTGTCTGGATCCCTCCTAGTTCAATCCATTTCTTTATTTCATCTGGGGTAGCATGTGTCTGAATATCGATAACATCTAGTGTGGGATCTCTGACTGTCATACAATTTGTCGGTCCTATTGTCTTTGTCATGTCAGTTGTCTGAGTGTGAGTCAATGCTGTATGTTTTGCTGTCTGATCTGCCAGGTCGTTACCCTGGGAAACAGAATCTGTAACTTTAGTATGTGCTTTACACTTCATGATGGATATGCCTGAAGGCAGATGTATTGCTTCTAACAGTGCTTGAATGAGGGGGCCATGTTGTATTTTGGCACCATGAGAGGTCAGAAAACCTCGTTCTTGCCATAACATTCCGAAGTCGTGTACAACTCCGAACGCATAACGGGAATCAGTGTATATGTTGACATTTCTGTTTTTGGCTAGAATACAGGCTCGGGTCAGAGCAATAAGCTCTGCCGCTTGAGCGGACAATGTGTCAATGCGATGTGTTTCTTTTACTTCGGTTTCAGTGGTCACTGCATACGCGGCCACTAATTCTCCTGTACTTGTTCTCATACATGAACCATCCACATAAAGTGTCAGGTCTGGATTTGTCAGTGGAACATCTGTTAAGTCTCGTCGAGGCTTTGTTACTGCATTAATGATCTCTAAACAATCATGCGGGGCTGGATCTGTCATATTTGAAGGTAACAGTGTTGCGGGGTTCAGAATGCTGCAGCGTCTGATTTCTATGTGTGGCTGGAATAGCGTTAATTCGTAACCTGTCAGTCGTGCTATGGTCAAGTGCTGAGTCTGGGTTCTGTTTAAAAGAACCTCTACAGAATGTGGAACTTGTACTGTTAACTGATGGCCTAAAACAATTGAATCGCTCTGTCTGATTGCTAGTGCTGTTGCTGCTACTGACTTTAAGCACGCAGGGAGTGCCTGGGCTACTGAATCCAATGTACTTGAAAAATAAGCACAAGGCTTATTTGAACCTGCTTGGTCTTGGGTGAGGACAGACAATGCTGTACCATCACGTTCGGTAACAAAAAGTGTAAACGGTTTGCTGTAACATGGTGTCGCTAAAACTGGTGCCTGGCATAATGCTTTCTTTAATTCCTCAAAGGCTTGTGTGTGTTCCTGAGTCCAAGGGAGGACAGTCGAAGTCGCTGCCTCCTGTGTCGTTAACTGGATGAGTGGTTTAGCTAGAAATGCATATTGAGGAATCCATTGTCTGCAGTACGAGGTGAGGCCTATAAAGGCCCGCACTTCCTTTTGTGTCTGGGGTTGTGGCATATTTACAATTAACTGAATGCGATCGGGAGTGAGCTGTCTCCCCACTTTGGACAGCAAGTGACCCAAGTACACAACTTGCTGAACACAGAATTGTAGCTTCGAAGGAGACACCTTGTGTCCCTTGTCGGCCAGGAAATGTAAAACTGTCAATGATGCTTGTTCACATTCGGGCTCACTTCGTGCGGTGATCAGCAGATCATCGACGTATTGCAGTAAAGCGGTGTTAACTGGCATTTGAATACAATCTAGTTGTCTTTTCAGTGCTTGACTATAGATGCTGGGGCTTTCTGTGAATCCTTGAGGTGCGCGGGAAAATTTGAAACTTCGTCCATTTAAACTGAATCCGAAGAGATATTGGCTCTCTGGATCAATAGGTACACTGAAAAAAGCGTTCTTAAGGTCAATTACAGTGAAGAACGATGCTTCTGAATCAATAGCAGTCAAAAGGGAAGAGATATCAGGGACCACAGGGTACTGTGGTACAATGCATTTATTCAGCTCTCTCAGATCAATCACCAGCCGATATACTGGCGGTGCATTGGGATCAGTACGTTTAAGAATTGGAATGATGGGTGAATTACAGATATTGGAGTCGGTCTCTACGACCACTCCTTGGGCAATGAGCTCTTCAATGATTTCCAGTAAAGCCACTACAGCATCGGGTGGTAACTTATATTGTCTGATTCGTGGTAAAACAACTCCTGTCTTGAGTGTAACACGGTATGGTGTGATATGCATACAGCCTACATCAGTTGGGCCTTTTGCCCACAAGTAATCTGGTACATTTTTCAATCTGACATCGAACTCTCGTAAAACGTAATGACCCTTGAAATCCCGCAGAAAGAGTCTAACTCCCTCCGGGGAACAGCAAATTATGGCTCCTAGAGCCTTCAACGTTTTTATTCCTAACAGATTTTCTGGACATGATTTTGTAAGTAACAAGTCTGTAACACGTGATAACGGACCCACAGCCAGGGGGACTGGTTCTGATACTTCATTTACAATGGGCTGTCCTGAAAAACCAAGGGAAACATTCTGTGAGCCTGAGAGGGGTGCCCCTGGGACTTCATCATGGCTAATTGTGGTGCGGCTTGCCCCTGTGTCAATTAAAAACTTTCTGTCTTTTCCCAATACTTGACTGTGTACATAAGGACCTTCTTGATCTACAGGAATTTCAATAAGAGGCAAACCCATCTCCCTCTCTAGGCTGTTTCATGCGTATCGTTGGTAATCGGGGTAAGCAGCTTGGGCATACTGGTACATCTGTTGAGAAACTTGTTGAGTCGCGGCAATTGGCTGTGGCTGTGATACCGCTACTGTCTGTGCTGTATGAGGTGAAGCATGCATAGGCTGCGTGTTCTGCATAGGCTGTACATTCTGTGAGGTCTGTTGCTGGACCTGATCTTGTCTTGGTGGATGCGGTCTCTCTTTAGTTTTACCTGTTGATATGTTGTGTTTCAGAACTGGACATTCATGTACGTAGTGACCGGGCTGTTTGCAATAGTTGCATGTCCCTTTAACGGGAGCTGCGGCGTGACCTGTCTGGGTCGTACCCTTTCTGTGGCCGTCGGTTGGGACCGACTGGGCTACTAACATTTTCATTTTCGTGTCTTTCATACGTTTCTGTTCCTGATCCTGTTCTTCTCTAATTCTGTTCTGATGGTATTGTAACATTTGTAACATCTGTGATGGCGTATTTGCTTGCCATGTACTCTCAACCTTGTATACACGATTTTTGACTGCTAACAGGGAATTCTCAACTAACTTGGATACAAAAAGATGCGGGTACGACTCGCTACTTGGTTTAAGACCACTATTAATAATAAAACATTTCTCGAATCTTGAATAGAAGTCACTAGTATCTTCGTCGGGTTTCTGTTTACATGCTGAGATTGCATCCCAGTCTTCCTTTCTTGTTGCCAGCAATCTTGGCAGAACCTGTACTATCAAACCTGGTAATGCTTTAGTTTTGTCCCCAAGGCCTACCCCTGGAACACGTTTGTTCTCTTCGTCTTCTATTTCCGCCCATACAATCTTTTTCTCTCCCACCTCCCATTCTTTTTCCTTTAGTTTCTCGTAGATGCCCGTGGGCAGCAGTACCTTTAACATTTTCATGATATCTTCATATGTGTAATCCCCCATCAGTAACATGTCTTTAAGTTCTCTGTGAAACCCTGCGGGGTCTTTATCATGGCACGGGACTAGTTTCTTCATTTCTAACAGTTCTAACTTAGTCAGTGGCGTGTGTACATACACACGTTTCAAGTTATGATCCTCACCCATAACTGGGTGTACTTCTCGTAAGGGGTTCTGACTTTCAATGCCATTCAGGCGTTCCATATGATACATTTTTCTTTCTGGGGGCGGAGCGGGAACATATTCAGAGTTTATGAAAGTGTTATATCTATGTCATTGTTCTAGAATTATTTGTATTAACTTGGTACTGAGACCTCTCCATCTATCCATGAGTAGTGCTTCTAATGTTTCGTGTAAGGGACCTGGATCAGAATGTTGGTTTCTGTATTTCGTGAGGAGGTGCTGAATCATGTATACACCTGCTAATTTCTGCTCGTCTGGGGAAAGGTTCAGGAATGTCTGCGCTACGGTGTCATCATTATATATATCCGGATTTTCAGTCCATAATACGGCTGACCGGGCTAGTTCTTGTTCATCCATAGAATTGAGTACATGGTACCCCATTCTCTCTCGGAGCCTTTTATCAGTCTCCTGGAACTGATGTTCTGAAGAGTTCGGATTTGTTAAGGCAGAGAGAAAAACTCTCTTGCTTTCTGGACGAGTGCCTTTCCTAAGGTAAGTTCCCTTACCTACATACGCTATAGTGTCTGTAGTCCTTTCTGGTTCTTCAGGTTCTTCTTCCTCCTCGGAGGAGGCCTTTTCTTTCTCTTCCTTGTGTATTTCTATCACTTCCTTTCTTATTTTCCTGTACTTACTGGCTATGCAAGTCCCCTTGTTGTGTTTTCCTTCAGATATATTTTGACCCCACTTGTTCAGTGCATCTAATTCACTCTGATCTGTCCCAGGCCTGTCTCGTTCTCTTATTAGGCAATTTATGAAAAAACGTAGTATCTGTGCTTGAACGTCAACTTTCTGATGCTCCATGGCATCCTTAATACTGTCAGGGTCTTTCCCAGTCTGAACAAACTGATATATTCTATCTAGGCGCTCCTTCATTCCTGCAAAGTGCAGCAGGAAATCCGTAGCAGATCTTAACCGTAGTGATGCCATTATCATTCTATCGTCTTTACCGGGTACTGGATCATATCTGCAAACTGAAAAGTTTTCTTTAAGTATGTCGAGGCGGGGTGATTTGAACGTGAAAGGACTCTGCATATCCCTAAGGTTTACTCTGTGTGTTAATGGTGGGGTCCTGAGACCCCCCATCGCACCTCCTGAGGCGGTAGCCTGGACATTATCCCTCTGTGGAGTCTGTATCTGAACTTGAATTTGTCTTTTAGTAGGGTCAGGTAGACGTGGTTTCGGTAGATCAGTTTTAGGTACGGGAAGTGGTGGAGGTGGTGGAACAGGAGGAATCTGTTGTGGTACTGGTGGAATATGATCTTGGGGCGGGTTACCACCCCCGTCCCTGTCGTTAGGCAGGGCGCGGACAGGCAGATTGGTGTAAGCGGGTGCTACATCCTCTAGACAGGAGTTCAGGAATATGTCTTTAGTGGTCTTATGAGTTACTTTAGTTGGAACCAATGGTGACGGCAGATTTTTCGGTATTTCTGAAATGGCCTCAGGCGAGCCCTCGGCCGCGAGATACATACCGTTTACGAGATTGTTTCGTGCACGGTCTACTTGCTCTGATTTTACTCGGATCCCTTCAGTAACTAATTCATTTTCTTGGGCCTTATCTGATTCTCTAAGTCTGTCTTCTCTACGTAATTCTTTTTCAGCACGCTTATGTGATTCCTTACGCCAAAACTCTATGGCGTCTTTCTGAGATTGTCTGGCTTTCTTTTTCCATAGTGCTTCCTCTACCTTCATGATGCACTCGGCATCCCATGTTCCGGTAACAGGCCATCTGTGTCTTTCGTCTAGATGTTTAGTATACTCGGCCCATAAGTCTAGATATAATATGGCATCTATGCCATGCTTGTGGTACATAAAATTTCCTGGAGTGTCCCTAGGGGGGATAGGAATTTCTTCCTCTAGTATCCCTTTCCTAGTTCCTATCTGCTTTAACTTGTTGAAAAACGGCATCTTGTTTACTTAGTACTGAATGCTCAATTCTTGCTACTTAATACTGAATACAGCTATTTATACAAGAACACAATAATGCACATTAAAAACAGTCACACTCATACCACGACATTAATCACATGAAATGACATTTGAGACATATATGACTACCCCCTATACCGGATGTACTGCTAAACAGTACAGATACACTGTCTGAGACAATGCAAAAACTTGAAATAACGGATGTACTGCTAAACAGTACAGATACACTGTCTAAAAACAGTGCAGACCGGACTTGTGTACCCAAACACGTCTAGATACGTCCCAGCAATGGTACTCACCGGGAAGCACGGAAACAGAAGGCCTCGGAAAACTCGACTGGACTGGACTCGACTCGACACGTGGATACTTCGGAAAACTTCGGAAAACTGGTGGGCCTCTTGACACCTCGGACCTTGCTTCTTTCGGCTAGGCTCTGGTCGGGATCCTCCGCACTCCTCACCGCCTCGTCTGGGTACTGATCGCAGTCTTCGTCACCTCCGTGGGCCAGAGGGAGATGCAGGAAATCCTGCCGGTACGCGTAGTTTCCTTCTAACTGATGGCAGGGGACAGAGCTTGCAACGCACCAACCGGCGCGTGAGGTGGGGGAGGGGTCCCTGTTCGGGCGCCAAAATGTTGTAAATATATAATTTACCGTCTTAATTTCTATGCAGGTAAGTACTTAATCAATAATAACTCAATCGGAAAGAAAGAAACAGAGTCCGTGGTGTTAGAGTTCTTAGGGGTTTTATTCCTTAAAAAGGAATCGTTCCGGAACTGGATATCAGGTTCCTGGCACCACACAGGGTCCAGGAAGGGATAGAGCCCAATTTTATTGACAATACATAGCTTATATACTTAATTTACACCATAGAAACCAATATAGAAGGCGTAACAGCTGAGAGAAGACAAGATAACAGCATCCACGTGTTACTAGTACGTAATCAGAAGGCGTGGACTAGGCGTGAACTAGAGGTGTGTGCTAGAAACGTCACAGGTAGGTGTCACAAGGGGGTGGCACTTAAACAGAAATGTTGCAATGTCAGCAGAAATCGGAAACTTGGATGCGCGCGCAGCTGCATGACGTGTGATTGACGTGAAACTGGAGGGTGCAGGGGGCTTGACATTTACACTGACGGAAAGAGACAGAAGTCTGGCATGTCAGATCAACTCGTACTTCTATCATATCTGATATCTGATGTTTGGGAACCATATTATCTGAACGGAAAAGGTCTCTGGGGCAGAAGCTATTCTATACTGACTGTGAGTGCGTGTATAAGCGCCTGAGTGTCTGCGTGAGAAGCGTGGGGGCATGGGCCTTCCAGGGGAGCATGGTAACAGAGGCTATGAATTACTTGCATGGAGACAGGCCGGCCCTTTGGCTCTGCAGCTGGGGGATGTTTACTTAAACTAGTAGGCAGGAATGTATTTTCGAGGAGCGGAACAGATAATTCGAAGGTTGTAGTCAGTCTTGGCAGGCAGCAGGCTGAGCTAAGCGCGGTGGGCCGCGCTGGGAGTAAGTCAGAGTTCACGGGTACAGAGGCAGCCTGGGCTGAGGCTTTCTGAGTCAGAAGCCAGGAAAAAAGCTCGATGGCAGAAATTCAGGGCCTACTTTGCCAGAGCTGAAAAACGTGTAAGGTACACTACAAAAAGACGTTGGCATAGCATACTTAGGAACGGACTATTCAACCCATTCAGGGTGGATCTGAAAGAGGACATGTTAACGTTGGACGCAAATGTATTTGCGTCTTCATAGCTAGCACAGGAGGGAAGTTACATGCACTTTAAGCCGGTACATGGAGACGGTGGGGTACACGCTAGGGAACACAATTAAACCATAAAATTTATATTTCCTCATAATGGTTACAAAAAATCCAACATATTGCCAAGGTCGGATTTAATATAACTATTACAGGAAAGTAGTTTTAGAACTTACTATCCTGAAATTACCTAAAGCAGCCCTGTAGCAGCCTCTTTTGATTGGCCAGCCTTTGAAAGCCTCAGCCAAGCAGGTCTCTGAGTAGGTGCGAAGAGGCCTGGGGCTGAAACAATAAAGGCATTTGGTGGGAGGAGATTTCCTTCATAGAGAAGCCAGATAGAGGAAGGGGCTGTAGATAAAAGCTAGACTTTAAAAGCAGGAGAGCAGATGTCAGAAGACACAGGACTGCTCCCACTTCCTTGATTCCCAGTCAGATGGGACCCACCACCATTATTAGATTAGAAGAGGGGCTGGAAGGGGAGTGTAGGGAATTATTAGGCATACCAGGGTAGGGTTACAAAGACACACACTCCAAGGAGAGAATTTCTCCATTTTCATTTTTTGGAGAACAGTGGATGCTAGGTCAAAAATATGCCACACTTCACAGGAAGTGGTCATAGCAGAGGGAGGCATATTTACTACTATTGGTTTGGTGTCCCCCCTCTTGCCAGCCCAGAATAGAGGATACATATGGCAGATCTGCACGAGCCCCTCAGAACACTGCCGGGAACAAAAGAAGAAAGAATGTCCTGTCGTACACTTGGACTGTACTAGAGAAGGCTTGCACTCAGAAGGACTGTACCTGCTTCACTCTCATGGTTCTACAAACAAATGAATGTTGCTGTATTAAAGGGAAAGGAGTGGACTTCCTGAGCAGCAACAAATTCAAACGTGCTGGCAAAAGTCACCTGCAAGCCCAAAAAGAGAATTACCCCAGTTGACCAGCTCCAAGAAAAAATGCCAAGGTGAACTTCTGACCTGGACCTAGCACTCAGGCCTATCCATCCTGTGCTCTATTGCGGTAAGCCTAAAACGTTGACTTTCTCCCGGACCAGCATGACCAGATAGCCGTGAGAGGCACTTTATGCTTTCTGCTGCTAGAATGCATATTTTCTTTAGTTAACTTTTAGAAACTCTTACATTGGGGTTTTCTTGTTTTGGGGTCCTTTAGAAGATAACAATGTTCTCTATTTTTATAAATTGGTGTTGGATTTGTATTGTGTTGTTTCTTTTACTTATTTACTTATTTGGTGGTATTAAATGCTTTACACATACCGGTTTCCTAAATTAAGCCTGACTCGCCGTTGACAAGCTACCAAAGATTGACCAAAGATTAATTTATTGAGACATGATTGGACCTTCTTTAAGCCCAACGCTTTTTAATGCCTATATGGCTCCACTGGCAGAGATCATACAGCCCTATGGAGTGAACATCGTAACATACGCTGATGATACTCAACTAGTGGTTTCACTTAACCATCCTGATCCATCCACACCCCACCTTTGTACTTGTCTCGAAGAAGTGGCTAAATGGATTAACTATTCCTAGTTGAAGCTGAACCGGGATAAGACAGAGATCATGCTCCTCGGTAACCCGTCACTATTTAGACCAATCGAGATGTGGCCGACTGCAATGGGATCAGCACCCACTCCCAAATCAAAGATAAAGAGTTTGGGGTTCTGGCAGGACTCAGACCTTACTCTTAAAGTCCAAATCAGAAAGGTAGTTGCCGCCTGCTTTAGCATACTTATAATGCTACGTAAAGTACTTCCTCTACTCGCCTTTCAAGCCAGGAAACTTGCAGTCCAAGCGCTTATTCTATCATGCTTGGACTTCAGCAATGTACTTTACCTGGGTGCCCCAGAGGCAGTACTTTCTAAACTCCAAATGATTCAGAACTGTGCGGCAGGAACCCTTATGAGATTTCCATATCGACAGTCAGACAAACTTGCCATGAAAGCCCTACAATGGCAGCCCATTCCGGAGAGAGTCCATTTTAAAGCTCTTTGTATCACCCACAAATTGCTTGGAGGGAATGGGCCCAAGATCATCTCCCCTTTAGTCAAACCCTATCTAGCCAATAGGCCTTAATGATCAGATGAACTGCACCTGGCCTTTCTACCAAGGATCAAAAGAGCCAGAAACGGAGGTCGGCTTTTCTCCTATAATGCTGCCAAGCTCTGGAATTTTCTTCCACTTCAGCTGCGGAAAGAAACCAACCCTCTGATCTTTCGCAAGCTGCTGAAAACCTGGCTCTTTGCCATATAAGTTTCAGAAGCTTCCTTCACTTCCTAGCACTGGGATGCCCATGGGTTGCCATGCGCTCTATAAACGCCACTTCTATTCTATTCTTGGACCTTATTAGTGATTGTCCTACTGTTAGCTGAAGGTGCATACCCCTTCCTACTAATAATCCACTTTCTTACTTGCAAACTAAAACTGCAACAGCAACTCAGAAGTCTTTATGAAAGAACACTACCTATTAGTAGGGGAGGACATGCTTGTTTTTTTTTAACTTGTTTTTCATTTCAAAATTGCACATTTATCCGTATGGATATTGTCTCACATAGTTACAATACACTAGAGCAGAGGTCTTCAAACTTTTGGATGCCGAGACCTCCCTGTCAACATTTTGAGGTGTAAGGAACCCCTCCTGACAAACATTTCTAAACCTGCAGGCAGAGCTACTGGAATTATGAGGCAGTTGAGGACCAAATTAAGCGACAGGCTTGACTAAATTGTGTCAGAAGAAAATGTGAATGATGTTATTTGATGCTGTGTATTTTGGATTAGCATTGCTTCATTATTTTGAAATTAATTTGTTACACACAGTAACACTGAGAAAAGATTTCACCCCATCAGTATCTGTTTATAACCAAAATACGTCAAGAAATCAAGGAAGACTAGCTAGGTTTATACAGGTTAGACTCAGTGGAGTACGTATGTCCAGGGAAACCAGTGGGTTTCTTTAAAAAGCCCTCACCCACCAACCTAGTTGGTGGCATGCTTCATCATCGGGCCCACCACAGTGGCACCTAGCGTGCCCCGGGTGTGCTTCGACGCCAGATTACTGCGGAGCTGGTATAATTGCTGAGAGTGCAATGTGGTGAGTGTGAAGGTGAAAGTTAAAAGACCATGCAGAAATCCCAGCACCCGAGGGTAAAAATATTTTAATAAAACTGGGTATCTGTTGGTACGTTAAAAAGGCAAATAGACACGTTGGAGTATGGATTATGACCTCCAGTGTCCTGTGTGGTCTACATGTTTCAGCCTGGCCTTTCTTAATTTAAAACAGGCTTTCCTCAGGACCAAGTGAGTATGTGTGGGGTTATTAAAACTAATTTATAGTGAGTGTGAAAGGTTTTTATGTGTAGCACGCGATAAGGTGCTATATGTGGGAGAAGGGGGTTCCCTCTCGCTTTGCTACATATAACATAAAAGGGGGACATACAGACGTACAGGGAAGAGTCATATTAGCATATTGTTGCAAAACCAATCGTCATACCACCGTCTTGTAAGGTGAGTGAGCGAGCTATATATGGCTAAAGTGTGGTCTTGTCAGTGGCAAGACTCATGTGATCGTTATCTAGACGCCGGTTGTAGTGGTGGGCTAGAAAACGGAAATGCCAATGTGAGGATCAGGTAAGTGAAAGAAAATTATTCTTGTTGTTATCCTCACACAGTGTTTTTCTGTTCAAAGCCTCCTTGGGTCGCCTGGCAGAGAAACAGACCCTAAAGGAAGGCAGTATGGTTTTTAGAAAGATATCCGACCTGTAAGGGAAAAACCTCAACACCTTACCCCATTGTAGCTGTAGCGCGCAGCCTCTTTACTCACGCAACTATCGATCTGGCTCCTCCTTGGACCTCTAATCCTTCTGCCGCGCCCGGTTTGTGAAAGCCAGGTTGGCCGAGCCTCTTATTTAAACCCTCCGTGATTATCTGCACCTGGGTCGGAGTAGAAATAGAGGGAGGGGTGCCGCGCTGAAAGCGCCATGTCATGTGCGCTGTGCGCGTGCGGACGCTAATGCGCATGCGTGCCGGAATAGCGATCCTTCCTCGGCGCGCTGGTAGGCGCGTGCGTGCTGGAATAGTGGTTCTCCCAATGGGCGCTGGTTAGCGCATGCGCGGAAGAAAATACCGCGTATGCGTGTAATGGGTTTACAGAAATGAGCGTTATATCTCAGGGATGCATGTTAAGTAATGGGTTTACAGAAATGAGCGTTATATCTCAGGGATGAATGTTAAATTATGAGCACAAGGCCAAATGCCCTTGTGAGAGGTGCTAAATCAAAGATTAGAATAAAGTGAGACCGAATAGGCTATACACAGACTAGAGAAGAGAAGGAAAATCCATACATTAATTGTTAAGAGAATTCCATGGTATGGAATCATTTAGCCCATCAATATGGGTTGACAGACGATAGATCCAGCGTTGCTCTTTTTGGAGCAGGAATCTTTCATTATTTTCAGTGATGGGAAATTGTTCAATCACAGTCCAGGAAAAATCATTTGGGGTGTGATTGTGGGATAGAAAGTGGTCTGTAAGTCTGCTTATGTTTTTGCCACATCGGATGGTGCTGCGATGTTCCGTCATTCTTGTCCTTACTTTCCGGGTGGTCATACCCACGTATCGGAGGCCACATCTGCAAGTCATGAGGTACACCAGATTTGATGAATTACAGTTGGTAAACTGGCGCTGTGTCCATACCTTACCAGGTTCTAGGGCCAGAGTTTTTGAGGGGGCTGTAAGGTGGCATACACTGCAATTATTGCACGGTTGGTGTCCAGTAATTTTTGGTAAGCCCCAGGCATTGAGGACAGTGTTGTCGGGAGTCGCATTATTTGGTCTGGGTCTGGTGTGTACTAGGGAGTCTTTTAGATTCTTCGCCCTTTTATACGCGAACCTCGGTTTATCCCAATTTCGATTGCCTGAGTTAATGATCTTCCAGTTCCTATTGATTATATTTGAGACCTGGTTTGATACAGTGTTGTAAGTGGTGACGCATGTCAAAGTTGGTTCCTCAGGAGGCCTGGTTGTTACCTCAAGGAGTGCCTCTCTATTCTGGTTGCGCGCCCTCTTACAGGTGGTGTTCAGGATCCTGGTGGGGTATCCCCTGTCTTCCAATTTATGAATCAAAGTGGCTGATTGTTGTTTGAAATCCTGGATCCGGCTACAATTACGTCTCAGTCGTAAGAACTGTCCGTAAGGGAGATTTTCCCTTAGAGGTCTCGGGTGGAAGCTGTCAAACCTCAAAAGGGAGTTCTTAGATGTAGGTTTGTGGTGGGTTGTAGTTGTCAGGCCATTCATGTCCGCCTTGATGTTAAGATCAAGGAAGGCCAGTTCCGAGGTACTGCTCATACAGGTGAACCTGAGGTAGTTGTCACAGGTATTGATCCATGTGAGGAATTGGTCCAGGGAGTCTTGATTTCCTTCCCAGATGACCAGGATGTCGTCGATGTATCGACGCCACATTTTGATGTTACGTATGTACGGATTGTTCAAGGATTGTATATGTGTTTTTTCAAAATGGGCTACATAAAGACCAGCTATGCTGGGGGCGAAAACGCTCCCCATGCTTGTCCCATTAGTCTGTAAATACAGCTTGCCCTCGTACTCAAAATAATTGTCTTTCAATGCCAAGGTGGCACATTCCATTACGAAACTGCGAGGAATGTGATGGTTCCAAGTAGTACCCCTTAGGACTGCCTCTAGTACTTCTAGTGTTGCGTCCTGGGGTAAACTGGTGTAAAGGCTCTCAATGTCCAACCCGACAAGGATTTGAGTGGTCGGGTTGTAGTTGATTTCTTTGATTACATTGAGGAGATGTTTAGTGTCCTTGACGTATGATGGTGTGAGTTGTACCAAAGGGTTCAGGAAGAAATCACAGAACCGGGAGAGAGGCTCTAGGACAGATTGGTTCCCAGACACGATAGGTCTTCCCGGTGGAGGAGTTACTCCCTTGTGTACCTTTGGGAGAATGTAGAAGTATGGGATCTTGGCATTTTTGCTGCACAGGTAGTCAGCCTCCTGTTTTGAGATGTGTTCTGCGTCCCGGGCATTTTTCACCAAGATCTGTATTCTCATGGTCAGTTCCTCGGTGGGATCCTTCTTGAGTGGTCTGTAATTTCTAGTGTCGCTGAGTAATCTGCGACATTCATTGTCATAATCCTTTTTGTCCATGAGCACAATACCTCCACCCTTATCGGCAGGTTTGATGACAAGGGCGGGGTTGGCTTGAAGGCGTCTTATTGTATCACGTTCCCGATGGGACATGTTGTTGAAGGTGTTCTTCTCCTGTACATGCTCCACTTCATTGTAGACTGCCTGTTCAAAAGCGGCAATCTCGACAGGAACACTGGCGGGTGGTGGAATGAACGTGGATTTCAGTCTGAGACCTGTCTCGTTGGGGACTTCCTCTTGAGGGTCGTTGGATTCTGTTCTCTTTTCGAAGAATGCTTTCAATTTAAGTTTTCTAAAGAACTCCGCTAGTTCCATGTGTAGTTTGAAGTGATCCAGTTTGGCTGTAGGGACAAAGGATAGGCCCTTATTCAGAACTGCTAATTCTTCATCTGTCAGTTCAGTACTTGAGATGTTGAATACCAGCTGGTCCTTGGTTCTCACAGCTGTAGCTATTTGCTCGGTCCTGCCTGTTCCTTGGTTTTGTTCCTCGTGTTCGAACTCACTGGTTCCGCTTCTGGTGTCCAGTGGACCTGTGGTGAATTTCTTCTTTTTCCGCGATTCCTGCGGCCCTGTGATAAAAAAGGGTATCTTTGGTTTTGGTTCCCCTGGAAGTAAGGCATCTGTCCTGGTGCGTACATTGGGGGGAAACCATAGAAGGGAGGCGGTATTGGTCCAAATTGTGGTGGCCCAAAGTTATGGTTCTGTGGTGGACCCTGCCATGGTTGCTGCCAGTGTTGGCCTCGTCGTCCTCTCCCTCTGGATTGGTTTGATCCGGTGCTGGAATTGCTGGAGACTGAACTATTGTCCCCGGAGCTGTCGGAGTCTTTTCTCGCTGGGGTGTAGGTGTCGTCTGAATAAGGGTATGTCTTTGTGAAACTGAATCTTTTTAAATCTTTCTCAAAATTTTTAATTTTTGTCTGAGTTAAATATTCTTTGTAGTCAGCCATCTCTCGGTTTTGATCTTCTAGTTTCTTTTTGAAACCAGTTAGAGTGGTCTTGAAATGATTCTCAGTGGACTGAATTTCGATCAGGATGGCGTCGGAGAGTCGTTTGGCGGTTTTGATAATGAGGACGAGCCAGTCCCTGGTACAATGCCAAGCGATCTGGGCCCAATCCTTCCTGAAAGTAGCGTCATCTAGGAAGATTCTGGGAGCGTTGGTAACAATAAGGCCTTTGGGAGCAGTGTTGGTGCGTAAGTACTGTGCTAGAATCACGCCATGTAGAATGGTTCGTATTTTGTTCCTTTTCTTCTCAGTCAGTGCGTCCCAATCAGTGGACTGTGCAATGAAAGACAGGGGATACCCCACCAGGGGATACCCCACCAGGATCCTGAACACCACCTGTAAGAGGGCGCGCAACCAGAATAGAGAGGCACTCCTTGAGGTAACAACCAGGCCTCCTGAGGAACCAACTTTGACATGCGTCACCACTTACAACACTGTATCAAACCAGGTCTCAAATATAATCAATAGGAACTGGAAGATCATTAACTCAGGCAATCGAAATTGGGATAAACCGAGGTTCGCGTATAAAAGGGCGAAGAATCTAAAAGACTCCCTAGTACACACCAGACCCAGACCAAATAATGCGACTCCCGACAACACTGTCCTCAATGCCTGGGGCTTACCAAAAATTACTGGACACCAACCGTGCAATAATTGCAGTGTATGCCACCTTACAGCCCCCTCAAAAACTCTGGCCCTAGAACCTGGTAAGGTATGGACACAGCGCCAGTTTACCAACTGTAATTCATCAAATCTGGTGTACCTCATGACTTGCAGATGTGGCCTCCGATACGTGGGTATGACCACCCGGAAAGTAAGGACAAGAATGACGGAACATCGCAGCACCATCCGATGTGGCAAAAACATAAGCAGACTTACAGACCACTTTCTATCCCACAATCACACCCCAAATGATTTTTCCTGGACTGTGATTGAACAATTTCCCATCACTGAAAATAATGAAAGATTCCTGCTCCAAAAAGAGCAACGCTGGATCTATCGTCTGTCAACCCATATTGATGGGCTAAATGATTCCATACCATGGAATTCTCTTAACAATTAATGTATGGATTTTCCTTCTCTTCTCTAGTCTGTGTATAGCCTATTCGGTCTCACTTTATTCTAATCTTTGATTTAGCACCTCTCACAAGGGCATTTGGCCTTGTGCTCATAATTTAACATGCATCCCTGAGATATAACGCTCATTTCTGTAAACCCATTACTTAACATGCATCCCTGAGATATAACGCTCATTTCTGTAAACCCATTACACGCATACGCGGTATTTTCTTCCGCGCATGCGCTAACCAGCGCCCATTGGGAGAACCACTATTCCAGCACGCACGCGCCTACCAGCGCGCCGAGGAAGGATCGCTATTCCGGCACGCATGCGCATTAGCGTCCGCACGCGCACAGCGCACATGACATGGCGCTTTCAGCGCGGCACCCCTCCCTCTATTTCTACTCCGACCCAGGTGCAGATAATCACGGAGGGTTTAAATAAGAGGCTCGGCCAACCTGGCTTTCACAAACCGGGCGCGGCAGAAGGATTAGAGGTCCAAGGAGGAGCCAGATCGATAGTTGCGTGAGTAAAGAGGCTGCGCGCTACAGCTACAATGGGGTAAGGTGTTGAGGTTTTTCCCTTACAGGTCGGATATCTTTCTAAAAACCATACTGCCTTCCTTTAGGGTCTGTTTCTCTGCCAGGCGACCCAAGGAGGCTTTGAACAGAAAAACACTGTGTGAGGATAACAACAAGAATAATTTTCTTTCACTTACCTGATCCTCACATTGGCATTTCCGTTTTCTAGCCCACCACTACAACCGGCGTCTAGATAACGATCACATGAGTCTTGCCACTGACAAGACCACACTTTAGCCATATATAGCTCGCTCACTCACCTTACAAGACGGTGGTATGACGATTGGTTTTGCAACAATATGCTAATATGACTCTTCCCTGTACGTCTGTATGTCCCCCTTTTATGTTATATGTAGCAAAGCGAGAGGGAACCCCCTTCTCCCACATATAGCACCTTATCGCGTGCTACACATAAAAACCTTTCACACTCACTATAAATTAGTTTTAATAACCCCACACATACTCACTTGGTCCTGAGGAAAGCCTGTTTTAAATTAAGAAAGGCCAGGCTGAAACATGTAGACCACACAGGACACTGGAGGTCATAATCCATACTCCAACGTGTCTATTTGCCTTTTTAACGTACCAACAGATACCCAGTTTTATTAAAATATTTTTACCCTCGGGTGCTGGGATTTCTGCATGGTCTTTTAACTTTCACCTTCACACTCACCACATTGCACTCTCAGCAATTATACCAGCTCCGCAGTAATCTGGCGTCGAAGCACACCCGGGGCACGCTAGGTGCCACTGTGGTGGGCCCGATGATGAAGCATGCCACCAACTAGGTTGGTGGGTGAGGGCTTTTTAAAGAAACCCACTGGTTTCCCTGGACATACGTACTCCACTGAGTCTAACCTGTATAAACCTAGCTAGTCTTCCTTGATTTCTTGACATATAAAAGCGGGGATTCAGACTAGCTTACCTAGTCCTCCCTCTCTCTTTTGATTTAGTAATATAACCAAAATACAACAATTAACATCAGAAAGATTTCTAGTCAACCTTGGTGAAGGGCCTTCCACTCTGCAGGAATACGTGCTGCCACATTAGAAGCTCACCTGGCCCTGGCCAGGAGCAGCATGGGTCCCTTAAAACCCTGGCAGTCTTGTGCAGAGTTAAGTAAATTACCCATGTCGCTTTCCTCTCACCTTTCCCTTCCATCCCTCTCTCCTCTCCCAACCCTCGATCCCTCTCTCAATGTGCAGCCCATTTTCTTTCACCCCTTTTTACAACTTGTGAACTCTCCCCATTCAACCTCTCACTTCACCTTCAATCACCTTTTGCCATTCTGTCTTTTCACTGCCCTCATCTCTAACAGTCTCTCACATTTATCTCATGGTCTCTCTGGCCCCGCCACCTCCCGTGCCCTTCAGCACTTCTCCTTCACCTCATCTCTCCATTCAACTTTTTGTCTATTTGTATCTTACACTTCTCCAGTCCCCCATTCATATTTCAGATCTCCCCTTTGTTCTAACAGAAGCCCTCACCTTTGGCTCACACTCACTTCTTGCGTGTCCACACTTCTCTTCTGCAATTTACATTTCTCCTCATCCCTGACCCCTTCAATCAAATTCTCTCACTCCCTTGCTGTCCTCGCTCATCATCTCATCTCTCCTCACCAAGCATATGGGTCGGACCTGTATGCTCCTCTCAGCCTGTGCCACTCTGCTTATTGTTCCCTGATTCAAGAAGACATGAGTTGTCTGTTTTGGTGCAGGCCGCACAGTTATGAGTCTTGCACCCTCATTTGCTTCGCTCCACCAAGAATCTATTGTCCTTTAGGAAGATATAAAAACCTTTCTCTATGCTCTGTAGGTTACCCCATTTGGCTGGTTCTCCTTCTCCTTCTGTGTTTTTGTTATTTGCCTTCAGGCAGCAAATGGTTATTAGCCCCAGGACATCTTCTGGTAACAGTAGTGCACTCCAAATGTAAATAATAATAATCTGCAGAAGCAGGGAAGCTACTGGACCAGAACTTATTGGGGGGGGGGGGAACACTCCCAGCAGGGCTGGGCCTATCACTGGTTGCACAGGGTGCAAAAGTCTTTTATGGTGCCCCACCCCCGTTTCCTTCTTCTCCATGAATTCCCTCACTACCACTCACCAACAATGCACCTCATCTCTCTATAGCACCTTTCTGATAAACGTTAAATTTTTTTATAGTGCTACTCATAGTTTACTCACACTCATTTCTGTGATCTGCATGGTACATATTCTGGTGCACAGACATAATATCGAGTCCAAAATATCGATTGGACATAATATCGAGTTTTAAATATAGACTGGACAAAATATCGACAGGACAGAATATAGATAACCAAAATATCGTTTTTAAGGTAAGTTATGTAATATCGACTGTTAAAAATATAGAAAGTTAAAATATCGAAGTATATAATATAGATAGTTTTATTTATTTTTTAAGAGACTTTATTCGGTTATATTTCACACCATAAAAGTACACATATATACAATACGATTAAAAACATGATTCATACAATTACAGTAGTTCATAGTCACATACAAGAATCATATTACACGTAGCCCATTGCCAATTAATTGATCCAGATACATGGTAAAGTGCAGAAGGTAAGTACAACATCATTGATCTAAGCAATTCCTTAATTTGACGGTTAATTTTAGAAATTCTTTAACCTGTAAAACACTATCGCTGTACAAAAGCTGCAAATAGAAAAAGGCAGGTTTGATTTGGTTAAAATTAAGTTTCCTTAAAAGTGCAACAAGATAACGTTTGCGGGGATATTCATAAAACCTACATAAAAACATAAAATGCAGCATATCCTGAGGAGACTTCCAGTCGCAGCCACAGGGTGCTGTAACCTTATTAAAAATGTCTGACTTCGGTCGTATTAAAAGATGATGGAAGATGTCAAATCTAAACCTAGTCAACAAGAATTTCTCATGAGAGGTGAAACTACTCATTAGGTATGGCTCCATGCTTTCACAAGTTTTTAACATCACATATTTCCTAATTCTTGGTTTCATAAGATCCTCACTTTCCCTTTGAGCCAACTTGTCCTTATAGAAGGCTTGTTTGATTGCTATTATATCCCCCTTTGCAATTCCGCTAGGATCTTCAAACAAATTCAGACGGCCTAGCCTGGAAAAGCAAGTTTTCAGATATTTTAACCAGGGGACACACATGTATTTGTCCTGAGATACAAGATCTCTTACAATCAAATGGGTAAGAGGTATATCCTGATTTATCCACAGTTTCACCCAACAAGACAGAGGTCTTAAAGAAAAAATATCACTTAGATACTGGAGTCCCAGTTCTTCATGTACTGCCAGGTTGGGTGTGCTAGTGGGGACACAAAGTAGACGTTTTAGGAAATTGTTTTCAACAACCTGCAACTGTTCTCCAGCCACATATCCCCAAAGTTCGCTACCATATGCAGCTGTAGCAACAGATTTAGCATTGTAAAGCTTAATCATTGCGTTAGTTGGTTTCTTGCCCAGTTTTGTTGCAAAGTTAAAAACAGAAGCATTAGCCCTTGTCAGTTCACCTTTCTTTTTGGCCAGGTGTGGACCCCAGTTAAGCTTGGTATCAAACAAGACACCAAGATATGAGAATGTTTCTGTGACTGGTATTGGGACGTCATCCAATTTAAAAATAAAATTATTTTTGAGTTTATGGCCAACATGCATTATGTATGATTTGGAGTTGTTGACCAAAAGATTTCGGTCAGACATAAAAGTGTTAAAAGCATTTAAAAGCGCCTGCAGTCCCTTCTCCGTTCTTGAAATTAAAACCGCATCATCTGCGTATAAAAGAACTGGAATACCCCGCCTGCCAACTCTAGGGCAGTCTGCCTGTACATTCTGCAGATAATCATCTAAATCATTAATATACCAATTAAAAAGGAAGGGGGCAAGAATGCAACCCTGGCGCACTCCCTTCTTTATGTCAAAATTACCAGTGGTGTCCCCATTTACAGAATATCTGACATTAGCACTGGTATTACTGTGCATATCCACCAGAAAGTCGACTATCCCTGGATCCACCCCTTTCTCCCTCATGAACCTCCATAGCCCCCCCTGTTAACACAGTCGAAGGCTGAGGAAAGGTCCATGAAGGCAAGATGGACAGTTCCCCTCTGCACAGTGGTATATTTGCTCAATACAAGGAAGAGGTTAAGGCACTGGGTTATGGTGGAGCGCCCCCCACAGAAACCATACTGAGAGATCGACATGATGTTGTTTTCAGTCGCCCAGCATGTTATTCTCTGTAGTAGAATTCTCCCCATAATTTTGACCATGGAGTCAATTAATGAAATTGGCCGGTAGCAGTGAGGGCTGCCCTTATCTCCTTTTTTGAAAACGGGAACAATCGTTGATAGTCCCCATGAGGTAGGACAGCCCACTTTGGCAGCTGCATTAAATACTGCAGAAGTGTGGGTCAGACTTATATTAGTCTGGGGGGATCCCATCGGGCCCAGGGGCTTTTCTAGCAGTAAGTCCTTCAATAGCCACCATGACTTCACCATTAGTAAACCTAATAGCACCTCCCCTAGCATCAAGCGATTTCTCAGTTGTAACAGGTAACCCAGAAGAGTATAATTGTTTAAAGTGCAGTTCCCACTCTTCCTTAGTAATACAACAGTCCAGACCATTACCCGGGTCTTCTGCCAGGAATGGTTTTTTAATTATTGTCCAAAATCTGGTGCTGGATTTTAAGGTAGAGGGATCAAGTAACTCATTCCACGCTTCTACTCTTAGCGACTCCTTATGGGATTTAAGAATGGACTTATATTCTCTGCGGCACAGTTTGACATTTTCCTGCACTCTCGGAGTAGCTGCCAGTGCTAGCCTGAGGTTACGAGGAGCTTTGGAGCAATCATGATTGAACCATCTTGGCCCACATTTTTCCACACTCATCTTTGCTGGGGCCGACATAAGTTCTGACACCTTCTCCGACAGATTATGATAAGCAGTGAGAACCCGTTGTGGGTCTGCCCCCACTTGAGTACAGTTCACAATATCCTCCGTACATGTATCTACAATGTTTTTATACAATAAGTCTGGAGTCACCATTGACCATTTAAGTCGCCGCCTCCCATTGTGGTACCCAGCCTCCCGGGGTTACATATCTGTCTTTCCTTAGTAAACCAAGGTCCCTTCAGACGGACTGTTAAAGGATTATGGTCACTGAATTCGCTTGGGACAATATCAAACGAATCCAGAAAAGGCAGCAGTGTCGCTGACAACAGCATGTGATCAATAAAGGTGCCCCTCCCATGCCCCTTGAAGGTGGGGGTATCAAAACATTTAAATGGATCCCTGAGTGGCCAGGGAGAGATCCAAGTTCTCAAGGAGAGCATTGCATAGTTCCCCAGCCATTGTATGATCCAGGTGGAGTCCCTCCATACGCTCACAGCTTAAGTCATTTATGCATTTGTGCAGAGGGTCTCCACACAAGTGGACATTGAGATCCCCCACAAGCATGAGGTTATGATTAAAATCCTTTAGAGAGGAAGTAAGAAAAGCATGCAGGACAGATACGGAGTTAGATACTGAGGTGACATTTGCAGCATTATAAAAATTCACTAAACATAATCGGCAGTGTTCCCCGTTTAAAACCAAACCCATCATACCAGGATCATTTGCATCAATTCGACTGATTTTACAGGTAACAAGGATAGAAACAAAAATCACCAGTCCACCCTTGGGTCTGCCTCTTAATGATGGTGTGGCCGGGACATAAAAGGCCTTATACCCTTCTAAAAAAAGATCACATTCGGCCAGCCATGTCTCTTGTAGGCAGATAACTTTAAATTGCTTAATGTAGTTGACCCAATTTGTGTCTGCCATTTTTGCAGCCAACCCCGCAATATTCCACGAAACAACATTGCTACCACAATTTTTATCCTGTGAGTTCAGAATGGGTGCCAGTTCATCTGAGATTGAGATGCCCTGACCCACAGGGATCTCATGTCAGTCGCACATGTCCAGGCCAGAAAAAAGGTCATACCTATTCTGTGTGTTGATGTTAAACCCTGGCCTAGGTTGGCCCAAAAAATTAGGTCTGTTCTGTGTGTTAGTAACGTTTCCAAATCCCCTCGGGTTAACAATGTTATACTGAAAGCGGGTATCCATGACCTGAGTCTGAGTTTCAGCCACTGGACTAAACAGCCTTTGTTGGGGAGAGTTATGACAAAGGTGAGCATAGAAATACCCCAGAGGTCGAACACATATACTGCTCTCATTATATATCAGTGACGAAGCTCTTAAGAGAGCGGTGGCCACATGTTGGGGATGTTTGAAGTTCACAACAATGCAGTCTCCGCTTCCCATTTTTTTCGATGGGCCCACCCAGTTCACCCTCCTGACTGCCACTATCTGATCAGAATATGCAATTGGGAAGCCACAGTTTTTATTAAGCCATGACACTGTTTTGTTTTTAAGTGAGGCATGAGACTCGTCATAGGGTGAGGCAGGATGAGTACCGCAAAGTGGGACATTAGTTAAGACTACCTAAATGGCGCACAGTCAGGCGGTAGGTTAAGATAGTGTTTACTCCTGTACGGCCTGCTATCTGTTCCCTGTCTTGAAAACAGGGTTAGACTGAATCTGTGGATCCACTGTTAATTGGGTGGCTGGTGTGGTTGCTTTTGTTGGTGCCCTAATCGCAGTGGTAGGTACTGCCGTCGTATTAATGGGGTTCAGCTGAGTTTTTCCCCGCACCATCTCTGCCTGTCTGCCTTCCCCAGGGTTATCTCTTAATCCGGTAACTGCAGCCTGGTATGAAGATACCAGACCTCCAAGCCTGGATACCTCAGCTGTTAAGGTGTCTATCTTAATGGTTAAAGGTCTGATAGCCTCCACTACCTTAGATTCCAAGTCAGACTCAAGGTTTTTTATGAGGGCAACCAGTTGTGCAATATTAGCATTTGAATTGTTCTCCTTGTTTCCAGTAAACACAAAGGGGTTATTAAGTGGGACATTAATAATAGCAGAATCTGCAGCAGTAGTTTTTTTCTTCTGTTTCCCACCCCCTTTTGTCTGTGTTCTCCTACAGTTACGTACCGCCTTATAGCTGGCGGAACGTCCTCCAAATCCTCACTAGATGAATCTTGGTGTTCTAAGTGGACCTCAGCCCTTACTACGGTCGGTGTTCCAGGGTTTTCTCTAGCAGCACCATTGACGCTGGCCTCTCCCTCAGCGACCATCGCTATCAGAGGCGGCGTCTCAACCAGTGCTGTTACTGGGGACCCTTTCCCTAGAGATGCCCGGCGTTCACTGTTGATCTGGGTGACTTTTTTTACCATGTAATTATCAATAGTACTATGGCCCGTTGCAGTTTTATCATTTTTAGCCTTAGACATCCTAGATAGAAACAATACGTGTTTGAGTTGCAATGTGACTATACACAAATGGTAAAAAGAATTAAAGTCTCACTTGTTGCTTTAAAAAGAGGGGTCAGTTCACATAGACCAGGGTCTCTGGCCCAGCCCAGTCTCTTCAGGCCTCTGAGGGCCACAGAGGGCCCGCCCTTTGCCCGGGCTTCTCCCGCGCTGCTCCTGCGAACGCGACTCGCGATGCGAGGGGCGTTCCGTGACCTTAAGCGCCTCCTGGTGCGCTGGTGGCGTGCGTTCTGTGCGTTTCCCAGGGGCTGCTGGGAGGAGTAGTTCGTACTGCCGTTCCCCTCACGGCGTGGCAAGTTGTGTGGCAGGTGGCGGTGAGTAGCGGTAAAGCCGTTCCCCTCACGGCTGCCGGTCCGCTCAGCTGCTTGCTCCCCGGAGCTCAGGGCGCTCCGTGACCTTAAGCACCTCCTGGCGCGCTGGTGGCGTGCGTTCTGTGCGTCTCCCAGGGGCTGCTGGGAGGAGTAGTTCATACTGCCGTTCCCCTCACGGCATGGCAAGTTGTTTGGCAGGTGGCGGTGAGTAGCGGTAAAGCCGTTCCCCTCACGGCTGCCGGTCCGCTCAGCTGCTTGCCCCCCGGAGCTCAGGGTGCTCCGTGACCTTAAGCGCCTCCTGGCGTGCTGGTGGCGTGCGTTCTGTGCGTCTCCCAGGGGCTGCTGGGAGGAGTAGTTCATACTGCCGTTCCCCTCACGGCGTGGCAAGTTGTGTGGCAGGTGGCGGTGAGAAGCGGTAAAGCCGTTCCCCTCACGGCTGCCGGTCCGCTCAGCTGCTTTCCCCCCGGAGCTCAGGGCGCTCCGTGTCCTTAAGCGCCTCCTGGCGCGCTGGTGGCGTGCGTTCTATGCGTCTCCCAGGGGCTGCTGGGAGGAGTAGTTCGTACTGCCGTTCCCCTCACGGCGTGGCAAGTTGTGTGGCAGGTGGCGGTGAGTAGCTGTAAAGCCGTTCCCCTCACGGCTGCCGGTCCGCTCAGCTGCTTGCCCCCCGGAGCTCAGGGCGCTCCGTGACCTTAAGCGCCTCCAGGCGCGCTGGTGGCGTGCATTCTGTGCATCTCCCAGGGGCTGCTGGGAGGAGTAGTTCGTACTGCCGTTCCCCTCACGGTGTGGCAAGTTGTGTGGCAGGTGGCGGTGAGTAGCGGTAAAGCCGTTCCCCTCACGGCTGCCGGTCCGCTCAGCTGCTTGCCCCCCGGAGCTCAGGGCGCTCCGTGACCTTTAGCGCCTCCTGGCGCGCTGGTGGCGTGCGTTCTGTGCGTCTCCCAGGGGCTGCTGGGAGGAGTAGTTCGTACTGCCGTTCCCCTCATGGCGTGGCAAGTTGTGTGGCAGGTGGCGGTGAGTAGCGGTAAAGTCGTTCCCCTCACGGCTGCCGGTCCGCTCAGCTGCTTGCCCCCCGGAGCTCAGGGCGCTCCGTGACCTTAAGCGCCTCCTGGCGTGCTGGTGGCATGCGTTCTGTGCGTCTCCCAGGGGCTGCTGGGTGGAGTAGTTCGTACTGCCGTTCCCCTCACGGCGTGGCAAGTTGTGTGCCAGGTGGCGGTGAGAAGCGGTAAAGCCGTTCCCCTCACGGCTGCCGGTCCGCTCAGCTGCTTGCCCCCCGGAGCTCAGGGCGCTCCGTGTCCTTAAGCGCCTCCTGGCGCGCTGGTGGCGTGCGTTCTGTGCGTCTCCCAGGGGCTGCTGGGAGGAGTAGTTCGTACTGCCGTTCCCCTCACGGCGTGGCAAGTTGTGTGGCAGGTGGCGGTGAGTAGCGGTAAAGCCGTTCCCCTCACGGCTGCCGGTCCGCTCAGCTGCTTGCCCCCCGGAGCTCAGGGCGCTCCGTGACCTTAAGCGCCTCCAGGCGCGCTGGTGGCGTGCATTCTGTGCGTCTCCCAGGGGCTGAGGGGGGAGTAGTTCGTACTGCCGTTCCCCTCACGGTGTGGCAAGTTGTGTGGCAGGTGGCGGTGAGTAGCGGTAAAGCCGTTCCCCTCACAGCTGCCAGTCCGCTCAGCTGCTTGCCCCCCGGAGCTCAGGGCGCTCCGTGACCTTTAGCGCCTCCTGGCGCGCTGGTGGCGTGCGTTCTGTGCGTCTCCCAGGGGCTGCTGGGAGGAGTAGTTCGTACTGCCGTTCCCCTCACGGCGTGGCAAGTTGTGTGGCAGGTGGCGGTGAGTAGCGGTAAAGTCGTTCCCCTCACGGCTGCCGGTCCGCTCAGCTGCTTGCCCCCCGGAGCTCAGGGCGCTCCGTGACCTTAAGCGCCTCCTGGCGTGCTGGTGGCATGCATTCTGTGCGTCTCCCAGGGGCTGCTGGGTGGAGTAGTTCGTACTGCCGTTCCCCTCACGGCGTGGCAAGTTGTGTGGCAGGTGGCGGTGAGTAGCGGTAAAGCCGTTCCCCTCACGGCTGCCGGTCCGCTCAGCTGATAGTTAAAAATATCGATTTTTTTATAATATCTACTTTTTTATAGTGTATTTTTATGTTATATTATGTGTGAAAAGTGTGTATTTATGTTATAATTAATTTTAAATAATGAATTTTGTTTTTATAATTATTGCGTAATTTAATTCTGTAGCGGGTTGTGGGTTTATAGGGGAATAGGGTGGGAAGTAATTTAATTATAATTAATTACATATGTAAATGTATTTATTGATAGTAATTTTTAATTATTTGTTAATTTATATTTGTTAATTAATTAAATTTTAATTGGTAATTAATTTTAATTAATTGATTAATTGGTAATTATGTAAACGTTACTAATTTATTTTCTGTAGCGGGTTGTGGGTTTATAGGGGAATTGGGTGGGAAGTAATTAAATTATAACTAATTAAATATGTAAATTTATTTATTGGTATTTATTTAAAATTCATTATTAATTAAGTATTTATGGGTAATTATGAAAATTTTATTTGCCAATTAATTTAATTTAATTGATTAATTGTTAATTATGTTAATTTTAATAATTTATTTTCTGTAGCGGGTATGGGTTTATAGGGGAATAGGGCGGGAAGTAATTTATTAATAATTAATTAAATAATTACATTTATTTAAATTTATTTAATTGCAAATAATTGTTAAATAATTTTTAATTATTAAATAATTAATTGTTAATTTTTAATTAATTTGTATTAATAGGTGACCAATTGAAATAATTATTAATTGGTAATTTTAATATATTAATTATTATATTTTATAACATTTTTAATTATTTTTAATTAATTATTAATAGATATACATTTTTAAATAATATATGAAGTATTTACTTTCCCTAATGTTGTATTCTCTGGAGTGGGAATAGTAATTTTAATCCTTACGCTATCCAAAGCTTTCCCTACTGTTGCACTCTTTGGAGTGGGAATAGTAATTTTAACCCCTACGCTATCCAACGTTTTCCCTACTGATGCACCCACTGGAGTTGGAATAGTAATTTTAACCCCTACACTATCCAACGCTTTCCCTACTGTTGCACCCACTGGAGTGGGAATAGTAATTTTAACCCCTACGCTATCCAACGCTTTCCCTACTGTTGCACCCACTGGAGTGGGAATAGTAATTTTAACCCCTACGCTATCCAACGCTTTCCCTACTGTTGCACTCTTTGGAGTGGGAATAGTAATTTTAACCCCTACGCTATCCAACGCTTTCCCTACTGTTGCACTCTTTGGAGTGGGAATAGTTATTTTAACCCCTACGCTATCCAACGCTTTCCCTACTGTTGCACCCACTGGAGTGGGAATAGTAATTTTTACCCCTACGCTATCCAACGCTTTCCCTACTGTTGCACTCTTTGGAGTGGGAATAGTAATTTTAACCCCTATGCTATCCAACTCTTTCCCTACTGTTTCACCCACTGGAGTGGGAATAGTAAATTTTACCTCTACGCTATCCAATGCTTTCCCTACTGTTGCACCCACTGGAGTGGGAATAGTAATTTTAACCCCTACGCTATCCAACGCTTTCCCTACGCTTGCACTATTTGGAGTGGGAATAGTAATTTTTACACTTTTGTTATTGTACGTTAATAATATTGGCTAATATTTAATTATATTTTGTTACTATATATATATGTTTTAACAAATATGAATTAAAACATTTTTTTTTAACTTTCATTAATTATTTAATTATTATAAGTGAATTTAAGTATTTTGAAGTATATTTTAGTAATTAATTTTTAATATTGATTTAATTTAACATTGTTTTTCAGTAAAGTCGATATTTTTAAAAACGATATTTTAGTAAACGATATTTTTAACTCGATATTTTTGTACTTACCTGTTTGTAGATAGAAACTCGATATTTTGTCTGTCGATATTTTTTCAACGATATTCTTGATGGTCGATATTCTGTCTCTCGATATTATGTCAGTGATCCACATATTCTTTGTAGCAGACACATTAACCCTCAGCACTGTGTGGGTGACAAAAGTGCCGAAGTGAGTGCACGTTGAGCGATGCAACAGTGTGAGTGTAGGGTGAGAGGAGTGACTGCAGGGTGAGTGAGGTGGCCGTAGGAATTTGGGTGTGGATGCAAGTTCAGAATAGGACAAATTCATGTATGATTACTGCTGGGCTTGTTTGAGTGAGTTATATATTCAGCAGTGAGGGAGACAGGTGATTGAAGTGTCACTTGAAGGCATAATGAGTAGTGTGCTTGTGTAACTGCAGGGTGAGGTAAAGGATGAACAGCGCAAGTGCATTGTGAGTGCCGAGTAATCACTGTGAGTGCAGGGTGAGCAGGTGAATGGTGTGAGTGTATGGTGATCATTGTGAGTGCATTGTGATTGCTATAAGCGCAGGGTGAGCGTGAAAGTGAAAGTGAAGGGCGAGAATGAGGAGTGAGTTGTCTGAATGCAGGTTGCATTCCCAGACACTTGAAGTAACTCAGCATGTTATTGACGGTGGCATAGGGTTTAAGATGTAAGTTAAACTATTGCTATTATGGCATTAATCGGGGATCGAGGGTGGAGGAAATAAATAATGTGCTGATGCTACAACAAACTTCCAGTCCTATGGTTAGGGTTGCCAGCAGATTATTCTGATGGCCCAGTTGGTACAAAAATAAGCAGTCACCTAAAGCTGTATTTTAAGCACTTATATGTGCATACTTTGAACAGAAAATGTAAATAGAAAACACTTTTAATTGTGTTCTAGGGCGGCCTGAATGGTCCATGACTGATAACTAAGGAGAACAAAGAGAGAAAAGCCACATAATGAATGAATACATACTTTTTTTATTTATAAATCTATTTAGTGTCAAGAGGAGGTCTCTGCAGGCTCTTTAAAGAACACACACAGGCATTTTACTTTTGGCAACCCTACTTACCCTCTGTGTTCACCTGACTAAAAACCTGATAGATCTTCACTAACACTGAATCAGAATACATTCTCCACTGTTTATGAGAACATCAGCTTTAAACAAAACAGGAGAAATGCATTTTCCACACAGCACCTGTAAAATTCTTTAGTTAAATTATACCACACTCTGGAATCCAGATGAGCCCTAACAAAGGGGAGACAGTGCTCTGTTGGGAATCTTCCCTAACTGTGGATGAAATACATAGTGTTCTTGGATGCACTAATTTCACAGACCACTTTTCCACTACCATGTCTGGCATTACTGCCTTATTGAAAAGGGGGAGAGATTTACATGGCTTTCCAGGGCTTAAAAAACAAGTTTGTCACTGTGCCCATTTTACCGCAATCTGATCCTACCCATTCTTCATCAAAGCCGATGCTTGACAGGGGTCCATGGGAGGTGGTTTATGGCACCAAGGCCTGATGTCTGGTCAGCAGTATCCAGTGGCATATGTCTCTCACATATTAACCACCATAGAGAATAATTACAAAAGTAGCATACAAGGAACTAATGTCATTAAAAAGCCTTTGAGGAACTGTGCCAGAATACAGAGACCAAAACTAACATACCACTGCAATGTAAAGTTCTTAAAATTCTCTATGCCAGTTAGATTAATTGGATATAAATTTTAACTAGCTGTGATTTTGGGATTCAATTCATCCCAAGGAAAAAAATGGCAAAGCAGGTGCTCTCTGAGATTGCATTTATACAGAAATAGAACATGTCTCAGAGCCATGCTACATCTTTATTTTAACAAAGAAAATATCTCAGTCACCACTGCCTTAAGGGATTTCCAAAGACAGGTGCAAAAGAAACATGCTGATCCCAATTTGCAACAATGGATATAAACAAAGTAGCTAGATTCAGAATGATTTATTTTATCTCCATGGAGTGTGGTACCTTCCCACAAACACTCAAGAAGAGTAAGCAGTATATTAGTGTCATGCTTTTCCCCTTGCTGATTGTCCTGGGAAAAAGAGTAGCTTGAAACTGTTGCACCATTATTTTTGTGGTTCTCTATTTCCCAGATAATACTGAGGTTTGACAGTACAAGTAGCAAATGTCTCAAATTAAAAGCTCGCACTTAGCACTGGTTTTCTTCAAACCAGAGCATTCCTACCTCAGCGTGACAAAAAGGCCTTAATTAGGATGTTAGTCGGTAAGCCTCCGACTGCTCGTTGGAGGCTTACAGACGGACATCCTTGGTTTGAATTCAAACCGGCTGGTCAATCCGGCTGGTTCCCGGCGGGCTTAAGGAGCCTGTTGGCCAGTCGGAGGCCGCACATAATCCCTTTAGGGCGTTGTTTACGCCATCGGGATTATGATGTTGGTTTCAGACAGGCTTTCCATGTCGGGCTTTCTGACATGGAAAGTCTGTCAGAAAGCAACTTAGGTGGCCCCTAGCAGGGCCTCCACCCCTCAGCGGCCTCAGTTTTGGGCTTTTGCAACCGCAAAAAGCAATGATACATGTGCCCCATAGTTTTTAAGAATATTGTTCTATTTAATTGTGCTTACTTTTTTTGTAATTGTAATAAATATAATACTTTATGAATTAAATATTTTCAGTTAGTATGTTAATTTTAACTGCTAGTATTGTTAGTATAATTATTTTAAAAATATCTAAATATTTTTTGTAATTTTAAATTTCTCATTTATTTTTAATGTAATTAGTAATGTATAATGTAGTAGCATGTTGCAGGGGAATAGGGTAATAGGTTAGTTACATTACAATGTATTCAGTTTTGATGCTATATAGTTGTTATTAATTAAATATGAATCGGGTATCAATTATGTGAATTGTTTAATCATTATTTTATTTATTTACTTTTTATTTATTAATTTTAATTTATATTTTTATTTTATTATGTGTTAGTTATTTATATTATAGTACAGGGTTTTTGGGCTGAAGGGTAAATTGGAGGAATTTATTTACATTAGAATTCATTTTGTTAATAGGTAAATTAAGTAAGTTCTTGAAAAATTAGCTAAATTTAATTTTTTATATGTTTGTTAGTAATTTATTTTTAGTTGTTGTTTGTTAGGTTTGCAGTGGATTAGGGTGGAAAGTTGCTGAAAATATGTTTTGAATTGATTGTTAATCTGAAATAATGTTGTTATTGGTAATTTGCTATGTATATTATCATTTGTTATTTTAATTATTTGTGTCTGATTTATTAAATTATTTCTTTTATCAATATTTGTAAATATATATTTTACATTTTTTAAATTGTAATTGTTCAATTTAGTACTATTTTGATCTAAATATGTTCTCAATTATGCTTTTGATTTTTTGTGTTGTACGGGAGGAAATCATTGAAATTAATTTAATGTATATGAATTATTTGTTAACTTTGTTTTGTAAGCTTTTTTTTCATAAAATTATCTAAAAATCTGTTGTTTTCTAGGATATAATAATGAACTGGAATGGTATGTTTAATCCTTATGAAGTTCAACACTTACACATGCATACATTGAGTGGGAATCGGAAATGTAACCTTTCCGAAGTCAAACACTGTCCCCACTGTTGATTAGGCTGGAGTGGAAATAGTAAATCTGACCCCTCCAAAGTCCAACTCTTTCTCTGCAGTTCCTTATAAAGAAGTGGCAATAGTAAATCTTATTATAATGTTGTGATACTATATTTATAATGGGAGCAACCAAAATATCATGTCAAAAATTTAATGGAATAGAATATCGACCATAAACAGGTAAGAATATTTTTTTTAATAAATATTTTTTAAATCATATATCTCTCAAAATGTTTGTTCTCAATATACTGTCAGACAACCCTAAATTTGATTGGTATTTCTACTACCTTGTGAAATGGAAGTGCTCTAGACTAACAACAGAACAAGAGGGGAGCAGCATTTTCAGTCTCTTAAATAGTATTTGCCCCCCCCCCTTGTGTTCTTGCAAGAGACACTTCTGCTTGGTAACAGATACCCCCCTTTTCCTACAGAGGCTACAAAAGATGATATCACACTGGCTACACTAATATTCTTTGACTTCAGCACTTCTCTGACATAAGCACTTTTCACTTTAAGTCACAAAAACACATCATGATAATTTAAGAAGATTTACAGTGATTTAAGACAGGCTGGGGGAGGCGCCATGGTCCTTTTCATTACTCTATGCTTCACCAACCCTGATAAAAAAAGTACACTAAAAGCGCTTACACAGGTGCTCCTTCAGTCCACCGTGGGACAGACGGTAAGAGGAGGAGACTTTAGCTCCATCATGGGTCTTACACCTCACACTAGAAGTTTCTAAGTCCCACATAGATCTACTATTCTGAACCCTAAGCAGGGGCAGCTCCTCAACTAGGGTGGAGGAGCATTGCCACACTGCTTTCTTGCAGTGTGAAAAGCAAGACCATGAAATGGTTATAGCTTTCAGTTATTACCATTTTATGTTTGGTTGCTGGCGGGCGGGTGTGCGGTGCTTCTCTGCGAGCAAGGGACGAGTGGTGGCCCGACTCCTGACTGGAGTGAGCAAAGACTGTTTGGTCGGCCCTCTGAGGCCACCCAAACCAGTGCACTCTGTCCCTCTCCATGCAGGCTGCAATGCAGTCTGCATGGAGAACATGGCCTCCCTATAAGCACCTGGCTGGGTGCCGTCTGACTGTTCACAAAGCTGCTTGCAGCATTGTGATCGACTTAGGGGAGGGAGCCTGGCTGTCTGCTTCCTGATCCTGCCCGAGGCAGGAAGGCAGGAGCCTAGATGAATGGGACGCGGCCGGTGAAAAGGTAAGTTTCAATTTTTTTTTTAAACGATTAAATTAAACCTCCACCCCCCTGTGTGACCTCCCCATGACCCTCTCCTCCCTGGGTGACCCCCTGCAGCCACCCCCCACCCGCGAGCCATGCCGGCCTCAATTGACACTAAGGGGCCAATTCCAATCTTGCTCTATAGGGCTCTGAATGCGATCCGGCTGGAAAAAGTACGAACCATACGCGTGTTCTCCGCACGACTCATACAGCTGTACGAGCGAGCAAGTATGATGTGAGAAATTCAAAATCACCAATCGAATCATTTCCGAGTCCGAACCGATCCGTTCGCCTCGTCTGTAAGCAAACCGTGCTTGCAATGGAGGCGATTTCCAACCGAGTGTAGTGAACGCCCTTGGCAGAGCGGCAAGTTGCCGCAAACACTACGTTTTCAGGTGTGGGCAGAAAGACTACCAGTCCCAGAAGGCCAAGCGGCGCCAGGAGGCTGCACAATGGGAGGAAATTACTTAAGCTCCTCCCCTTGAACAAAACGGGGCTTGTCAATCCTGTTCCTGGTTTGTTTCCATGTTGTTTCCTGCTTTGGAGCCCCTGCCTTGGAGTAATTTGACTAGCCTGTTTTTGGATCGCCGCGACGACGAAGTGCCTGCGTGGCCAGTTGAGCAGACACCCGCCGCGACGACGAAGTGCCTGCGTGGCCAGTTGAGCAGACACCCGCCGCGACGACGAAGTGCCTGCGTGGCCAGCACATCAACTTCCCAGTGCGTCTCTGTGAGTAGAACAAAGCCGCGCTTGTGGGAAAAGAATTGCGGAGAGCGGGCTCGCTCTCTTCTGTATCCCTTGTTTGCAGTCCTTGAATCTATCGCCTGGTTGACGGTAGAGTGCGGTTCGCACACACTCCTAATTTGTTTTTGCTTTGGTTTCCCGCATTACGGGGGTTATTGAAACCTGATCCACGTCTATCCCAAAAGGAGTATTTTGGGATCCTGGTACTCAGTACATGTTTTACAAGATTACCGGAGAGAGTTCAACTTCGGATCTTGCTACAGGAGCTTGAGAGGAAAGAGCATTAACTTTCGCCAGCTGTGGTATAGACTTCCTGTATTTCTAGTATCTCCTGATTTTCTACACGGAAAGTTCACTTACACTAGTGGTAAGTTCCGGAGCACTGGGGAGGTGGGGATATTCACGTCAAGGCAAAAGTACAATATCCTTTCTACATCTTTTCGCCCACCTTCAGGGAGGTCTTCCCAGTAAAGCCGCTGAATCCGAAGCTCGTCTTGAGAAGCTTAGAAGACCCCCTCATCCATCCCCAGATTCTCCCTTGCGACCTCCGGCTGTGCTCGCGCCAATCGCGGTGATTGTCCCGTTGTTGGGTGAAGTGCGGTGTGAGGTTGTGAGGACAGTCATCCAGTCGTTCCTGCTGGGCATAGGATTCAGGTTAGTGGCGCATGCGATTCTTGCGCTGCTTACAATCATTACAGATTGACAAGCCCAAGAACGCTAACCAGCCCGGACGATGGATACAAACACCATACTCACCTCTTTGTTGGAAAGCTTCTCGGAGTTGCAAAGCGAGGTTCAAACGTCTCGAGCTGAGAACCAAGCATTGTACAAAGAAATGTCGGACTTACGTAAAGAAATGTCTGATCTTGCACAAAAAGAGCCTAGTGGCAGACCTCTGATACGACCTGCTACCTTGCCCCCTCCTCCATCGTTCCAACCTGGGGGAACTTTTGCAGCCCCTTCTACGTCCACAGACGCCACCCCTACAGTACATATTCTGCAGACCCATGGCATACCTCTGGCACCTCCCGAAAGGTTTTACGGAGATCCCAAAAAATTTGAGACCTTTCTAAACCAGTGTCGCCTTCATTTCCTTTGCAAACCTCAAATCTTTCAGGATGATTCTGCAAAGACAGCCTTCGTTATGTCATATATGGGAGGTAACGCATCCGGATGGACCATTCCTTTAGTGGAACGGAATGATCCCGTATTACATAATTTCGCCAATTTCTGTCTCGAAATGCGTAAACTATTCGACAGAAAGTCCCACATGTTATCATTGGACCGGGAGTTAATGACCTTACGCCAAGGTTCACAGGACCTATTGTCCTATATTACGACTTTCAACCGACTCATAGTTGAAACAGACTGGCCGGCTCAGAAAAGAATCTCCCTATTCTATCAGGGTCTTCGGGGGGAATTGAAGGACGTCTTAGCACAGGTGGTGCAATTGCCTTCCACATGTGAAGAACTGATTGACTTAACAGTCCAACTGGACCATCGATTGATGGAGCGGAGAGGTGATCGGAGTAAAGGGGACTCTCGGTTCTCCTATCCCCTGGTTAGAGCTCGACAAGCGAGTGATGAAAAAGCCAAGCCCCCAGAGGGGCCAGAGCCTATGCAAATAGGTGGAATACGAGGCCCCCTTACCAGAGAAGAAAGGGATCGGAGAAGAAGGCTCAAACTATGTATGTACTGCGGAAAAAGTGGGCATTTCGTTAACGATTGCAGAGCTCGGGCTTCTACTTCCGGAAGAAATGTATTTCCCAGAACACAGGCCTCCCTGAAAACGGAAGAGCCGTCGGAAAACTAATGGTCTTGGATCAGACAGAGACCACTGATTCAGGACTCCAGTCTCCCCCGGTCTCCCCTTACGTCGCGAACACCCTTCACCCTGCGGTTGCGCACATGAATATAAACGTAACCCTGCAGGAACCAAATCAGAAACCTTTCTTGGTGGACGCTCTGTTGGATTCAGGAGCCACAGGGAACTATATCGATCAAGCTTATGCAAAAAGAATGGGTATTCCCTGTGACCAGAAAACAACGCCCGAGATGGTCAAAGCTGTGGACGGCACTGACTTGTCATCGGGACCAGTGACTCAACATACCCTGGCCTTGCTGATGGAATATGGAACCCGTCACTACGAATATATCCAATTCGACCTCATAGACGCCCCGCAATTCCGGCTCATCTTAGGCATGCCCTGGCTAACTTTACATGACCCTTCTGTTTGCTGGTCAACCCGCACAGTTAGGATGACATCCCAATATTGCCAAGAACATTGCCAGAACAGAGACCTTCTCCGCAGTGTTCCAGAACCCTCACCTGCCTCTTGCTTGGCGGGAGCCTGCTCAGTTGACAGGTTCTGCTGTGCCACGGTTTTACCGGCGGAATACCACGAATACGCCTCTTTGTTCGATAAGAAAAAAGCCACTCATCTGCCTCTACATAGGACCTACGATTGTCGTGTGGACCTTGTTCCAGGTGCGGATCTTCCCTGCAGCAGAGTGTATGCCCTAACCGAAAAGGAGACACAGTATCTACGAACCTACATTGACGACAATTTGGCCACCGGGTTCATTAGACACTCCACGTCCCCTGTCTCGTCGCCTATGTTTTTCATCCCTAAGAAGGACTGTGAGGAATTGCGTCCATGCATTGACTACCGAGCCATCAACCGGGTGACGGTAAAAAACCGGTACCCATTGCCCTTGATACCCGTGCTTATGGACCAACTTAAAGGGGCGAGGTATTTCACCAAACTGGATCTTCGAGGGGCCTACCATCTCGTGCGAGTTAAGACTGGGGACGAGTGGAAGACGGCCTTCCGAACCAAATTCGGACTCTATGAGTATCGGGTGATGCCGTTTGGACTGTGCAATGCCCCCGCCGCCTTCCAGTTTTTTATGGATGAGGTATTGCGGGGGTGTTTGGAGTCTTTCTGTATCGTCTATATCGACGACATTCTGGTGTACTCTGCCTCCCTCTCAGAACACATTACGCACGTCAAGGAGGTGTTGGAGAGACTACAACGTAACTCGTTGTATGCCAAGCTAGAAAAATGTCTTTTTCACGTCAAACAAGTGGCTTTTCTGGGTTACGTGATCGATGCCCAAGGATTTAGGATGGACATGAGAAAAGTTGAGGCCATACTCTCCTGGAAAACGCCGCAGACTATCAAATCTGTTCAAAGTTTTCTTGGGTTCGCCAATTATTATAGGCGCTTTGTCCAGGACTTCTCCAAGATAATTCATCCCATCACGTCTCTCTTGCGGAAGAACGTATCCTTCAAATGGGGAGAAGAAGCAGAACAGGCCTTTCAAACCCTCAAGTTGAAATTTACACAAGCCCCCATCCTTCGGCACCCGAACCCTCAGTTGCCTTTCATCCTCGAAACGGACGCCTCCCAATATGCTCTTGGCGGAATATTGTCACAACGACACCCTACTACAGGACAGCTTCATCCGGTGGCGTTCTATTCAAAGAAGCTCACTCCTTGTGAAGTAAACTATTCCATCACGGACAAGGAGCTATTGGCTATTAAAAGAGCATGCGAGGAGTGGAGGCATTACCTTCTTGGAGCTGTGCATACCGTGGAGATCATTACGGACCACCGCAATCTCCTGTTTTTGAAAACCGCGAAAGCATTGACCCCCCGTCAACTAAGATGGACCCTTTTCTTTTCCGATTTCGACTTTGTCATCAGATATAGACCAGGAACTAGGAATGGTAAGGCGGATGCTCTCTCCCGGTTGGGGGAAGATGACACAGGGAGAACTGTCGAATCACCCTCAATCCTGCAGGGCGTCGAGAACATCGAGGCCTCCATTGCCTTAATCACCTCGGATGACTTTCTCGAGGACGTTAAAATCGCCCTCGCTGACCTATATGTACCCGCATGGATCCTGGAAGAGCCGGATCATCGCTGTGAAAAAGATCATTTAGCGTATCATCACCATGCACTATATGTTCCCCTCATTGAGTTGCAAACCAAGGTGATGAAGTGGGCCCATGACTCAGTACTAGGAGGACACCTGGGGGTATACAAGACACTCTCTACAGTGGAACGGTCCTTCTGGTGGCCCAGCGTCCGGACTGATGTGAAGAACTACATAAAAGACTGTGCGATTTGTGCGCAAAGTAAATCATCTCATGCTAAACCGACAGGATGGTTACGCTTTTCCATGACAATTTCCCTGGAAAGCCGGGACGACCGCCGGGACGGCAGTCCTCGAGAGGGGGTTCTGTAGTGAACGCCCTTGGCAGAGCGGCAAGTTGCCGCAAACACTACGTTTTCAGGTGTGGGCAGAAAGACTACCAGTCCCAGAAGGCCAAGCGGCGCCAGGAGGCTGCACAATGGGAGGAAATTACTTAAGCTCCTCCCCTTGAACAAAACGGGGCTTGTCAATCCTGTTCCTGGTTTGTTTCCATGTTGTTTCCTGCTTTGGAGCCCCTGCCTTGGAGTAATTTGACTAGCCTGTTTTTGGATCGCCGCGACGACGAAGTGCCTGCGTGGCCAGTTGAGCAGACACCCGCCGCGACGACGAAGTGCCTGCGTGGCCAGTTGAGCAGACACCCGCCGTGACGACGAAGTGCCTGCGTGGCCAGCACATCAACTTCCCAGCGCGTCTCTGTGAGTAGAACAAAGCCGCGCTTGTGGGAAAAGAATTGCGGAGAGCGGGCTCGCTCTCTTCTGTATCCCTTGTTTGCAGTCCTTGAATCTATCGCCTGGTTGACGGTAGAGTGCGGTTCGCACACACTCCTAATTTATTTTTGCTTTGGTTTCCCGCATTACGGGGGTTATTGAAACCTGATCCACGTCTATCCCAAAAGGAGTATTTTGGGATCCTGGTACTCAGTACATGTTTTACAAGATTACCGGAGAGAGTTCAACTTCGGATCTTGCTACAGGAGCTTGAGAGGAAAGAGCATTAACTTTCGCCAGCTGTGGTATAGACTTCCTGTATTTCTAGTATCTCCTGATTTTCTACACGGAAAGTTCACTTACACTAGTGGTAAGTTCCGGAGCACTGGGGAGGTGGGGATATTCACGTCAAGGCAAAAGTACAATATCCTTTCTACATCTTTTCGCCCACCTTCAGGGAGGTCTTCCCAGTAAAGCCGCTGAATCCGAAGCTCGTCTTGAGAAGCTTAGAAGACCCCCTCATCCATCCCCAGATTCTCCCTTGCGACCTCCGGCTGTGCTCGCGCCAATCGCGGTGATTGTCCCGTTGTTGGGTGAAGTGCGGTGTGAGGTTGTGAGGACAGTCATCCAGTCGTTCCTGCTGGGCATAGGATTCAGGTTAGTGGCGCATGCGATTCTTGCGCTGCTTACAATCATTACACCGAGCCAGTACGATGCATGTCCTGTTCCCACCACTCGACCCACCAAATACTGCAGGAGCGATGATAATCCCCCTCCTATACTATAAAACCCGCCGCCAGCACTATCTGAATATACACAGTGGCAGCTGGCGAATGTCACAGAAGAGGGTGGGGAAACACGAAGGAATGCTTGGAAATCATGGGACCTCACTCATGGACTGTGGACCCTCAGGGATCTACAACAAAAAAATGTTAAATGTTAAATGTCGTATACTTGTAGAGCGCACAGCTGCCCCAGCAAAGGGGCATCCCGGCGCTGTATGGGTTCCCACTGGGGAACCCATCCTGGCTTTCCCTGTGAGATGGTCCCTCCTGGGCATCTCCAAGGTGAAGACAAGCATCCCCGGCGCTGATGGGGCCGTTAGTAGAGATTAAGCAAGCTATTGCCCAGAGTTGCTGAGTGGGACCCATGGTTGGAGTAGGCACGAGGCGAGAATTATCGAGTCCGCTGACCCTGGCCCAAGACCCTGCCGCGTCGAGAATCGAACCCTGGCCCGGGCCGACCTCTGCTTCCGGGTCTGCAGCCTCTAACCAGTGAGCCACACCACTCCACAAAAAGAACCAAAGAAAGGAAACAATGTGAATTCATGCATTCATATCCATACGTGCTTGGGCGTTAATAAGTCAGAGAAAAAACAGGCAGTGAATAACCTTACCCTTCTCAAAGATTCCAAGCGCTCTGGGGTTTTTTCACAATCTGTAAATAGCATATGCCAATCACCATTTGCTTGTCCAAGTTTTTATATATATATAAAAGTCCAAGCATCCATAATTTTCTTTAAACTAAATAGGGAAGTTTGTTTCTACACTTCTCCAGAAATAAGGAGCAAACAAGAAGAAAAAGGGGAAAAAGCCTTCAAATTGTGGCAAATAGATATATATGGGGAAAGGGTGCTATTTTAAAGACAAGTGCAACTTATCTCACAAAAAAAAGAAAAACCCACATGGCCAAAATCTAGACAACTAATACTCTATGCCTGACACGCAACCGCGTTATGCCCAGGCAAAATTCACCATAGCGGTAGGAGCCCCCACCACTATGGACACAAAATAGGGCTCTTGCAGGGATTCGAAGTGACAAAAACAAAAGTACTCACGAAGTTCAGCTGGCCAAAGAACAGCGAAACCACTTTCTGCACTATCCAAATTGTGTCCTTATCGAGGCTAGAATCCAAGATCTCCAGGAAACAAAAACCGGCAAAGTTCCTTGAAAAAACGCTTTCTTCCTGAGGCTCCGAAGACTAAAATCAAAAAAACGCAAGTCAGGCAAGGATGAACCGGAAATCCACAACCATCCGGGAAACGCGAAGGGGGATGACCTTCCAGGTCACAGAACCGGAGAAGAAACCAAGCGCTGCTGAATGAAAAACAGCGTTATACGCAAACTCAGCCAAGGGCATGGCCAGCAACCAATCACACTAAAGAAATGTTAACAGGCAACGTACGTACTGCTCCATTGTTTGGTTAGTGCGCTCCGTTTGTCCATCCAATTGAGGATGGTAAGAGGATGATACCCGGCATTCCATCCTCAATGAGAAACATAACTCAGCCCAAAAATTTGTGGTGACTCCTATGTACATTACCTTGTAGCAGTAATTCTAATGAGTCCCAATTAGTCTGTTAGAATTATAGGAATGTACTATATATAAAAATTGTCTACCCCATTATCATTGGAAAATAATTGCAGACCTTGGCTATTTTTCTTCTGCTACCTTGTATATATATTTTGCACTGTATTCCTTGTCCCCTTGACTGTGTGAATGTGTTTTGGTCGCATGTGATATGCCTGTAACTCTGAATGAATGATTATATGTATAGCTACATTTCAATGTCTCACGTTTTTTTAAGAAGACTCTTTTTGTATTATGAATTTAAAAAAATTCGAAATATATTACTCAAAAATTGTTTAAAATAAAAAACTATTAATTAGCAATTCCTACTCTCGAATTTCTTTTTCTAGATGTGGATGAACATTGGTTTATTTAAATTGTTTATATCAGTATTGGCACCTTTGTTCTGTTTTATAATTATTTGGCTCACCCTTACTGATTGGAGCCAGCCCTCAGTTGTTTCTTGCTGTTATAGCGGGCGCCAGCCCGCAAGGCTATTCCTTTGCACTTCATTGGGATTGAAGTATAGGCTGAATTAGTTTCCCTTCTTGTAGTTAGGTTGGAATGTATTGCTTTATTCCCACCTCTTTATGTTTGTGATTTGATTTTATTTGTTTTCCAATTCATTTTTTTCTTTCTTTCTTCTTTTTTTGCTTTTCAAGTGATGGCAGAAAAGGACACTTTTGCTTACACTGAGGACCACATCAGGAGTTTGCTGAGCGACCCACCTGTCTTTGCATCGGTTTCCTTGAGCGTGACAGCGACATCCCTCAATGAATCTGATAAGTTGATTTGTTTAAAAAAGAAGCAGATTAGAATGGACCTTCATGGTCATTTTTTATTGCAACACCTTCGTGAGGGAACCATTCCAGGTGGGTTACAAATCAAAAATATCCCAGTAATTTTCACTGAGGACCCCATTTTCAAAAAAGGTTTTTCATTTATTGAAACCAAATGCAGTAGGGACCTTATGGTCCTGACAGTTGAGACAGCAGTAAGGATCTCTAAAGAAGAGCTAACTGAAATCGCTAAATTAGAGGCCGAACTTAGCACCAACCCGACAATAACTGATGCAAAGGCATTGTTAGAAAAGGTGGCGAAGGAGATACAAGAATTTAAGGATTATACGATTACACAGAAGACTAACCAGTTTGAGAAAGACAAAAAAAGTTTTTCATTGGATAACATATATCCATATTTACAGGCTGATTTTTACTCCAAGGTTGAGTCAAGACGCTACCTCCCAGACAATCAAGGGAGATCTAGAAAACAGTTTATTTCTTTCTCAGATACTTCATCATCAGGTACAGATAGTGATACAAGTGGTAATTACAACCGTCCCAATAGGAATCGTATTTGGAATTCCAACCAACAGCAGCAAAATCAATCACCCAATCCTTTTTTATCGAGAGGCCAGACACGCCCCAGAGGCAGGGTGAGATACACAATCCCCTGGGAGATGAAAACACGTCGTCAACACTACAAAAATTAGGAGTGTCACCCATTTTCAACCTCTCTAAAAAGGTTCTCACCCAGGAAGAGGAAAGCATTTTAGCAAAGGGACTGTCATTTCTTCCTTCTAAAAGGACAGACTTCGTGAAAATGAAATCTGAATTAATTGAATTCTGTAGAAAACGTAGACTTACCTTGTTCTTCAGTGAAAATCCTATTCAAAACTCAGTTGAAGTAACGGTTTAAGAAATAAATCTACCTTCTGCCCACCAGCTAATAAGATCCCGAAAGATTTAGTGATCTTTGAAAAAAGTGTGCTATCTGCGATATCAGCGATGGAACAGGAAAGAACATTTGTTAAATTTTACACCACCAAAAATTAGATGACTGCATTAAATAAATTAAAAAATGATACCTCAATCATAATCAAGCAAGCCGACAAGGGTGGGGCTACAGTCGTTTGGGATGCCAACGACTACACTGCTGAAGTTATGAGGCAATTTGATGACTCTAGTTGCTATCGAAAAATAGGGAGAGACCCCACAAAAGATCTGCAGAATGAACTGTTTGCACTAATACAAGAAGGTTTCGAACAAGGATTTGTGGGTCCAAAAGAACTTGAATACCTACAAATCAAACACCCCAAAACACCTATGTTCTACGTACTACCCAAGATTCACAAAAGCCAAGATAATCCACCAGGCAGACTCATCGTGGCAGGATGTGGTTCACTGCTTGAGACGATTTCTAAGTACGTAGACTGTTTTCTCAAAGAATTTATGAGCCAGGTAGTCTCCAATCTACAGGACACCACAGACTTTATAAATAAACTAGAGGCAGTGAATTTTTGTGAAGAGACAGACACATTAGTCACCTTAGATGTGACGTCTCTATACACCCTGATTCCTCAGGACGAGGCAGTAGCAGTGCTCACATTCTTTTTAGATTCTAGACCTAGACCTACGCGAGTACCCACAAAATTCCTGGTAGACCTTGCATCATTTGCATTAAGAAAAAATTACTTCTGTTTTAACAGGGAATTTTACTATCAAGTCAAAGGGGTGGCTATGGGCTGCCCCTTTGCACCGGAGCTAGCAGTACTTTTTATGTCTATGTACAAAAACACCTACGTACATAATAACAACCCATTCAGTCACCACATTAGGACTTGGCTCCGATTTATTGATGATGTGTTCATGGTTTTGACAGGAGGCACCAACAACTTGTCCTTGTTCCACCAATAGTTAAACTCTAGGACATTGGACATAAAGTTCAGTCTTTCTCAGTCAGATACAAAAATCTAATTTCTTGATGTAGAAGTATTCCCCAAAGCAGGCAAACTTGCGACCACTTTATTTATCAAATCCACCGATCGAAACAAAGCTTTACTGTTTGCCAGTAACCATCCAAGAAGTCTTAAGGAAAATCTGCCTTACGGACAGTTTCTGCGTGTTCGCAGAAACTGTACGTATAATGAGGATTACCATCATCATGCAGAGAACCTAGTGTCAAAACTGTGCAATAGGGGTTACCCTAAAAAGCTAGTAAAAAACTGCATGAGGAGGGCCAGATGGACGCCTAGAGAGACACTCCTGGAACGGAAAAAGAAACCTGACTTGAAACGCCAGGTGTGTGTCACGACTTTTTGCCCAAACGCCAACCAGCTTAAATGGGTCATTGGACAAAACTGGCACCTGGTAAAGAATTTAGATGCCAGTCTAAAAGAACTCCCTCTATTCGCTTTTAAAAAAGAGAGTAGTGTGGCCAATCATGTAGTACGAGCAGCCATGCCAGTCCAAATACAACCTACCCTACGCCAAATGATGGGCATGCCCCCAGTGACAGGTCACCACAAATGTGGCACTTGCCTTTGTTGCGAAACAACTCTAGAAGGGTCGTTATTCCAGCACAATGGAATTTCATGGAAGCATGATGCTTTTAGTAACTGTAAATCAAAGTTTGTGGTATACGGTATAAAATGCCCCTGCGAACGCCTCTACATCGGCAAAACAAACCAAGAAGTGCGCCAACGCATTTCTCAACACAAATCTAGACTAAAAAGAAAAGTGGAAAATGCCCCCTTGGTTCACCACTGGACAAGAATGCAACATCAAACCAGTGAGTTGAGGTGGACAGTGATATCTAAGGTTGAAAATGATCCCAGGGGAGGAGACTGGAACCTCAAACTTTCCAAAAGAGAGGCATTCCTTATAGTCAAATTCGACACGGCACTATCAGGCCTCAACGAACTGAGCGAAATCTATAAACTATAAGATGGTTATGCCATTATCTGGAACTGTTTCCATCTACGTATTGTAAGGGACTGTGCCTATGTTTGCCTACGATTTCATATGCTTGTATATATGTCAAGCTACCATCCACTAACTCCCATGGCACTTGTACCCATGATCTCTCCACTTTCCTGACACACGTTGAACCCGTTTATATCCTCACCGGGCCAACAATCTCTCTCTACCCTTTAACATGCCCACTTTTCGCGACTGTGTCGGTTGCCATCCTTTGGTTCATTAGATCTATATATTTCAACTCATCTACACTAATGACTGGTGCACGTGCTGCCCTTCGACCGCCGGTGTATATTTCCACCGGGCTGATAATCAAACTGCGAGGTCCCTCGGTGGCGGTACTCATTACCTTTCCCTTTAAATAGGAACACTTCTTCAACTGCGCTTTCTGACGCATGCGCGAGTGAGAAGTGCTTTTCAGAACGCCATCGGTCTGTGCGAACGCCTTCTCTAAAATGTAAGTGCATCCTTCCTTTCTTGGCGTTAGCCTATGCCTCTGTCCGAATTGACAGTTTTCCTGTCTGTCTTGTAGATTACTTTAAGACTACCGCGGAGCGGGTGCTAGTTGTTTCTTCATTGAAACGGGTACGGGTGAGAACTGAACGCTTAATTCCTCTAGGTAAGCTTTGGCTACTAGGGTCATATTTTGGCTAAATACGATTAGGACTCTACACCTGATAGTTTTTTGTTGTTGTTTTTCTAGTGAGCTCGTCACTATGTTCCCAAAGCGCTGGCATTTAGTGGCTCTCCGTACCCGCACTACTATTGACTGATTCAATCCGGTAAGACGTCCTTTCTTGGGTCATTTTTTGAGCTAACACGATTAGGATCTCATACCTGATATTTCCACTCTTGTGTGCTTCTAGTGAGTTTGCCACTATGCCCCTCTAGCGCTGACATTCTTTGGTTTTCCGTACTCGCACACAGTTTGATTGATTCACTCCGGTAAGACGTCCTTTCAAACTAACTTCTTATCCGCTATCTTTACTCATTACAAATAGAGAACGTAATTTTTTCATTTTACAGCACCGGACTGTTGTGATCCGTATTCCTTTTGGGTCTTTAAGCTTTGAAGACCGGTAAGACTCGCTGTTTTGGTCAACTAGACAGCACATTAAAAAGGTTTTCTATATATTGAATTGTCACTTTTTTACTTTATAGTTTTGACTGGTACACAGAAGTATTTTTATCGTCCTCCTTTCCAGCCCCGAAACAAAATCGAATATTACTAGGGGTGAGACAACTTATAGTTTTCTCAATTCTTCTGTACTAATTAACTACGGCACACTGGTCTCAATTTAGTTTCTCATTCTCCCACCAGGCATCGATCTCCCGTTCGGCAGTGTCCAAAGAAAACAACGCCACGAGCACTTTTGAATAGAAACCATATATCCTCCATTACTTTTTTTTAAAAAGGTGAGTACAACAAGACACGGAGAAAGTCGTCTCCATTAAATCATTGCCTTAGCGCACGAGACCCCAAAAAACCAAATTTGAATATTCTAGCCAATTCTGACGCTGTTTATCCTCTAATCTTTAGGTTTAGAACAACTCCAGAAAAGTCTCTGCTCTTAATACAAGTCCAGGACCCCCAATAATTGGTAAGCCGTTGTGGTGACTCTTGAGTCGTGAAGCAGCTCCCTCCATTGTGTCCTGAGTTGAATTAAAACGTGTTCAATATGCGTCACTTATATTTGCTTTGATTTTTTATTTCTTCACAGATATTCCACTAGGCCCTGAGGAGAATCCCCAACGATTCCGGTGGGATTCGAAACGCGTAGGCCTTGCCACTCATGGTCTGCGTGAGCATCCGGGTATCCAATTAGCTGACCCCGGGGCTCTCCTATGTACATTACCTTGTAGCAGTAATTCTAATGAGTCCCAATTAGTCTGTTAGAAATATAGGAATGTACTATATATAAAAATTGTTTACCCCATTATCATTGGAAAATAATTGCAGACCTTGGCTTTTTTTCTTCTGCTACCTTATATATATTTATTTTGCACTGTATTCCTTGTCCCCTTGACTGTGTGAATGTGTTTTGGTCGCATGTGATATGCCTGTAACTTTGAATGAATGATTATATGTATAGCTACATTTCAATGTCTCACGTTTTTTTAAGAAAACTCTTTTTGTATTATGAATTTTAAAAAATTTGAAATATATTACTCAAAAATTGTTTAAAATAAAAAGATATTAATTAGCAATTCCTACTCTCGAATTTCTTTTTCTATATGTGGATGAATATTGGTTTATTTAAATTGTTTATATCAGTATTGGCACATTTGTTCTGTTTTATAATTATTTGGCTCAGCCTTACTGATTGGAGCCAGCCCTCAGTTGTTTCTTTCTGAATGAAAAACAGCGTTATACACAAACTCAGCCAAGGGCATGGCCAGCAACCAATCACACTAAAGAAATGTTAACAGGTAACGTACGTACTGCTCCATTGTTTGGTTAGTGCGCTCCGTTTGTCCATCCAATTGAGGATGGTAAGAGGATGATACCCGGCATTCCATCCTCAATGAGAAACATAACTCAGCCCAAAAATGCGACACAAACTGGGGGCCCCTATCGGATACAATAGTTGATGGCAACCCATGTAACCTCACGACATGGGTGATGAAAACTTCTGCAAGGACACAGGCATCGGGTATCTTTATCAAGGGTACAAAATGTGCCATTTTCGTGAATAAGTCCACTACCACAAGAACGGCTGTATACCCCCGCACTTCCGGGAGGTCCGTAACAAAATCCATACTGATGGTATGCCTGGGGGAGGGGGGCACCGGTAAGGGATTCAACAAGCCAGCTGGGCGAGTATTTGTTGCTTTACTAACTGCACATACCGGACAAGAACCCACAAACAGCTGCACATCCTGGCTTATGGTCTCCCACCAAAACGAACGTGAACATATCTCCTTGGTCTTATATATACCAGGATGACCAACTAGAGAAGAAGAATGATATCCACCTAAGCACCTTCTGTCGCAACTCAGGAGGTACAAACAAACATCCAGCGTGATATAACAACCCGGCCCTCAATTCAAACAAGGGATCCTCCAACCAGAGGGTTAGATCTATCTTCCCCACCTCTGCTTTTACATCTGCAACAAACTCTACTTCAGAAGTACACCCTACTATCCTCTCCGCAGGTATTATTGATCTTTCCTCAAACTCAACCCCATCTCCGCCAGTTTTGCCATAAAGGCGCGACAGTGCGTCAGATTTTGCCTGTTTAGCCGCTGGTCGTACGTGATTACAAAATCGTACTCGCTAAAAAACAGTACCCACCGCATCTGCCTTGGGGTCAGAGCATGTGCTGAATGAAAGAACACCAAGTTCTTGTGGTCTATGTATATAGTAATAGGATGCCTTGCCCCCCACAGATGATGCCACCAATCCTCAAATGACAACTTAATAGCCAAAAGCTCTCTCTCCGCAATCGAGTAGTTGCGTTCGGCCGGTAACAGTGTCTTTGAGAAAAAGGCTATGGGATGCATGAGACCAGTTTCAACATCCTTCTGTGACAGCACGCCCCCTACGGAATAAATAGAAGCATCCGCCTCTACATAATAAGTCAATGCAGGGTCTGGGTGTACTAAAACAGGTGCGGAAGTAAAACTCTTTATCAATGACGTCAAAGCTGTCTGAGTAGACGAGGACCAAACAAAAGGAACACCCTTCCTTAACAAAGCAGTCAGCGGGGATACTATATCTGAAAAGTGGGAAATGAAACGCCTATAAAAATTGGCAAATCCCAATAACACCTGGATTTCTCTCACACAAGTAGGAGGGGGCCATGATATTATCTCTCCGATCTTCCGGGGATCCATCTTAATCCCATTAGCTGATACAATAAACCCTAGGAATTCAACACTGGTAGCATGAAATTTAAATTTTTCAAGTTTGACATACAAGCGATGTTCATGCAACCTTCGCAACACCTGTTTAACATGATCTATATGCTCCTCAGGGACCTTTGAGAAAATCAAAATATCATCAAGATAGACGATAACGCTGATGTCCAGATAGTCACGCAATACCTCATTAATGAAAAACTAAAACGCAGCCGGGGCGTTACATAGCCCAAAAGGCATGACACAGTACTCAAACAAACCGAACTTCATATGGAAGGCTGTTTTCCACTCGTCGCCATGACGGACACGAATGAGATGGTAAACCCCCCGTAAGTTCAGTTTGGTGAATACCGCGGCATGCCTCAATTGGTCCAGTAAGACAGGGATTAGAGGTAGGGGATACTTGTTCTTAATTGTCACCTTATTAAGTGCCCTATAATATACACTAGCGCAGAGATCTCCCTCCTTCTTCGGGATAAAAAACATAGAAGAAGAGACAGGGGATACAGATGGACGTATGCACCCCGTACTCAACATCCCATCAAGATAATCCCTCAGATGCCTCTCCTCTGGCTCGGACAATGCATATACCCTACTACACGGGAGAGTGGCACCCAGCTGCAGATCGATCCGGCAATTGAACGTTCTATGAGGAGGTAGGATGCCTACCTGTACTTCGTCAAACACTTCCCTGAATGGGGTATCGATAGAGACTCCTCTAATCTATTGGCTGCACAAGATAGGGGTACGACACACTCAGTGGCCTCCAGATAACAATGCTGTAAACAATACACTGAATCCAGTGTTACAGTCCTCCGCACCCAGTCAATCCTCGGGTTGTGTAACTGCAACCAGGGTACACCCAATACCATCCCAAAAGAGGGAGCGTCTATCAAATAAAAGCTAACATTCTCTGATTGTCCATTTTCACCAATCAGCAACAAAGGTTCTGTCTGATGCAGTATCGCCCCCGATGACAACTCAGTACCATCTATCGCCCTGACTGGTTCAGGTTGTTCCTTCAACACATACAGGACCTTTAAGGATTCCGCCAGTCGGTTATCCATGAAATTACCGGTCGCTGTACAGCTCCTGGAATATCATAGGGATTAGGACCAAAGACTCCCTCTGGAGCCATCCTCCTTCCCACACATGCAACAGATTTAGGAGTGGGGGTAAATGAGGGTTTAATCAGGCACTCTCGAGCAAAAATCCGCCCTTCCCACAATAAAGACAAAGGTTATGTAAACGCCTTTGATTTTTCTCCTCGCTTGACAGTGGACCTCTCAATCCCCCAATCCGCATAGGTTCTGGGGTTGACCTAACCTCTACTGGCTCCTTGTTATTACTCCGTACCACAATTGCCCAAGACCCCAGAAAACGATTTCTTTCACCACGTCTTTCCAAAAGGCGATGATTTAATTTGACCACCAAATCAATGAAGTCTACACACACCTCAGGTGGATCCACTACCTGGGATACAACATCCTTCAATTCCTCACATAACCCCTGATAAAAGATAGAGGCACGTTTCTCCATTGGCCAATTGGTCTTGGACAACAGCCGATTAAAGGATGAAATATAGGTCAAAAGATCTTGTTTCCCCTGTCGTAACTTCAACAACTCTGCGTCACTTGCTTGCATAAAAGCATGTTTCGCAAACAAACAAGTTATCTGCTCTTTAAATACTGCATAGTTTTATAATGCTGGATCATTCCCTTCCACTAACGGAACAGCCCATGTGGCTGCGGAACCCACCAAATAAGAAATAACAAATGCCACCTTTGCGGAGTCATCAGGGAAAACAAAACAACGGCACAAAAAGTGAAGATGACATTGGTTCATAAAGACTGTCTCTCAGGGACTGCCAATGGCACCGAAACAGGAGTGTTAACAGTGATAGCAAGAGGATTGCTTCCTTCTGCTCCCTGACCACTAGTGCGATCATAATGGAACGTAGCGGGTTGGACTACAGGTCCCTGTGTTTTAAAGGATGTCCCTGCCGTAGCACCCCAAGTACTCTCCTTTGCTCTAAAAGCATTTAACTCCTGATGTAATCCTAAATGTTCCTGTCTTAAACCCTGTACTTCAGACTGGAGAGCAGTAACCGCAGCCATTAGTGTCTGTAAAGAAGGGACTCCTTCCTCCTCGATTACAGTGGTACCCCCTGCTCCCATTATCGCTCAGTTAGTATATACATTTGTGGGCTTGGTTTCTGTCCTGTTCCCACCACTCGACCCACCAAATACTGCAGGAGTGATGATAATTCCACTCCTCTACTATAAAACCCACCGCCAGCACTATCTGATTATACACAGTGGCAGCTGGCGAATGTCACAGAAGAGGGTGAGGAAACACAAAGGAATGCTTGGAAATCACTGGACCTCACTCATAGACTGTGGACCCTCAGGGATCTACAACAGAAAAGAAACAAAGAAAGGAAACAGTGTGATTTCATGCATTTATATCCATACGTGCTTGGGCGGTCATAAGTCAAAGAAAGAATAGGCAATGAATAACCTTACCCTTCTCAAAGGGTCCAAGCACTCTGGGGTTTTTTCACAATCTGTAAAGAGCATATGCCAATCACCATCTGCTTGTCCATGTTTTCATATATATATATAAAAGTCCAGGCATCCATAATTTCCTTTAAACAAAATAGGGAAGTTTGTTTCTACACTTCTCCAGAAATAAGGAGCAAACAAGAAGAAAAAGGGGAAAAAGCCTTCAAATTGTGGCAAAAAAAACCTCTTCATATACATGGGAAAAGGGTGCTATTTTAAAGACAAGTGCACTTATCTCACAAAAAAAATAAAAACCCACATGGCCAAAATCTAGACAACTAATACTCTATGCCTGACACGCAACCGCGTTATGCCCAGGCAAAATTCACCATAGCGGTAGGAGCCCCCACCACTATCGACACAAAATAGGGCTCTTGCAGGGATTCGAAGTGACAAAAACAAAAGGACTCCCAAAGTTCAGCTGGCCAAAGAACAGTGGAACCACTTTCTGCACTGTCCAAATCGTGTCCTTATCGAGGCTAGAATCCAAGATCTCCAGTAAACAAGAACCGGCAAAGTTCCTTGAAAAAGCAATGTCTTCCTGAGGCTCCGAAGACGAAAAAAAAAAAAGGAAGTCAGGAAAGGAGGAACCGGAAATCCACAACCATCCGGGAAACGTCAAGGGGGTGACCTTCCAGGTCACAGGACCGGAGAAGAAACCAAGCGCTGCTGAATGAAAAACAGCGCCATTTAAACCCCAGAGCGCTGCCCCCCCCACCAAGCATCCACATGAGCAGAAAGAACGAGGAGGAAAGAAAAGGTGCGTCCCGAAATAGAAATACATGGGCTTTTAGGAGAATCCAGGGGGGGTCAATTCCCAACAATGCATGCGTCAGACAGTCGGATCAAGCCGAAGTTTCTGGCTCGCAAAACATCCGGGAAGCTGCCTTTGGGGATCCGCGTCGGATCCCCGTCAACCGTAGCCTTACGATTCAGACACAGGGGAGCCATAGGTCTCCCCAACACAGGCATGTACGGTGCGGATGGCACTGGCACGTACCAACTGTAGGGGGCGCCCTTGTGTGAGACGTACCCATTCAGTCAATGGGACTCCATGTACGTGTCGTACGACCGGCTCCCATTGACTTCAATGGGAGTCCGACTGAACCGAATCCGGCAGCATGCGGCTGCATTGTATTCGCTCGGTCAAACTGCAGGAGTCCGGCTCAGTCAGAAAACACTCCGGATCCGGCTCAGTAGGAGAGCTTTCCGAACCAGATCGGAATCGGCCACTTAGTTCAGCTCACTGGCTTTATGCATGTCAGTTGTTGCACTCTAATACTAGGGAGTTTAGGTTTTACTCTCATTCAGATAGGTCCTCATCCAGGATAGACTATTTCTTTTGTGGCCTCTGTAGATCTAAACAAACTAGAAGAGCTTTAACTGATGAGGCCCCGGTACAGATTAAGCTTGGGCTACCTGGGGGTCGATGGACTGGGCTGTGGGAGCTGAGTGTCTGGTGGATCTGGGATGCTACTTTTAGAGATTTCTTAAGAAAGTGGATATTTGGGTACTTCGAAATAAACACAGGCACAATTATGTCTCCAACTGTGCTCTAGGAGGCATTAAGAACAGTACTGAGGGGGCAAGTAATCTCAAATCAAATGAAGGCTAAGCAGGTTAGGCATCATGAAATTAAAGAGATAGAAACTTTTATTGACAGAACCCCTGATTATTACACAAGGCGCATGATGGAGCTGATGCGGTAATCGGTCCAACAGAAATTGTGCACATGATGATATAAGGGCAATACCTAATCTTCACTGAGTTGAAAAACATTGTAAACATCTCAGCATGCAAATATCAACCATCAGATAGGGAACATGTGATTTAAACATAACACCTCTAATATCCCAGGGGCATTGCGCTATGGAGATGTGGCAAAGCCTCCCCCTAAACATATTGGGTAGAGGAGCACTGTTTAAAATTATTTACTTTCCTCACCTGCTTTATATCCTTCAAAACATTTCCTTCGAAGTACCTACAAAGATTTTTTGGCAGATGAAGGCCATCTCGAATTGAATTCTGAAATCGTGTATTTAACAAGCTTAATGAGTGACTGGAGATTGCAGGTATTAGGCTGTATTACTGGGGCAGTCATAGAGTGCCAGTTAACAACTGGCTATTTGCAGATCATACGTACACCCCTGTAGTCACTAAATAGGCTGCTGTAGAGCAACAGAGTACATTTATTTTGTTATATGGCTCAAACAAACATGCCGATCTCTCTCCTGCGACTTTGAAGTCTCTATCATGCTGGCAGCAGGTGGTGAGATGGACTACCTGATACAGGGTGATAATTGCCTGTTGTGGAGTGACAATTGGCTAAAGCATGCAGTGAATGTAGAGGGCATCTGAACCTGGGATATCATTGAATTTTCCAAGCTTGGATATATTTGGGAGGGAGCCTGGATATGCACATTTTCGTACCTCATGGAGGCCTATGGCATGTATAAAACACAATTTTATTGTTACTTGCAATAGGCCGATGCACTTGAGGTATGTCAAGAAAGACTAAGGGCCAGATGTAGGTCGCCAAATACCGGTCGGTAACGGACGATTTCGGCCGTTACCGACCGGTGCACAAGTTACTACTTGTGTAACGATATATCTGTAAGAGACATTAGTTAGTGATAGATTCCTTACCTTAGAATATCCCCAGGCGTCAGACTGGATCCGGAAATTTTTGCGTAGCAATACCCCTGCGCGCTGTTAGGCGTCGTCTGCGGCTCCGCGTCCGTCGTCGGCGTCGTGAGCGCCGGGATGACGTCATCGGAGTATATAGACGGCGCCCATGCGCGCTGACGTCAGTTCTGATAACACAGCTTTTCCGCGCCAGATACGCAGAGCCATGAGAGAACTAACACTGGTGCCATGAAACTAGGGCCCTGAAAGGGGATGACCTTAACCCTAAATATCGGTTCGCAGAACGGGGAGGATGGGAGGGCGGTAAGGAATCTATCACTAACTAATGTCTCTTACAGATATATCGTTACACAAGTAGTAACTTGTGCATCTGAAAGAGACACGTTAGTGATAGATTCCTTACCTTAGAATAGATACCCCAGCAATACCAACCCCGTGGTGGTGGGTCTGCGAACCAATATCACACCAGAAAGTCCTGGAGGACGGAACGGCCAAAGAAGCCATCCCTCCGGACTTGACTGTCCAGGCAGTAGTGTCTTGCGAACGTGTGCAGCGAGGCCCACGTGGCTGCCTGACAGATGTCCTGCAGGGGGACACCGCGGCCCAAGGCAGTTGTCGTTGCCGTGGCCCGAGTGGAGTGAGCCCGCAATCCAGCCGGGGGCTCCTTCCTCGCCATGGAGTAGCATGCTTGGATGCACAAGATGATCCACCTGGAGATGGTCCTCTTGTGTACAGCCTTTCCCTTCTTCGCGCCCACGTAACCAACGAAGAGTTGGTCATCCACCCGGAATTGGCGAGTGCGGTCCAAGTAGTAGGAGAGCGCACGTTTTGGATCCAGACGGTGGAGCCTCTCCTCCTCTTTCGAGGGATGCGGAGGCGGAAAGAAGGTGGGCAAGGTGATGGACTGCCCGATGTGGAAGGCCGTGACAACCTTGGGCAGAAAGGAAGGTCGTGTACGCAACACCACCTTATCAGGGTGAACAGACAGGAAAGGCGGAGAAGAAGAAAGAGCCTGGAGCTCACTCACTCTCCTGGCAGAGGTGATGGCAACCAGGAAGGCCGTCTTCAGCGTAAGGAGGCGAAGAGGACAGTTATGAAGTGGCTCAAAGGGAGCACACATCAGATAGGTGAGAACAAGGTTCAAGTCCCACTGGGGCATCACGAAGGGAACAGGAGGGAACATGTGTGTGATGCCCTTCAGAAATCTACTCACTATAGGGGACTTGAACAAAGAAGGCTGATCAGGTAGCCTCAAGAAGGCTGAAAGAGCAGAGAGATACCCTTTAAGAGTGCCCAGAGCAGAGCCCTGCTGGGCAAGGGAAAGAAGAAAGAGCAGCACTTCCGAAAGGGGTGCAGAGAGGGGATCCACAGCCTTTGCTGCGCACCATGCCACAAATCTATTCCACCGGCAGGCGTATACCGACTTAGTGGAGGGACGCCTGGCTGCCAGAATGATGTCACAGACTTCGGGAGGCAAGTCAAATGGCCTCAACTGCCGCCGCTCAATCTCCAAGCTTGTAGGTGGAGACTGGACAGGTTCGGGTGCAGGACCGTCCCCTGCTGCTGCGACAGAAGGTCCTCCCGAAGAGGCAGACGAATCGGGGGATCGACTGACATGCTGAGTAGCTCGGGATACCAGTATCTTCGAGCCCAGTCCGGAGCCACAAGGATAACCTGGGCCCGGTCGCGCTTGATCTTCTTCAGCACTCTGGGCAGAAGTGGTATAGGCGGAAAGGCGTACAACAGGCCGCAGCTCCACTCGCGACGAAAAGCGTCTCCGAGCGAGTGCCGCCTTGGAAACTCCAACGCGCAGAACTGCTGACATTGCGCGTTCTCTTCTGTGGCGAATAGATCTAACCAAGGCTCTCCCCACTGTCGAAAGAGACCTTGCGCCACGTCCGAGTTCAGACGCCATTCGTGATCCATCATGCACCGGCGGCTGAGTTCGTCCGCCCTGGCATTCAGAGAACCTGCCAGGTGTTGAACCACCAGAGTCACGCCCTGATGTTCCAGCCACTGCCAGAGGCGCAGAGCCTCCTGGCAAAGGGTCCACGACCCCACACCGCCCTGTTTGTTGCAGTACCACATGGCGGTGGTGTTGTCGGTGAACACTTGCACCACGCTCCCCCTGACAGAGGGGAGGAATGCCTTCAGTGCAAGACGAATCGCCCGCAGCTCCAGAAGGTTGATGTGGAGCCGGGACTCCGCCGGAGACCAGAGGCCTCTGATCTCCGCCTCTCCCATGTGGCCTCCCCAGCCCTGGAGGGACGCGTCCGTCACAACTACGTGCTCCGGCTGGGGTAGAGAGAGGGGTCTGCCACTGACCCAGTCGCGGTCCGTGAGCCACCACTGCAGTTGTCTCGCAGTGCCCTCCGAGATCAGGACATGATCGGACAGGTTGCCCTGATGCTGGGCCCACTGAAACTTCAGGTCCCACTGCAGAGCCCGCATCCGCCACCTGGCGTGACGCACCAGAAGGATGCAGGAGGCCATCAGTCCCAGAAGCCGCAGCGTCAACCTGACCGAGACCCGGGATAACGGCCCGAAGACAGGAATCAGAGCCTGAATATCCCGAACCCGCTGCTCGGGTGGGTAAACCCGAAACTGCGCCGAGTCGAGAACCGCTCCGATGAAAAGGAGCTTCTGAGAGGGACACAGGTGTGACTTCGGCACATTGATGGAGAACCCCAGCAAGTGCAGGAGGTCGGCCGTAGTCTGGAGGTGGCTGACGACTGTCTGGGGCGAGCCCGCCTTCAACAACCAGTCGTCGAGGTAGGGGAAGACTGACACCCCTTGCCTGCGCAGATGGGCTGCGACCACCGCCATCACCTTCGTGAACACCCGTGGGGCGCTGGTAAGGCCGAAGGGGAGCACGGTAAACTGAAAGTGCTCGTGGCCTACCGTGAACCGCAGGTAACGCCGGTGGGCCGGCAGGACGGGGATGTGGAAATAGGCGTCCTGCAAGTCCAACGCTACCATCCAGTCTCCTGGGTCCAGGGCAGCCAGGACCTGAGCCAAAGTGAGCATCTTGAACTTCTCCGTACGGAGGAAGCCGTTCACGTTCCGCAGATCCAAGATAGGGCGTAGGCCCCCTTTGCCCTTCTTGGGTACCAGAAAGTAGTGGGAGTAACAGCCACGTCCTACTTCTGGCCCAGGAACGCGCTCGATGGCCCTCTTGGCCAAGAGGGCCGAAACTTCCTCTTGCAGAAGTCGCAAGTGATCCCCCGACACACGGTGGCATTGAGGTGGCATGGATGGAGGGGAAGACTCGAAGGGGAGGGAGAAACCCCTTCGGACAATTTGCAGCACCCACCTGTCCGAAGTGACTGTATGCCAGTGGGAGAGGTGATGGCGAACCCTGCCTCCCACAGGCGTCACATGGGCCTGAAAACTCGGACTAGGAAGGTTTTGAGGCGGGGGCTGCTGAGGGAGGTGTGGACTGGCCTCGCCGCTGACCCCGACCACCGCCACGGCGGTTCCCACGGCCGCCACCGCGTTGCTGAACATTCTGCGGCGCGTGGCTGACGGTCCGTGGTGGGGCGCCCCTTCCGTGGCCACGAAAGGAGCGAAAGGCACCCGATTGCTGGCGTGGGGCCGCAAGGCCCAAGGACTTGGCCGTGGCCCTGGAGTCCTTAAAACGTTCCAGCGCATGGTCTGCCTTGTCGCCGAAGAGGCGACGGCCATCAAACGGCATGTCCAGGAGAGTGGCCTGGACATCGGCCGAGAAATTGGCGGACCTCAACCAGGCGTGGCGTCGAACCGCCACCGTCGTTGCCATCGCCCTGCCCAGTGAGTCCGTGGTATCCAGCCCACACCGGATGGAAAATCGTGCCGCATCTCGGCCGTCCGCAAGGGTTTGGCTGAGTTTAGCCCTGACCTCCTCAGAGCATTGTGGCAGCACCTCCGCAACCGTGTCCCACAGAGTGTGGGTGTAGCGGCCCAAGAGACAGTTGGTGTTGACTGACCGGAGCCCTAGGCTCACAGACGAGAAGACCTTCTTCCCGAACTGCTCATATCTCTTGGATTCCCGATCGGGCGGGGCCGTCGGGAATGCGGTCTGGGAAGTGGAGGCCTGGATGACCAGGCTCTCGGGGGTGGGGTGGGTGGACAAAAAGCAAGGGTCGCCCGGTGCCGGGCGGTAGCGTCTGGCCACGTTCCTATCCACAGGGGGACCTGTGGCGGGCTTGGACCAAGTGCCCAGCAGAACGTCACACAAGGCCTCATTGAACGGCAGAAGGGGCTCCGCGGAGCCGGACTGCTGTTTGAGCACCTCAGTGAGGAGATTAGTCCTCACGGCCGCGACGGGGAGCTCAAGGTTTAGGGCCTTAGCTGCCTTCGTCAACACTACGCTGTAAGCAGAACCCGCCTCCGAAGCCACAGTCGGGGGCGATGTAAATCCAGTGTCTGGCGAGGTGTCAATACCACTGGCCTCCCCAAGCTCATATGTCCAGTCCTGATGTGACTGGCAATCACGTGCCAGAGGGTCCTCGGACCCCTCCCATTGCTCCTCGTCACCCAGCTCCTGGAGACCAGGATGAACAGCCAGGGCCTCCTCGTGGAGATAGAATTCTCCGACGGCCGATGGAATCGGCGCCCAGCGGCGCCCCTCCGACGCCTGAGGCGGACCGTAGGAAGCATTGGGGTCGGCAACCACTACGGCTGCCGGGGACGACACCTGAAGGGACGGCGCCGGTGAGGTCGTAAGGTCGACCGGCGAGGTCCCGGATCCGGAGCCGGATCCAGCGAGGTCGCGCGGCGCCGGGACCGAAGTCGCCAGCGGCGCCGGGCCCGAAGCACCCGACGTCGTCGGGGCCGAAGCGCCCGACCCGGAAGGACCTCCAGACGGAGCCGATCGGCCCGAAGGCGCCACGGGAACCGACTGAGGAGGGAGGGCCCTCATGGCCATGAGGTACCTCTCGACCTCCTCCTGCGACGCGCCGTGCCCAGGGACCCGAAGGTGTGGGGCAGGCGGCGACGCTTGCGACTCCCGCGGAGCCGCGTGGGCGGTGTCGCCCGAACCCCCGGCCGCATCGAGCGAGCGTCGGGGCGGGTCGGAGGACCGATGGTGTCGCTCCGACCTCTCATGCCTCTTACCTGAGGACTTGGATCCAGACGATCGGTGACCACTCCCGGAGCGTCGATGACTCCGACCTCGCGACCTGTCCCTCGACCTCCCGTGGGACCGGGACCGGGACCTGGAGCGGCGCGGGGCCGACTGCCTCAGCTCGAGACGCTTGCGGGACCGCTCCCGCCTAGCCTTCGACGTCAGGGCCCGGCAGTCGTCACAGGTTCGATCGTCGTGGTCGAGGCCTAAGCACTTCAGGCACCGGCGATGGGGGTCCGTGACCGACATGAGTCGGCCGCACTTCGAGCAAGGCTTGAACCCGGGCATCCCTGGCACCGATCGTCGAGAATCGACGAATTAGAGGATCAAAAAGATCAAAAAGTTGTCAGTCAAAAAGTGACTGGGGGTAGAGCTTCTTCCGGATCTGCGCTAGCTGGCGCGGAAAAAAGAAGAACTGACGTCAGCGCGCATGGGCGCCGTCTATATACTCCGATGACGTCATCCCGGCGCTCACGACGCCGACGACGGACGCGGAGCCGCAGACGACGCCTAACAGCGCGCAGGGGTATTGCTACGCAAAAATTTCCGGATCCAGTCTGACGCCTGGGGATATTCTAAGGTAAGGAATCTATCACTAACGTGTCTCTTTCAGATATTTGGGATTTGACATGTAGGGGGCCTCATATTTACAGAATTGGTATATTTTCAGATTCGGTAAATTTACAGAATCGGTAAAATACCGAATCGGTAAATTTACCGATTCTGTAAATCCATATGTAGGTGGCACTGTAATCAGTGCCACAGGCCCTTACCGAATCGTTATTTACCATGGAATACTATTCCATGGTAAATAACGAATTCCAGTGTACATGCACATCTGTGCATGTACACCTGTGCCATGTGGCACACAGACATGCCCTAAGGGCATGTATGTGTGTCACATGGCACACAAGCCAGAAACAGGGGTGAAACAGGGTGTCAAAGTGACACCCTGTCCCCCTTGTAAAATCGGTAAATTTACCGATTCGGAAATTACCGAATCGGTATTTGCTATGGAATCCTATGGGCTTCAAGGCCCATAGGAATCAATGGCAAATACAGATTCGGTAATTACCGAATCGGTAATTACTGAATCGGTAATTACCGAATCTTACCAATTCGGTATTTTTTACTGAATGTTTTACCTAAATAGCAATTACCGAATAGTGAATACCGAATCTGTAAAATTCGGTATTTACCATTCGGTAATTTGCTATTACCTACATCTGGGCCTAAGGCTCTTCCCAATTATAACCCACTAGATTACCATGACAGGGTTTGGTGTCGCACCCTGGTAAATAATACTCCTGACACCATGCAAATACAGAAAAGTTAGGAGCGGTATATGGCCCCCAGGAAGGGGAGGATTGGGTGAACGTAATTGTGGCTCCCAAGACATTAATGGTCTCTATGAGAGTGAGGGTAACTAAGTGTAGATACCTCTACGAAATATATTATAGCCCCACGAGGCTAATAAAAATGAGGCACTGCCTACACCCCTACTGCCCTATATGTACTATGGGACTTGGTATTTACTATCACAAGATATGGATGTGCCCCACAATACAGCAATTCTGGAGACATATATGTGGCATTCTAACTGAGGGGGTGGGAAGGCTGTTCGCACCTAAGCCAACATAGTGGTATAGAGTTTAATGGATTAATGAGGGGCAAGTGACCACTAGACTTGTGGTGGCTATGGACTTGTTCACTGCTAAATTAGATATCACACGTCACTGCCATACACGTCGGAATTAGCTCCCTCAGTGGCAGAATGGAGTCACAGAATGGACTACTGTGCAAAAGTGGGACCATTAGTGTATAAGTTGAAGAGGTGCCCCGTAAAATACTTTAAAGCATGGGATGACTCTTGTAAATACTCATTAGATAAAAGTACATGATTTACTCAAGGATTTTGTTATAATATGAAGTTCATGGCAATGGGCTGTAGTAAGGATTATAGGTCCATTGTCGACAATTGCTAAATTAGCATGAGCTTCGCTGCCATGAGGCTGCTTTTGCGCACGACACTGCAAGAATCTATTTCGCAAGACTTTATTTGTGCCCCTTTACACATGAGAACTGTCTGCCTTGCAGGTTCTTTGCTGTGCTCTGAGGTTTAGTCTGCACACGATGTTCAAGGTTAAACAACAATACACCTTGTTATTCTGTTCTGATCTGTCCCTCACACCTAGACATAACATGATGCACACAGCTGCACCTCTGGAAATCGTGCACTTTAATATTGCAACCACAACCTGTTATTGCACACACGGAGAAACACCTTTCCAGAGAGAAGACCCGTGTTTGTCCTGCGATGTAAACATTGCATCTAGGCCTTGAGGTATGGGTCTGCTGACACAAAGCCCAGAGGGCTTCTGTCTTATAATAAAATATCTCTTGTCACAGGGAGGGTGGTTAGTATGTTCCGTCCTTTTTCATTGTTTTCTATAACATGACATCCCCGTTTGTATTCTATGGAATTGTGGCAATGCTGGCTATATTGTGTTTATGCATTCTTCTGCTAGTATTGGCTTGTGTACTGCACCATAGAGAGCATTAGTTGAAATAAACATTTTAAACTATGCTGCGTCTGATTATTCGCATTGTGGACAAGTATGAGTGGCTGAGCGGAAGAGTGTCTGGCTCCCGCGATTCCCAAGATAGAGTTGCATGTTCTGGATTGTCTAATCATTAGTAGCTTATCTGTAGACGGAGAACAAATGAGACACTATAGCAAGTCAGTAAAGGATTTTGGGTACAAATGTGGTAGGTTGGTACACCACCTATTTACTGAGGTCCTGTTTTGCTGTGCATAGTTCTGTGTATGTGCAGAATCCCCGCAACAGGGCAGGTCACAGGTACTGTTTTTTTAATGTTATCCATGAATTTTGTGTTCAGTATTAATAAAACCAATAAAACGTGTTTAAAAAATACAAAAAAGTTTAGAAATATGCCTGAAACCAAGCACTTATAGTTGCACCTGTTTGTGGAATCATACAGCCCTGTAAGTGGCTGTTCAAACACAATCCTCACAGCAGACACTGAAACATTTAAAAATACTTTCAGGAGCTGCGATGGAACTTTGTAAAATCTGTGATGTTCCTTTGCATAACTGTTGACATAGTGGGCATTCATGAATGCTGCTTTCAGAGACAATGCGCGTATGATTAGAACACTGGATAGTAGCATGGCATAATGCTGTTTTCATATTACCTTTCCATTGAAACAGGTATTACAGAGTAAGAGGGGGGCACAGTTACATGTAGGAATGAAGAGAAACAAATAACTTGCACATTTCTTTCCCAAGCAGAATTAAGGAGCAAGAATCCAAGCCCTGTTAACTCCCTTAAATACATCATCCTAGGAATAAACCTCTAAGGTTTGGATGAAGTATAATTCATAATTATAGTTCACCAAAGTGATATTGATTAGAATATATGTCTTTGTAGAGGCCTCACCTGATATAATGTATGTCTTTTGTACACAGTGTCCAAACATGCATACCAGCATCGTTGGGTACCACCTCAAGTGACTGGAAGATGGTTGTGAACCAGAGTACCTGTTCTTAACCCCGGTCTTCAGACTCAATTATCTTTTTTCTCTTTTTTATCCCTTTCCCCTTCCCCCATGGGACTCATTGTGACTAATGCATTCTTTTGCAGGGCTCTGAAGTAGACAGAAGATGCACTTGGGATCATCATGGTCTACACCACTCCTAAAGGAATAGGCTTCAAATGTTAATGCTTTGTGTTCATGACAGGTCACTGCTGTTCTGAGCCGGTCTCCCACTGAGGGTTTGAAGAGCTTGGAGGAATGCAGATGGTGCTAAATTATGCGTGAATGATAGAAGCTCTTTCAGATGCTTTGAGCAGCAGCCAAATAAGAAACTTCATAAATTCTATTAGAAAAAGATAGACAATAATGTTATATTTGATAATTGCATATATTATTTGGTGAATGATCAAAATGAGTGGGTGAAAAGGATGGAAGAGAAGGATTTTCAGTCACTTAAACAGCTAATGGCGATCAAGTAACTCAAGCAGGAGTCTCTATCCTATTGTGGCAATACATACCTGAATTGACAGACCCAGACAAACCTGCAGTCTTTGCTAACAAGTGATTATCGAACAGGGCATATAAGAAGAAGCTGGAGCAGCATGGTTCCATGTCCAAAGGTATAAGAACGAATATATGTCTTTACAACGCATGCTTTGGGTCGCATGGCATTACAACGTGGTTGTTACAACGACTGCGTTGTTGCTGTAGGGGGCGTGCTGGACTTAGGACTAGTAACGACTTGCTGTAGGGGGCGTGCTGGAATTAGGAATAGTATAATTTACTATTCCTACTCCAGTTTGTGCAACAGCAGGGAAGGTGTTGGATTGTAAATCGAACACCTTCTGCCCCTACAGCTAGTCATGAACTTGTGAAGTAATGGTTCACGTTGTAACAACGTTGTCATTGTAACGACCTAGTTATAATGGCATGCGATATAAAGCATGCGTTGTAAACGCTGTTTCCCTATAAGAACACGCAGCAGAATAAGGAAGGCCTAAATGGTTCCCAAAGGTCCTCATATGCTAGAGGTGGAAGAAAAACTGGAGTCCTAATCAGAACTCATATGTAGACATGCCACTAGATGAGCAGCATTGCAAGAAGAATTGCACAATAAGAATCTTCCACCAACTTCGCCCCTGAGAGGCAATATATTACCTGTGAGAATGAGTACTAGTGAGAGTACTGTAAAATTCAACCTAGGTGGGAGAGTGATCCACATCTCCCTAGTGGATTCAAATAAACATCATGGTTTGTGGGAAATGGGGTTTCAATGATTGGAAGCTTCCTACCTAGAAGGAGACGACACAGAGTACCTGATTGCTAGTGCTGAGGCAGAATTTAAAGTGAGAGGCGTTAGAGAGAAGAAGAGTACACACCTTCCTCAAGTGGAGGCTATGATAACTCCACAGGTGCAACCACCAATTGAAGGACTGTCAGAAGTTCAGGGCAAGACCTGGGAAGACATCGGCAATAGAACCCTTTTTTCCTACTCCAGATGGAGTAAGAGGCCACAGATGCATTTTTTAAACTATTTTTATTGATGTTATTTCAAACATAGTACATACACAAACCATCATCACATTGTCTTACATTACAAATATCTGGTACATTGGCAAGTCCATTTAATTTCCTTGGCACATGGAATTAGTGTCCTCTGTTGTCTGCTCACCTCACAGATTATTCATATATTCCTTATGCTGTAACATTACCTATTCACTAGCTTAAACACTTCACAGTTCTCCTCTCTGTTAATTGCTTACAATGTTCACATCCCTGCATAATGCTATACATTCTTAAACCTTCCTCTTGTAGCGTACATTTTCAATTCTACTACCTCCCATTCCATAGCTTCTTGCCTCCCCATCATGGATATACTATCAAGGATGTTTAGGTGGGGTCTCGAGGGTGCGCAATCAGATAGCATGTCTGCAGGGCCTATTGGTCCCTGGGCCTGGAGGCCACTGGCAGTAGTTCAGCATATGTCCCGGGTTTTTCTTGGAAAGTTACCAAATCATCAACCCTTGTCTTGAATTTGGAGGCCCGCCCCCTTCCCTAGCGGCATGCAACTCTCCTTTTAGCCTGAAGCAATGCCAACGCAACAAACTCACGGTCCTCTGCACTCATCTGTTTAACATAGCCTAATAGTGCCATCAATGGTGTAGGGGCAACTCGCACGTTTATCATCTCCGTCAAAGCCTGGAAGACCTGTTCCCAGTAGGTATATACCCCTGGACATTCCCACGCCAAATGGAGAAAGTCTGCGCCTTCAGCACGGCATCGTTCACATCTATCCGAGTCCCTCAGGCCAAATCTATGCTTTCTGGCAGGCGTATTATGCAATCTATGCAGGAACTTATAATGAATTATCTGAATCCTGCTGCTAGCTGATAGCTGTTCAGTTTGCGTACAACAAAATTCCCGATGTTCATCAGTCAGGACAAAGCCCAGCTCCTCGCCCCACTTTGTGCGGGCCACTGTGTCCAGGACTACTCTTTGTGTGTGCGCTGTACGGTATATCAAGGATACCAGCCTTCTAGCTGTCCCACATTGAAGCATCAGTTGTAGCGGTGTCAAGATCTGTGGTTCGGCTGGGAAATCTGGTGTCAATGTTCGAATCCCCTGTCTAAGTCGGATATACAAAAAGGTGTCCATTGGGGTCTGTTGTGCGTTTTGGAACATCTGTTCCAGGGTTCAAAACTGGCCATTGTGGTATAAGTCCCCCCATGTGTAAGTGCATGCCCACTTTTTAAAATTATGGAAAATGACTTCCTGCAGGAGAGGCATGTTTAGGTGGTAAGTGAGGGGTAGCAACAGAGAATAGAGCATGGGTGTATCCAACATTCGTCCTATGTACTGCCATGCTGCAATCGTGCATGTAAGGGTTGTCGGCAACTTGTTCCTAGTCCCCACGGTTTCAGATAACACACCATCTATGGGTACGGGATGTGCCAACCAGTGTTCCGCCGCAACCTGTGGCATATAACGTGGCTTCGCTATCCTGAACCAGGCATATTGGGCCTGCGCGCTCATATAGTATAGTTCGAAGTTTGGAATCCCGAACCCTCCCTGTGAATAGGGCCTGGTCAGCACACTTCACTGTAGTCACGGCTGTTTGCCACCCCACACTAGTCTTATCAGTTCTGATCTCAGTGTTTTAAAGAAGTAGGCTCCGGGATAAAAAGGTATATTTAGAAAGAGACAAAGTAACTGGGGGAGTATCACCATTTTAATCAAGGAGGCCCTGCCTGCCATTGAGAGTGGCAAAGCTATCCATTGTGTCACGCAGTTCGTTTTTTGGCTCATGACTGTACCATAATTCAGTCTCATTAGTTCCTCCCTGTCCTTTGTAACTCTGATCCCTAAATATTTTAGCTCATCATCACACCATTCTATTGGAGAGTCGAGTGGGAAATTAATCTGGATTCCCGATAACTGTCCAAATACTATAAATTCCCTCAGTATCGGGTTTAGATTCTGCTGCGGTTCTCAAATGTAAAGAGTGTTGTCATCGGCATATAAGGATATAAGTATTTGCCGCAAATTACACTTCAAGGCTTTGTTATTATGGTACTGCCAAAGCCTTGCCGCAAGCGGCTCCACTGCGATTGCAAAGAGCAGAGTGGAAAGTGGGCATCCCTGACGGGTGCCTCTAGTGATCTTAAATTGTGGCAAAGTGTGCCCATTTATTAGAACCTTGGCTCCTGACAGATGATACAGAAGCTGGATCCATGAGAGGAAGAGGGGGGGGGGGGGGGGGAGTCCATCCTAAGCATTACACCAAAGATGTAGTCCCACTCAATAGAATCGAAGGCCTTCGTGGCCTCTAAAAACACTGCCGCCATTGGCAGTTCCTCTGAGACATTATTCAGGATGGTAACGAGTGTCCACAGATTATGGGAGGTGGCCCTTCCGGGCACAAACCCGGAATGATCAGGGAGGATCAGTGTGTCCATCAGCAGACTCAACCGGGTGGCAATCATTTTCGCCAATATTTTTGCTTCGCAGTTAAGGAGCGACAACAGTCTGTAAGAGTCACAGTGTTGCGGCGATTTCCCGGGTTTCAACAGGGAGATTATAAGGGCTTCCCTCATCGATGCAGGGAGGCTACCCACCTCTAGCGATTCTTCATACACCTCGCGTAGTATGGGGGCCATGAGCTCTATTTATGTTTTGTAGAATTCCACCGGAATTCCATCAGTTCCCGCGGCCTTACCAGATTGCATGCCCATGATGGCTTCCCTTACCTCGTCCAGTTCAAAAGGGGCACTCAGGAACGTCCTCTGTATGTCACTAAGCCATCCCAGTGCTACATCCCCCAAGAATGTATGAAGGTCCAGGTCATCCGCTCTATTAGTAGTGTATAGCCACTGGTAATGACGCATAAAGGCATTAAGAATATTGTTCGTGTCTCTATAAACCTTCCCCTCGATATCCTCAATTTTCAGGACAAAATTAGCACAGTGAGGTTTCCTGACTATTTGCTCCAGCATTCTGCCCGGCCGTTCCCCCTCACCATAGCTTCTGGCAACCCAGTATCTGCCCCGAAATCTCACTTCCCTCCGCGCCATATCCATATATTCCGTGAGCGTCACTCGGAAATTAGCCTGGGCATCTCTGTTCGAACCCGCACCCAGTTCTCGTTCCAGATTTTTGAGTTCTGACTCCAGCCTCCCTATGGAATTGAGTATGTCTTTTAGGACCCTTGCACCCTTCAAAATGCAGTACCCATGGATCGTGTCCTAAAATGCCTCCCAGATCGTTTCAACATTAACCACTGAGCCTTTGTTGCGCGCGAAGAACTCCTGTATTTCTTCATGCATCTCTTCTTGGAAGACCGTATCCAAAAGGAAAGAAGCATTGAGCCGCCAGCTCCGTCGTGGCGTAGTGAAATCTCGGGAGGATAGCATGAGCAACACTGGGGCATGGTCCGAATATGTTCTAGCTAATTGTTGTACTCGTAATCCCGCAGGGGCTAGCCCCCGTGATATCAACCAATAATCGAGTTGTGCCCATGACGCTGCGTGGGCAGTGTAGTGTGTGCCCTCAAGTGTATGAGGGTAGGTGTATCTCCATGCATCAATTAATTGATGGGCATCTATGGTGTCATTTAATACTGTACTTGCCTTGGTATAATGGTGTGGTGCAGGGTGCGATCTGTCCATGCTGGGGCGAAGGGTGACATTAAAGTCACCTCCCCATATTATATGGGTAGACCCCACTTCAGAAATCTTGCCCCACAGCGAAGTGAAATAGTCCGGGTCATCTGTGTTCGGTCCATAGCAGCAGGCTAGTGTGACAGATTCTGTTCCCAGTCTTCCCCACATTAAGCAATAGCGGCCCTGCGGATCCCCTGCAGTGCCCGCCATATGAAAAGGCACCCCCTTCTTTACGAGGATCGCTGTGCCTCTCGCTTAAGAGGAATAGGAGGCAAAGAGCCTGTGAACCGCCCATTTACTGGCGAAATTGGTAGGTCTCTGTGGTAAAAAGTATGTTTCCTATATTAGTGGTATGTGCACTTGGTGTCTGTCTAAATAAGCCAGTATATGCCTCTTCTTACGGGGGTCACCCAGGCCTCTAACATTCCATCTGATAATATTCAGTGTGTCATCATCCCCATTAGCTGCATCTCTAGGACACTCGCCGGTGTTGATTCAGCCTATAATGTATGTCGCTTATGCCACATGTACCAACATATAATACTACAGTTATTCGCTCCTGTCTACTATGAAAGAGTTTAGCTATAAAAAAACATCTCTCTCAAGACCAACCTTTAGAATTCGACAAGTCAAACAACATTCCTACTCCACAACTTGCTTTCATGAACATCGAACCACCACAGCATCATCATAAACCTGTACGATCAGAGAGAGCGAATCTCACTGCGAATCCTCTTCCGCTCCTGTTGATTGAGAGTGCTGTGATGCAGTCCCTACACCGCCTGTTCGATTTGCGCATCGTAGGTACTTGAGGAATTCCTCCACTTGCTGTGGCTTTGGGAAAAAGTGTTGCTTGCCTTGGTGCGTAACCCTGAGTCGTGCCGGGTATAACAACGCGTTGTCTATTTTGCCGCCCTCAGTTATCTTTTTACGTCCAGGAACTTCCGACGCTCATCCTGCACCATAGGCGTAAAGTCAGGATATATGGAGAATGTATTCCCTTCATATGTTAGAGTCTGTTTACTTTGTGCCGCTCGCAGAGCCACGTCACGATCCCTATAATTCAAAAGTCTCGCTATAATGGGCCGTGGAGTGGCACCTGGCGGCAGGCGCGGCCCCAGCGATCCGCTATAAATTGACTCGAAAAAGCCTCAGCTCCTATTGCCGCCAGCAGCATTTTTTATACGTACTCCTCCATCTTCCCTGTGGTGGATTCCGGGATTCCAATCATGCGTATATTATTGCACCTACTGCGCACTTCCAAATCCTCATTTCTGGACGCTATTACTCTCAACAGCTGCGCCATGCTGGCCAATTGTGTAGTTTGGCCGGCCGTCACATCTTCAGAGTCCGAAATGCCTCGCTCCGTCTCTTTTATGCGCTCTTCATGTCCTTCCAGTTTATGTGCTATGGCGTCCATATGTGAAGCCATACGGTCAACCTTGTCAACGACCGTGGCAAAGCCTTGCCTGACCTCTTGCAGGATGCTGTGAACGTCCGCTGTTGGGGCCAAAGCGCCGCCCTGAACTTCCTCACCTCCAGCTCATTCCTGGTCATTCTGCGAAGTGCGTCCAGTCCGCTTTGCAGCATCAAAATTCTATTTCGGCTGCGGTGTGTCTGGTTTCCCCATGTCTGCACCGGGGCAGCCGTGTCTCCCAAGTAGATCGTATTGTTTCTTCGCGTCGGCGCTAGGCAGACCCTAATCGTACTTGCTCTCACCGGCCTCCCTATGTCCATGCAGTTCAAAGTGTCCAGTCTTGACACCTCCGAGCCAACTCCACTTCAATCCTGTCTCACTCCAAGTGCTGGAAGCCTGCCCCCACTGTATGATCTCTGGAGGTGTTTACCTCACTCAACACGCACCGTGGGCCCCCAACCCGGATGGCACCGCACACCTACGCAGGGCGCACTGTACCTACACAACTACTGGCTGTTGTGCAAGCCACCAGTGATCAGTCCCAGTTATTAATTTGGTCAGAGCAGCTGCCTTCCTTTGATCAGTCCCCTAAGATGGCGTCTTCCTGAGTTCCAGCATAAAAAATGGCGCCAATCAGGGGAGGCCTTATCATCTCCCAAGTGCACAATTGAATGGTAAAGGGGGGGCAACTCCACACTGCTCCAATACCCCCTTTTCACTTCAGCTGCAGCCGCTTTCACTGTGTGCCTCTCGCCACCATATTTCAAGCCACATAAGCGTTGCGTGAGGGTGGGGGAGGGGGGCCGTCGCAGCGGTCTCAGCCTCGCTAGTATCTCAGGCCCTGCAAATTGAGCACAACGCCGCTCCCTCACCCCGCACCTCTCTGTGTCCAGCGGCTGAGCCACTCGGGGGAATCAGCACCACCTCCGCGCTCACCCCTCTCCGCGGGCAGCCGTCCGCCCTCCTGTCGCGCTGCTCGCGGCTTACTGTATTTGCGGTTGCTCCGTTCTCCTTCAGCGCCTCCGGACGATATTTTCCAGCCGCTTCCTCAACATCCCACTGTTAGACCAGTCAGCCCTTTGGGTGGTCCCTCCTATTTATTTATTTATTTTTGTCCCCTTTTTGCCCCTCAATCCTTTCATTTTTGATGTCCACTGGAATTTTTAGGTGTTGACCTGGGGGTTAGGTACTCCTTGACCCCATGGTTCCTCATAGGCCTAGAATTCCCTCCTTTTATGAGGGCTAGCTTAGTTACCCAAAATGGTGGCCAGTAACTGCCATAACGGTTACTTCAGGAAAGGGACCCATAGGCTAACACAGGGATACTCTAACTGGTTCTGGTAGCCTGAGGTCAGCCTATATAAGGTCCAGAACCAGGGCGGCCATTTTAGAGGTGTCCAGAGCAAGAGTGGGGCGGAACTGGTGAGGAGTAAGGCGACTTGGTGAGGAGGAACACGCACTGTGAGGGGAGAGATCGACCTGTGGGCTGGCTGCCCTTCTATACTGATGTGACCCCTTATCTGTCGACCAAACCCTGCCTCCGTGGTAACTTCACTTGCCCCAGAATATATTCCCCTTCTTAAACCTGAATGCCCAGTAAGGAGTGAAGAGGATGGAGAAGCTAAACTTGAAGTGGTAACAAACTGAGTGAGTCACTCGATGCTTCTCTGTCACTGTCGGAGGAGAACTAGCTGGCAGAGTTGAGAGGTCAGCCCCCTGCTAGCGCGCTGTGTGGGGACTGAGCCTTGATCACTAAAAGCAAAAGCTTACCGTACGGACGTCCCGAGCTGCTTTCTGGCATTCCTTCTGAGGAGGCGTGAGAGAGCGTGGAACAGCCGGGGCGGCCGGAGGGCTCCAGAGGCAAGGCTCCGGTGATGTCGGAGGAGGCGTGAAGGCGCCGGAAGAGGCCGGCTGAAGGCGGAGCTCGCCGTGGGTGGAGTCGGCGTGAGGGAGTGTGCAGAAGTCTGCCGAGCGCCGCTGCGAGTCTCGCACTGAAGGACGCCTGTTCTCCTGTCAGGAGGAAAGAGGAGAGCGGGATACACCCGACAACAGCGGAGAAAGCCTTTGGACAAGGGATAAGAACGGACGGTGACCGGGTTTTGAGAACTGCACAACATGGCAAAGTAAGCCGGGAAGGTGGGGGGAGCGGCAGGAACAAACGTGACTGGCCCATAATCGCTGGCAAACCGGAGAGCTAAACAGAGCTGGACATAGATTTCACCAGCAATATCCCCACAGGACTGGACCAGCTGGCTCCAGGGTTATTTAGGCAAGAGTGTCTATTGTGAAAAAGGGACATATCAGACCATTTGTCACTCCACAGCTATTGGAGAAAGGGAAATAGGGCTGAGACAGGGGACAGGGAAGACAGAACGTAGAGAAAAATACTAGAGGGGAATCTTCAGGGCAGGGCTGTGCAATTGTGAGACACAGGGCCTTCTCTACAAGAGAGGAGTATATGTATAACAAAAGCAAATGTTGGTATAACCTCTCTGTTCTCTTCCAATCATACAGCTGATTGAATCATTCTTCATATGTGCCAGGGGAGGAAAGGTTCGCCGAACTGTTGTGACATCTAGCAAATTGTTGTCCCTGAGTTCCCCTGGGTAAAGTACCTGTCAGCCTTCACTTTTGAAACTGTAAATGTGGTTGTATAACTTAATTGAACTGTGAAAGTCTTATCACAAAGAAAAGGTATAGGAGCAATTTCTGAAAATCTTACCAATGCACAAAACCATTAGAAGAATGTAAATTGTAACCTCGCCAATGTAAAAAAAAATAGATAGAGTGAAATTGATTGCATTGAATTTTGAACCTGCTAAGAGAAAGAGAAACTGAGAAAACTTTTATAAAGCGAACCGTGTTTTTCTAAACTGGTGTGGCGTCTTTTACTTTTAGTGGTGGAGCGCTGGGTTACTGTGAGTGAGATTTATAAGCACAACACATATGCCTTGGAGTGTGGCTGACCCTGCTCAGTGCTAAGCTGCCCTATGTAGTCTGGCGACCCCAGGTCTAACACCCGCACACGCCGATCATGCTCGGCTCCTCACTCCCTTCTCCTATGCGACCAGTCTCGGCGCAAGAGGCTCCGTGCCCGCTCCGCTCACGCTACTCGCTAAAGGCCTGCACGGCTACAGTGCAGCCGCGGTCTCCGGTGGCCTGCGTGTCCACGTCAGAGCACCCCGGGGCCTCCGCACCTTCGCACAGTCCCAGCTTCAGTTCGCCATAGCCTGGTCACGCCAGTCTCAATGCCCACCAGATTTGCGCCAAGTCTGCAGGCGGCTATAGTCGTCTAAACGATTATAGTTTTGGCATGATGTAGGGTCCATAAGCAGGATAATTTACAGGATATATGCACCGAGCTGCTGGAGCCTCACTCCAGTGCGGCCATCATGCTAGTGCGCCACTTAGCGCCCCTCGTCCCAGATGCATTCTTGTGTTGGAGTCTGGCAGATGCACAGTTTGTTATCTGCTGCAATAGTCATGATGAGGGCCATCTGTAGTTTCCCCTCTATTACCCTCGGAGAAGTCCCATCACACTCATCAAATCCTCATTTAATGCCCTTCTCACACCCACGCTAGTTTAATGTATTATAGATTGAATTGTTAAACTGAACTTTTGCAGGAGTTCATGTCCTTAAACGAAAGGCCTCCATTTTGGCTGTGGGCAATAGACCTTCGTATTTAGACAGAATCTGAAATCTCACAGCATTTCTGATGCAACATGTAACCTGCCAGCCATTGTGGGTGCACTCTTATGGGTACCACGCCCAAGCTAAGAAGCCTTGACTGGGTTTGGGAATTCCAGAGAGAGAGAGTGAGCATCCCTTGTGAGAACTCACCAGTCCTGAATCCAGCCCATCGTCTAGAGCTTGTTGGACAGCACGTCCCCTCCTGACATCACGTGGGGGCCTTCTATCTTCATCCTGGCTTCTGTTTTTCTGAAAAAGAGAAAGGACACTAGAATTAATAGAAAAAGTGGCAAGGTGAACTACAAGAAAAAACCTGTGAGAAAAACGTCTTTAGTAAAGTCAGTGCACTTATCCACTCTTTTAAAATACAATCAAGTTTTCCATTTGGTTTTGGCTGCAAGAGCAAGGGCACAATATCCTAAAAGTATAAATCACTCCAAGGTGAATTTATGATATTAATAATGTTTCTGTTGACTGAGAATTTAATTCCTTGCACAAAAGATCCCTTGGTGCAACATTCCTTACAGACTCTTTTCAGTAAAGGAATACTTCCGATTTTCTGATGAGACAATATTTGACAGACAACCAGTAAACTGTATTTTGTAAAAGTTTCCAATGTACTGAATATTACATTCAAGTGCAGTTTTGTATGAAACTAGATTACATGAATAGATGTTTTACTGCAATTGTCTGTTTATGGACCAGGTACTCCTTCAGTGATCACATCACTGGTGAAATTTGGAAGTAGACCCATGAAGAATCTGGAGTTATTCTATCTCGTTAAACCTTTTGGAAGTTGAGATTGGCTCTCACTCTCAATTCCTCTTCTGATTGGGATTAATTGCCAGCACTTGTCATTTCCATGTGCGCTGAGGATTTATTTCTAGGGAGATAAGCGGACTTCATTCACTTCAACAGAAAGCCGGGATTTCAGCTGAATGGCTCTAGAAAGCAAGACCCTCCTGGGAGGAGTTTTGCTTGCTATAAGTCGAGTTCCCTACTCTAGTGGGACTTCAGAAAGGAGCCCAGGAACAGGTCAGCTAGGAAGTGGACTTTAAACACTTTGGATCTTACTACAACTGATGAACGAGTAAGAGTTAAAACAAGTCAGGAGTAAAAACCAGTGCAGCTTGTTGTCTCTATTTGTGGTAAATGTGCCATTTGAGCAGCTGGGCATTGACCTTACTGGTCCCTTTGACAATCTCCCTGCTACCGGCAACAAGTATATCTTGGTTGTTGAGGTAACAGCTCAGAGGAGCAGAATTGCTAAGGTAGTAGTCAAGGCAGTCCTAGTGTCACATAGTCAGGATAGGTTTAGCAGAGACAGCATCATTTATATGCTAATTTTTCCTAAGTTGCCTTCTCTTTTTTCACACAATGACTTTTGACATACATTTTCTTGTGTGTCAATGCAGGATAACAATCTCTGAATCTGCATTGCTTATATTTCAACTTTGTAGACACTCTAACACAACACCTTTAACATTCAGTACAAGGAATAAAGTTCACTGTGCAAATATCATATTTGTTATTTGTCCAGTAGGCGACACCACTATCCAACTAGAATAAATAACTACAGCCCAAACAGGGGTTGAGACATGGCCACATCGGTTATATTGTTAGACATACACTGCCACTTCCTTGTTTAGACAGAGGAGCACTGAGCTGACACTGCAGGGCATGACGGGAAGCAACCTTTACAACACAGCCATTACATCGCACTACCTGTACATAGCAGTCATTACATCGCAACATCCTTTACATCGCATGTCAGTACAACGCAGCCATTACATTGCATGTCACTACAACCAACGCATGTCATTACAATGCATGTTACTACAACTCAGGCATTACATCACAAGTCCTTATAACGCATACCATTACAACGCTTAGTACCATTACACTATCCAACACTTACCCTACTGTTGCACTCACTGGAGTTAGAATAGTAATTTGTAGCCCTACACTATTCAACACTTACCCTATTGTTGCACTCACTGGAGTTAGAATAGTAATTTTTACCCCTACATATCCAACACTTACCATACTGTTGCACTCACGGGAGTTAGAATAGTCATTATTACCCCTATACTATCCAACACTTACCTTAATTACAATGTAATTGTATGCATTGTAATGGTGTGCGTTGTACAGGTATAATGCGATGTAATGGAATGCGTTGTAAAGGTAGTTTCTGAAAATGCGATGTAATGGCATGCTATGTAAAAGAATGAGTTGTAAATAATGTTGCAATGTAAAAACTGCATTATGAAGGCATGCATTGTAAATGTATGCATTGTAACATCATACATTCAGGCACAACATGTCAGAATACCAGCTCTGCTCATTCCTGCGTACCAACACAAGGGATGTCCAGCTCCATACCAAGACAGACAGTCTGATGATGCTTACCCACAGGTAACAGGGAGGTAGTCCACCCGGAAGGGATTTGACAGATGACCCACCCAAAGCATTACTAGGGTAGGGAGCGCTTAGAAGAGGAACATATATACACAGTACTTAAATGCCTGCATATATACACTGTCTTAGCACAATGGTGGAAATGTTTATTCTTTAAACTCTGCTTGTAATGTAATTACGCTAATCTGTTTAACTCTACTCATAATCACAGCACATGTATATTATACAAGAATTACAATGGTACAATAAATACTCTAAGGGCTTGCTGATAATTTCTTGCATACTTATTTGAGTTCGCACAAGAGTCCAAATGAAAAGGTTCTAGATCTGTTACCACAATTTGCTTGGGGGATCAGGGTTGTCATGTTCTGAGGTTGCACACACATTTGTTACCCTGAGCTCAGCTAAGGAGCCATCTGATTAAGGCAAATGCTGCATTTGTGTTCACAGGGTGGGGGTAAGGCCCTTAATGTGAAGCGGAAGGGGGAAGACCAAAACCAATGGAAAGCAACAATGAAAACAAGCAGCAACGGATGGACAACAACATTTTAAAAATAGTTCTCCAACATTTTAAAAATAGTTCTCCCAAACAACTGATAAAGAATGGAAGCATAAGGAAACTGTACTTGGGCAGTGATCCTTAGCCTTGAACGGAAGTGAGGTATAAGCTGTGGGAATGAGTTAGGAGGAAGCAAAGAAGAGCGCACAGAAGTGAACCTATGGTAAGCTGTAACAGGAATAAAGTTGTTTTATTGATTACAGCAGATCCTGCATACAGTGCATTTTAGCTGCCTAGGCTCGACTTGAAAATAGCACACTCACTCATCCCCCTAAAGATAAATCAGAGTGCAATCTGAGATGGAAACATGTGGAAAGTCCGATCCTGTATGAAGGAAAGGCACTTCAGTGCAATAATACTAATGACAGACTATGTGGAATATTTGTCCTGAACAACACTACCATTTAACTAAATCCCACTCTCCCTCTGAAATGCTTAAGAAATAAGCATGGAAAAAGAGAGGGTGGGGCTACAACGAGAATACATACACATTATCTGTTGCAGTACTGAAACCTGTATAATAACTTTCAAACAGATCTTTCAAAATAGGTAAAGGGAGCTTTCAGGTGAAGAACTAACAATACAGCAATTTATGTAGAGACAAGAAAAATGTGAGTGCAAACAAAATAAAGTCAAGAATGAGATAACCTGAGGAGGAATAACAATAGTGAAAACAAACTCCACATGAAAAATCAGCTGTCAAGAGAAGACAGAGAAAAACAATTAAACACTATTTTCAAAGTGGTTAGACTGATAAGCAACTTCTTGTGCATACAATGAGGGTTTTTGCACTTACTACCTCTGAGGAGGCACTGATGCGCTTTACACTGGGCAGCATGCTGCCCCTGAACTCAAGGTTAATAGCTGATCCATTCATTATTGTTGGATTATTGGGATTTGTCTTATGCTCTCAAGAAGACCAACCAGTGCGTTTGTGGTAGATTATATTAGTAGGAGTTAAGTGTGCCATTAGAGGGGAAGGTGTACGTGAGTTCATGTAAATGATAGGTGGGATTAGTAGATGAGCTAGAGGAGAATAGGCATTGCTAGGCTGCAGGGCATGACTTTCAAATAAGGCCAGGATGTGATCTTTGACATGCATTGCGGTATGGAGATCTCACACTACATTGTGCCCATGATATGGGTCCTCGAGCCTGGAGCCAGAGGCAGTACTTCCTGCTGCCAGAAACATCACTTAATACAAATCATGTGTCTCAAAGTCAGCCTTAGAAAGAGATTTAAGAAAGGAACCACTGCACCTCAATCTGCACTTTACAAAATGAAATGCAATCATACAGAAAAGTACAAAGAATACGTTTTATTTTGAATTACATGTTCTACAAATCACTATGTAATGTAATGGATTAATATGAACAAAAGCATTCAGGGCATGCCAAGACAGGGATAGAAACTAAAGAGCACAGATATGGGTTTCAATCTGACAATAATAGTTTAGGACAGTCATTTTTTACATGGATGGTACTATACTTGTACATTACACTCAGCTAACCTAGGGATCCATTGACAACAAACTTCTGACACACCAAGCACAGAAATTACAATACAAGCATGGCGGTAAGGGATTTTGGGTACAGATGTGGTAGGTTGGTACACCATCTATTCAATCAATCAATCAATCAATCAATCATGGTATTTATAAAGCGCGCTACTCACCCGTGAGGGTCTCAAGGCGCTGAGAGGGGGGGGGGGGGTTTCTCTACTGCTGGAAGAGCCAGGTCTTGAGGAGTCTTCTGAAGGCGAGTAGGTCTTCGGTCTGCCGTAGGTGGGTAGGTAGGGTGTTCCAGGTCCTGGCGGAGAGGTAGGAGAAGGATATGCCTCCGGAGGTTGTTTGTTGGATGCGGGGGACGGCGGCGAGGGCGAGGCTGGCGGAGCGGAGCTGGCGGGTGGGGGAGTGGAAGCTGAGTCTGCTGTTCAGGTAGGCTGGTCCGGTGTTGTGGAGTGCTTTGTGTGAGGAGTTTGAATGTGATACTCTTGTCGACGGGGAGCCAGTGTAGGTTTGTCAGGTGGGGGGTGATGTGGCTGCGGCGGGGGACGTTGACGATCAATCAGGAGGAGGCATTTTGGATGCGCTGTAGTCGTCGTAGGTGTTTGACTGGGATTCCGGCATAGAGTGCGTTGCCGTAGTCCAGCCTGCTGCTGACGAGGGTCTGTGTTACCGTTCTTCTTGTTTCGGTCGGGATCCACTTGTAGATCCTGTGTAGCGGTCGGAGGGTGTTGTAGCAGGAGGAGGAGACGGCGTTGACCTGTTTGGACATGGAGAGGGAGGAGTCGAGGATGAATCTTAGATTGCGTGCGTGGTTGGTGGGTGTCGGTGCTGTCCCGAGAGTGGTCGGCCACCAGGAGTCGTCTCAGGCCGAGGGGTTGGGTCCGAGTATGAGGACATCCGTCTTGTCCGAGTTCAGTTTCAGATGGCTGCTCCTCATCCAGTCGGCAATGGCCTTCATTCCGTCGTGGATGTTGGTTTTGGCGGTGCGTGGGTCCTTGGTGAGGGAGAGGATGAGCTGAGTGTCGTCGGCGTAGGAGAGGATGTTGAGGTTGTGGTGGCGGGCCACTTGTGCGAGGGGGGCCATGTAGATGTTGAACAGCATTGGGCTGAGGGAGGAGCCCTGGGGGACGCCGCAGATGATGTTGGTGGCCTCGGATCGGAAGAGTGGGAGGCGGACGCTCTGTGATCTGCCGGAGAGGAAGGATGTGGTCCAATCGAGGGCCTTCTCTTGGATACCGGCTTCTTGGAGGCGTGTTTTTAGAGTGCGATGGCAGACCGTGTCGAAATCAGCAGAGAGGTCCAGGAGGATGAGGGTTGATGTTTCGCCGTTGTCTAATTGGCGCCTGATGTCGTCTGTGGCGGCGATGAGGGCAGTCTCTGTGCTGTGGTTTCGTCTGAATCCGGATTGGGACGGGCCCAGGATGTTGTTGTCTTCGAGATGGCGGGTCAGTTGCATGTTGATGATTTTCTCTATGACCTTCGCCGGGAACGGGAGCAGGGAGATGGGCCGGAAGTTCTTGAGGTCCTTGGGGTCCGCCTTGGGCTTCTTGAGGAGGGCGTTGATTTTGGCGTGCTTCCAGCTTTCCGGGAATGTCGCTTTTTCGAAGGAGATGTTGATGACCTTCCGTAGTTGGGGGGCGATGGCTGCGTCTGCCTTGTTGAATATGTGGTGTGGGCACGGGTCTGTTGGAGATCCTGAGTGGATGGAGTTCATGACCTTGCGTGTCTCGTCGTCGCTGACTTTGGACCAGGAGGTAAGGCGGTTGGCGTTGTTGGTGTTCGGAGGAGGGGTGGAGTCTGGCGTGGTCGGGTCCGTCGTGTTGTTGAACCTGTCGTGGATGTCAGCGATCTTGCGGTGGAAGAAGATGGCCAATGAGTCGCACAGTTCCTGTGAGGGCGGGATGTCGTTGGGGTTGGCGCTGGGTTTGGATAGTTCTTTAACGATGCGGAAGAGCTCTTTGCTGTTGTGTGCGTTGTTATCCAGGCGGTCTTTGAAGGAGGACCTCTTGGCTGATCTGATGAGGTGGTGGTGTCTGCGGGTGGCGTCCTTGTGGGCTGCGTGGTTGTCCGGTGTACGTTCGTGGAGCCATTTCTTCTCCAGTTTCCGGCATGCGCGCTTGGAGGCCAGGAGCTCGTCGGTGAACCAGGTGGCTCTCTTGCTGGCGTGGCTGTTGGAGGGTTTCTTCAGTGGGGCGAGGGTGTTGGCAGAGGCGTCGATCCACTGTCTGAGGTTGCGGGCTGCGGCGTCTGGATCGGTGGGGTCGGTGGGTGGATTCTGGGAGAGGTTGGTGAGCAGCTGGTGTTCGGTGACTTTGCTCCAGCCGCGGCGAGGCAGCTGTTGGGTGGGGTGTTGCATGGTTGGTTTTTTGAAGGTGAAGTGAATGCAGCGGTGGTCGGTCCAGTGGGGTTCGGTGGTGTGGTCGAAGGCGACGTGGGTGCTTGTGGAGAGGTCCTGTTTTCCTGTGCATAGTTCGTTGTATGTGAAGAATCCCCACAACAGGGTAGGTCACAGGCACTGTTTTGTTTTATGTTATCCATGAATTTTGTGTTCAGTATTAACAAAACTAATAAAAAGTTTTTAAAAAATACAAAAAGGTTTAGAAATATGCCTGAAAACAAGCGCTTATAGTTGCACCTCTTTGTGGAATTATACAGCCCTGTAAGTGGCTGATCAAACACAATCCTCACAGAAGACACTGAAACATTCAAACATAGTTTCAGGAGCTACAATGGAACTTTGTAAAATCAGTGATTTTCCTTTGCATAACTGTTGACATAGTGGGCATTCATGAATGCAGCTTTTAGAGACAATGCGTGTATGATTAGAACACTGGATAGCAGCATGGCATAATGCTGTTTTCATGTTACCTTGCCATTGAAACAGGTATTACAGAATAAGAGGGGGGGCACAGTTACATGTAGGAATGAAGAGAAACAAACAACTTGCACATTCATTTTCCTCGCAGAACTGAGCAGCAAGAGTCCAAGCCTTGTTAACTCCCTTAAATACATCATCCGAGGAATAATCCTCTAAAATTTGGATGAAGTATAATTCATAATTATAGTTCACCAAAGTGATATTTTTTAGAATCTCTGTCTTTGTAGAGGCCTCAACTGATATAGGGCCAGATGTAGGTAGGCATTTACCGGTCGGTAACGGCCGAATTCGGCTGTTACCGACCGGTAAATGCAATTTGAGATGTAGGGCCCTGTATTTTACAGAATCGGTAAATTTACCGATCGGTAAATTTACCGATTCTGTAAAATACCGAATCGGTATTTTTTCCGATTCGGTAAAATTGATATGTAGGTGGGACTCTTCTGAGTCCCACAAGCATTACAGAATCGGTATTTTACCATCAAATACTATTTGATGGTAAAATACCGATTCTGGTGTGCATGCACATGTGTGCATGCACACCTGTGCCATATGACAGGCAGACCTGCCCTTAGGGCAGGTATGCCTGCCACATGGCCCCCGAACTTTTTTTGGGGGTGCTAGAGGGTGTCAAAGTGACACCCCCTGCACCCTTGTCAGAATCGGTATTTACCGATTCGGTAAATACCGACTGGTAATGCCCCATTCATTCCTATGGGCTTCAAAGCCCATAGGAATGAATGGGGCATTACCGGTCGGTATTTACCGAATCGGTAAATACAGATATTTACCGATTCGGTAAAAGGAACATCTGGATGTTCCTACATATCCACCCCTCAGATTTACCGATTTTTAATTACCGAATCGGTAAAATTCGGTAATTAAAAATCGGTAAATCTCATTTACCTACATCTGGCCCATAATGTATGTCTTTTGCAGACAGTGTCCAAACATGCATACCAGCATCGTTGGGTACCACCTCAAGTGACTGGAAGTTGGTGGTGAACCAGAGTACCTCTTCTTAACCCCGGTCTTCAGACTCAATTATATTTCTCTTTTTTATACCTTTCCCCCTTCCCCCATGGGACTCATTGTGACTGCTGCATTCTTTTGCAGGGCTCTGAAGTAGACAGAAGATGCACTTGGGATCATCATGGTCTACATCACTCCTAAAGGAATAGACTTCAAATGTTAATGCTTTGTGTTCATGACAGGTCACTGCTGTTCTGAGCCGGTCTCCCACTGAGGGTTTGAAGAGCTTGGAGGAATGCAGATGAGCGCTAAATTATATGTGAATGATAGAAGTTCTTTCACATGCTTTGAGCTGAAGCCAAATACCTACCTTTATAAATTCCATTAGAAAAAGATAGACAATGCTGTTATGTTTGATAATTGCATATGTGATGTGGTGAATGATCAAAATGAGTGGTGAAAAGGATGGAAGAGAAGGATTTTCAGTCACTTAACCAGCTAATGGTGAATATGTAACTCATGCATGAGTCTCTATCCTATTGTGGCAATACATACCTGAATTGACAGACGCAGACAAACCTGCAGTCTTTGCTGACAAGTGATTATTGAACAGGGCATAGAAGAAGAAGCTGGAGCATCATGGTTCCATGTCCAAAGGTATAAGAACGAATATATTTCTTCACAACGCATGCGTTAGATCGCACGGCATTACAACGCGGTCGTTACAACAACTTGCTTTGTTACATCCTGAACCATTACATCGCAAGTTGTTACAACGACTTGCTGTAGGGGGCGTGCTGGATTTAGGAATAGTATAATTTGCTAATTCTACTCCAGTTTGTACAACAGCAGCGAAGGTGTTAGATTGTAAATCCAACACCTTCTGCCCCTACAGCAAGTCATTGTAACAACTTGTGTTGTCATGGTTCACCTTGTAACAATGCAGTCATTGTAACGACCAAGTTATAATGGCATGCAATCTAAAGCATGCGTTGTAAACACTGTTTCCCTATAAGAACGTGCAGCAGAATAAGGAAGGCCAAAATGGCTCCCAAAGGTCCTCATATGATAGAGGTGTAAGTGGAACTGGATTCCTAATCAAAACTCATATGTAGACATGCCACAAGATGAGCGGCATTCCAAGAAGAATTGCACAGTAAGAATCTTCCACCAACTTCCCACCTGAGAAGCAATATGCTACCTGTGAGGATGAGTACCAGTGAGAGTACATTAGAATTCAACCTAGTATCAACAGACATCTGGGAGAGCGATCCACTCCTCTCAAGTACATTCAAATGAACATCATGCGTTTGTGGGAAATGGGGTATCAATTATTGGAAGCTTCCTACCTAGAAGGAAACTAGTAGCCAGTGGAGATGACACAGAGTACCTGATTGCTAGTGCTGAGGCAGAATTTAAAGTGAAAGTCTTTAGAGAGAAGAAGAGTGCACACCTTCATCAAGTGGAGGCTATGATAACTCCACAGGTGCAAGCACCAATTGAAGGACTGTGAGAAGTTCAGGGCAAGCCCTGAGAAGACATCTGCAATGGAACCTTTTTTTCCTACCCCAGATGGAGTAAGAGGTCCCAGATGAATTCTTGTTTTGGAGTCAGGGCAGATGCACAGATTGTTATCTGCTGCAAGAGTCATGATGAGCACCATCTGTAGTCCCCACTACTTCCCTCGGAGAAGTCCCATCACACTCATCAAGTCCTCATTTAATGCCCTTCTCACACCCACGCTAGTTTAATGTATTATAGATTGTTTTGTTAAACTGATATTTTGCAGGAGTTCATTTCCTTAAACAAAAGGTCTCCATTCTGGCTGTTGGCAATAGACTTTCGTATTTAGGCAGAATCTGAAATCTCACAGCATTTCCGATGCAACATGTAACCTGCCAGTCATTTTGGGCGCAGTCTTATAGGTACCACGCCCAAGCTAAGAAGCCTTGACTGGGTTTGGGAATTCCAGAGAGAGAGAGTGAGCATCCCTTGTGAGAACTCACCAGTCCTGAATCCAGCCCATCGTCTAGAGCTTGTTGGACAGCACGTCCCCTCCTGACATCACGTGGGTGCCTTCTATCTTCATCCTGGCTTCTTTTTTTCTGAAAAATAGAAAGGACACTAGAATTAATGGAAAAAGCGGCAAGGTGAACTACAAGAAAAAACGTGTGAGAAAAACGTCTTTAGTAAAGTCAGTGGACTTATCCTTTCTTTCGAAATACAATCACGTTTCCCATTTGGTTTTGGCCTCAAGAGCAAGGGCACAATATCCTAAAAGTATAAATCACTCCAAGGTGAATTTATGACATTAATAATGTTTCTGTTGACTGAGAATTTAATTCCTTGCACAAATGATCCCTTGGTGCAACATTCCTTACAGACTCTTTTCAGTAAAGGAATACTTCCAATTTTCTGATAAGACAATATTTGAGAGACAACCAGAAATCTGTATTTTGTAAAAGTTTCCAATGTACTGAATATTACATTCAAGTGCAGTTTTATATGAAACTAGATTACATGAATAGATGTTTTACTGCAATTGTCTGTTTATGGACCAGGTACTCCTTCAGTGATCACATCACTGGTGAAATTTGGAAGTAGACCCATGAAGAATCTGGAGTTATTCTATCTCGTTAAACCTTTTGGAAGTTGAGATTGGCTCTCACTCTCAATTCCTCTTCTGCTTGGGATTTGTTGCCAGCACTTTTAATTTCCATGTGTGCTGAGAATTTATTACTAGGGAGATAGATGGACTTCATTCACTGTAACAGAAAGCGTGGATTTCAGCTGAATGGCTCTAGAAAGCAAAACACTGCTGGGAGGAGATTTGCTTGCTATAAGTTGAGTTCCCTACTCTAGTGGGACTTCAGAAAGGAGCCCAGGAACAGGTCAGCTAGGAAGTGGGCTTTAAACATTTGAGCACCTGGGCATTGACCTTATTGGTCCCTTTGTCAATCTCCCTGCTACCGGCAACAGGTCTATCTTTATATCCAAAAATATCCGCCAACTATCGTCCCATCTCTTTATTACCGGCATTCTCGAAAGTGTTGGAACGACACATCCACTTCCATCTTTCAAAATTTGTGACAGACAATAATCTGTTACATCCTTCACAATCGGGATTTCGCCCTGGGTTCTCTACGGAGACGACCCTGTTGGGCGTCACAGACAATTTGCGTCTGCTTTTGGATCGAGGAGAAACAGTTGCGCTGATCTTGCTCGATCTCAGCGCAGCTTTTGATACTGTGTTACACAGTATCCTTCTCAAATCCCTCGCTGCCATTGGCATTGGCAACAAAGCATTGGACTGGCTTGCATCTTTTTTGTCTGATCGCACTTTTCAAATTTTCTCTAAATTATCATCCTCTAAGAGTCACTCCTCCCCCCATGGGGTACCCCAAGGGTCTATTCTTAGCCCTCTGCTTTTTAATTTGTATGTCACACCTTTAGCTTATGTTGCACAATGATCGGGACTAAATCTCTTTTCATATGCCGATGATTCACAAATTGTTTTCTCACTCTCCCAAATTGATCCCATGGCCCCCTCCCCTCTGCAAACTGGACTCGGCAAGATAGCCGAATGGATGAATAACAACCTACTTAAGTTAAACGGCGGGAAGACGGAGGTTCTGATTCTTGGCAACAAACCCGATCTCTGGAACCTAACTCATTGGCCCACTTCCATGGGTCCCCTTCCAACTCCATCTGAACAAGTACGAAACTTGGGAGATACTATCGACAGAGGTCTTACCATGAAAGATCAGGTCAACAGAGTCACAGCCATCTGTTTTACCATCCTACGATGGCTGCGTGAAATCATCTGGATGATCCCCATAAACACCCAGAGATCTGTAGTGAACGCCTTGGTGACCTCCAGATTGGATTACGGAAACGTGCTCTATCTGGGGTCTCCAAAGGCCGTCATACGTCGCCTTCAGCTAGTCCAAAATGCTGCAGCTCGGATCCTCTGTGGTGGTCGTAAACGTGACCACATCACAGAACGCCTGAGAGAACTACATTGGCTTTGTGTTGAAAACCGGATCAAATTTAAAGCGCTGTGCTTTATGCACAAGATCAAAGCCGGATCAGCACCCCTCTATCTTCAAGCCCTAGTCAGTCCTTACCATCCAGCTCGCTCTCTTCATTCCTCATCTCACCATCTTTTCAATGTACCAGGTTCAAACTTACCAGAATGGGAGGTAGTTCCTTTTCGAACTTAGGACCCAGACTGTGGAATTCACTTCCACTGACCCTACGGATGGAAAATAGTCACACGCGATTTCGCAGAGCAGTAAAGACCTGGCTCTTTGACCTCTAATTCTTCTGTCTCATGTTGTCGGTCTGTCTCTTAGCGCCGGGAAACCCTTACGGGTAGCTGTCGCGCTCAACAAAATCAATTAATAAATAAATAAAAATAAATATATCTTAGTTGTTAAGGTAATAGCTCAGAGGAGCAGAATTGCTAAGGTAGTAGTCAAGGCAGTCCTAGTGTCAAGTGGTCAGGATAGGTCTAGCAGAGACAGCACCATTTATATGCTCATGTTTCTTAAGTTGCCTTCTCTTTTTTCACAGAATGACTTTTGACATACATTTGTGTGCATGTCAATGCAGGATAACATTCTCTGAATCTGCATTGCTTACATTTCAACTTCGTAGACACTCTAACACAACACCTTGAACATTCAGTACAAGGAATTAAGTTCACTGTGCAAATATCATATTTGTTATTTGTCCAGTAGGTGACACCACTATCCAACTAGAATAAATAACAGGAGTTGAGACATGGCCACATCGGTTACATTGTTAGAAATACACTACCACTTCCTTGTTTAGTCAGAGGAGCACTGAGATGACACTGCAGGGTATGACAGGAAACAACCTTTATAATGCAGTCATTACATCGCACTACCTGTACATAGCAGTCATTACATTGCAATATCCGTTACATCGCATGTCATTACAACGCAGCCATTACAATGCATGTCACTATAACGCATGTCATTACAATGCATGTCACTACAACGCAGGCATTACATCGCAAGTCCTTATAACGCATACCATTACAATGCATAGTACCATTACACTATCCGACACTTACCCTACTGTTGCACTCACTGGAGTTAAAATAGTAATTTTACCCCTACACTATCCAACACTTACACTACTGTTGCACTCACTGCAGTTAGAATAGTAATTTTTACCCCTACATATCCAACACTTACCATACTGTTGCACTCACGGGAGTTAGAATAGTCAATATTACCCCTATACTATCCAACACTTACCTTAATTACAATGCAATGGTATGCATTGTAATGGTATGCATTGTACAGGTATAATGCGATGTAATGGAATGCATTGTAAAGGTAGTTTCTGAAAATGCAATGTAATGGCATTCTATGTAAAAGAATGCATTGTAAAGGATGTTGTGGTGTAAAAACTGCATTGTAAATGTATACGTTGTAACATCATACATTCGGGCAGGACATGTCAGAATACCAGCTCTGCTCATTCCTGCGTACCAACACAAGGGATGTCCAGCTCTATACCAAGACAGACAGCCTGATGATGCTTACCCACAGGTAACAGGGAGGTAGTCCACCCGGAAGGGATTTGACAGATCACCCACCCAAGGCATTATGAAGGAAAGGTACTTCAGTGAAATAATACTAATGACAGACTATGGAATATTTGGAATATTTGTCCTGAATAACCATACAAATTAACTAAATCCCACTCTCCCTCTGAAATGCTTAAGAAATAAGCATAGAAAAAGAGAGGGAGGGGGTACAATGAGAATACATACATATTATCTGTTGTAGTACTGAAACCTGAATAATAACTTTTAATCCCTTAAGTGCTGACATCGGTCGTCGCAAGCACTCCCTTCGTAGTGCTGCGCATGTCCAACGGCTGACGCAGCCCCGCCCGTTTTGCGGAAGGGCCGCACTGACGCGGAATCGCGGCCGCTGCAAACCGGTTAAACAGATCTTTAAAAATAGGTAGGCTGCTTTCAGGTGAAGAACTAACAATACAGCAATTTATGTAGAGACAAGAAAAATATGAGTGCAAACAAAATAAAGTCAAGAATGAGATAACCTGAGGAGGAATAGCATTAGTGAAAACAAACTCCACATGAAAAATCAGTTGTTAAGAGAAGACAGAGAAAAAAAATTAAACACTATTTTCAAAGTGGTTTGTGGTAGATTATATTAGTAGGAGTTAAGTGTGCCATTAGAGGGGAAGGTGTACGTGAGTTCATGTAGATGATTGGTGGGATTAGTAGATGAGCTAGAGGAGAATAGGCATTGCTAGGCTGTAGGGCATGACTTTCAAATAAGGCCAGGATGTGATCTTTGACATGCACTGCGGTATGGAGATCTCACACTACATTGTGCCCATGATATGGGTCCTCGAGCCTGGAGCCAGAGGCAAAACTTCATGCTGCCAGAAATATCACTTAATACAAATGATGTGTCTCAAAGTCAGCTTTAGAAAGAGATTTAAGAAAGGAACCACTGCACCTCAATCTGCACTTTACAAAATGAAATGCAATTATACAGAAAAGTACAAAGAATACATTTTATTTTGAATTACATGTTCTACAAATCACTATGTAATGTAATGGATTAATATGAACAAAAGCTTTCAGGGCATGCCAGGACAGGGATAGAAAATAAAGTGCACCGAGATGGGTTTCAATCTGACAATAATAGTTTAGGACAGTCATTTTTTTACATGTATGGTACTATACTTGCACATTACATTCAGCTAACCTAGGGAGTCATTGACAACAAACTTCTGACACACCATGCACAGAAATTACAATACAAGCATGCTAAGGCTACCAGGCTACAGAAATACATTTATGGCTCAAATACCCCAAAAATATTCCAGAACACAGTTCACAACTGCCAACTGATGGAGCCAACATGAAAGTTAAAATTTAAGATACACAAAGCACTTTCATGAGGGTGTGACAGCGACCGCCTCCTAGATGGCAGCTACCTTGTGAGGCTCCCGCAGCAGCCGGCCCATAAACGGTTGTGTCGCCATCAACATCATGCTGGCAAGTGTTGTCCGACCTCCCACAGCAGCCTGAATGATTGGAGATTCTGGGCTGTGATCTGGTGGACCACCAAGGCCCTGCAGTCACACATCAAGCCAGCAACAGGGGCAGCGGGCGAGCCGGAGTCCGGGACCACCCGGTCCTGCTGGTGCTGCCTCAGTGTTGGCTATCTTACGCCGGCCTGGAGGAGGACTCCAAGAGCACACCGCATACTGCCGGGAGAGGCAGAGGCTGCAGGCGGGACCTGCTGATGGATGCCCCATACCTTCAGGCATGTGTCTTCACTGACAGCAGCAGGAGCAGCTGTCTCGCGCTGACCCGGCACCTCTCATTAAGACTTCACTGAATCTGAGCCTGCCGTGCACTAAGGTACTGCGGCATGAGCTCCAGGAGTGTGGGGACTTGCCAAGACACTTAAAGATTTATTAAGGGCCGCCCACGTCGTCAACACCCCGGGGCCCTGCTATCTGCTGTGGCTGCTGTGGGTGCCATCTGTGAGCACCTGTTGACCATCCTACGCTGATATCAGCCCTCCCCCCAACACCTATACGCAGAAGGCCCCTAGTGGTTCAGACCCAAATATTCCCACCTACTGACTGCGCTTTTGCCTGTCCTTGCTCCACCATTTCTCACTGTGTGGCTTGTCCTGCGAGGAAGTGTGGAATTACGCTGGCCGAGCACTGACGTGCACTTCATGGTGATATATCCCCCGAGGCATCACCTGCAATGATGGGCAGAACAGACCCGAAGCAGCACAAGTTGCAATCTGACCAAGCTGGCCATCCCAGAAGGAGCGGGACAAATTCAGATGCAGATGATATTGCTGGTTCTTCTGCAGAGATGGACCCTGCTAAAGACAATCCAGCCAATATGCAAGAGCTCAGGGCTGGCTTTCGGGCCATGGATGCACAGTTCGACACACTGGTGAATCACATGGGCAGACTGGGGGAACGTCTTGACTGCCAGGGGGTACGAGTGGATGGTGCAGAGGAGAGAATTTTGAGTCTAGAAGATGCGTTATCCACAGTTCAAAAGCACCTAGAGAGAGTGGCGTGTGTACTCAAACAAGTACCCATAAAAAATGAGGACCTAGAGGCGAGATTGAGATGCAACAATCAATCAATCATAGCATTTGTATAGCGCGCTACTCACCCGGAAGGGTCTCAAGGTGCTGTTGACAATATCCGCATCTCTGGCATTGCAGAGTCCAAAAATGTGGGCAGACCGGACTCCTTCATTGATCAATTGTTAATTGACTTGTTTGATAGATCTAGCTTCTCCCCAACCTTCTCAGTAGAAAGGGCACATCACTTCCTTGACCCTCGGCCCCCTGCCATTGCCTCACTGCGTTTTTTTATTGTGCAACTCCTGAACAATAAAGACAGGGACACGGTCCTTCGCCTGGCCCGAGAATGCAGTGAACTGCAACACCAGGGATCAACCATTTCCATCTATCCGGATTTTACCCCCACGGTCCAGGAGGCCAGACGAAAGTTTGGTGATGTAAAAAATACAGTCCGTAAACTGAACATCAGAAATGCAATTGCTGTACCCGGCTCACCGTAAAATCGACCATTACAGGAAACCCAAGATATTCGAGATCCCTGCAAAGGTAGTTAACTTCTGTAAGAAACTATCCAGTGGTTCCCCACCCAGCCTCCCAGCCTCTGGGGTACCCCAGTACCAGATGACTAGCTGACAGAATAAGCCTGCTTCGTATTCAGCCCGGGCAACTGGATCCGCTGGGAGCCCATGTACCGGAGACTCCGAGGCTGAACATGCTTTAAACTGCTTGACTTTCACTTGCCCTATTCTTCTCTGCTTTCGGAAACACTGTCTTCCTATTCCTTGCTTTTACCACTTTTATAATTAGGCCGCTGCCTGCTGGGTCGCCCTTGCGCCCCATTGGTGTATACCAAAATCCCAAGTTTGGGAACCTTTTGATGTTTGTTTTTGTTAATTGGGATTCACTGGATGTTTTTTTAAACTAGTGTGGGTGAGGGGAGTGGGGTATCCCTGTTTTTCAAGGTGGATGTTGTTTGAACGCTTATTCTTAAATCTGCCATGCAACCTCATGATGCCAATAATTGGCCTCTTCAACAATTGCAGTCGCTCAGATATCCAGGCATGCCAATTGTCCCTAACCATGCTTTCAAACCGACAGGTGACATGACCAAATCTTATAAGATATCCTGTATTACATGGAATATACGCAATATTAACAACTCGCATAAGGACAAGCAAGTTCTGGCTTACTTCAACAGACAGGACATTAAAATTGCCTATCTGCGAGATAGGTACCTACCCCCTGGCTCCACCGCTGGGTTTGCTAAATCATAGGTCACGCATCGATATTATTCATCCTACAATACATACTCACGTGGCACCTGCCACCTGCATACTCATACTTATGGAGAAAATTACAAAAAACAATTTGATGGACAGAATGTAGATCAATGTCTTACATTCACCCCAGTACAAGGATCTGGGCCTAAATCCATCGTTTTTTGCACTCCACACCACCCTGGGTTAGATAATGGCTTTATGCAAATCAGCTCTGACCTTGTGCCCCATGGGAACAGTCCAGTCCGAACTACACAGCCATATCTTTCCCAGACCGGAATCAAGCATCCGAGGACAGGACCGGTTTCGAGGTAACACCTCTCATCAGCCCGGCTAGCTTGACTCCAGTGGTGTGGAGGCTCTGGGACCCACGTCTGAGCTACCCCAGTACACTCAGGGAGGAAATTACAAAAACAATTTGATGGACAGAATGTAGATCAATGTCTTACATTCACCCCAGTACAAGGATCTGGGCCTAAATCCATCGTTTTTTGCACTCCACCCACCCTGGGTTAGATAATGGCTTTATGCAAATCATCTCTGACCCTGTGCCCCATGGGAACAGTCCAGTCCGAACTACACAGCCATATCTTTCCCAGACCGGAATCAAGCATCCGAGGACCGGACCGGTTTCGAGGTAACACCTCTCATCAGCCCGGCTAGCTTGACTCCAGTGGTGTGGAGGCTCTGGGACCCACGTCTGAGCTACCCCAGTACACTCAGGGAGAAAATTACAAAAAACAATTTGATGGACAGAATGTAGATCAATGTCTTACATTCACCCCAGTACAAGGATCTGGGCCTAAATCCATCGTTTTTTGCACTCCACACCACCCTGGGTTAGATAAGGGCTTTATGCAAATCAGCTCTGACCCTGTGCCCCATGGGAACAGTCCAGTCCGAACTACACAGCAATATCTTTCCCAGACCGGAATCAAGCATCCGAGGACCGGACCGGTTTCGAGGTAACACCTCTCATCAGCCCGGCTAGCTTGACTCCAGTGGTGTGGAGGCTCTGGGACCCACGTCTGAGCTACCCCAGTACACTCAGGGAGAAAATTACAAAAAACAATTTGATGGACAGAATGTAGATCAATGTCTTACATTCACCCCAGTACAAGGATCTGGGCCTAAATCCATCGTTTTTTGCACTCCACACCACCCTGGGTTAGATAATGGCTTTATGCAAATCAGCTGTGACCCTGTGCCCCATGGGAACAGTCCAGTCCGAACTACACAGCCATATCTTTCTCGGGTCGGAATCAAGCATCCGAGGACCGGACCGGTTTCGAGGTAACACCTCTCATCAGCCCGGCTAGCTTGACTCCAGTGGTGTGGAGGCTCTGGGACCCACGTCTGAGCTACCCCAGTACACTCAGGGAGAAAATTACAAAAAACAATTTGATGGACAGAATGTAGATCAATGTCTTACATTCACCCCAGTACAATGATCTGGGCCTAAATCCATCGTTTTTTGCACTCCACACCACCCTGGGTTAGATAATGGCTTTATGCAAATCAGCTCTGACCCTGTGCCCCATGGGAACAGTCCAGTCCGAACTACACAGCCATATCTTTCCCAGACCGGAATCAAGCATCCGGGGACCGGACCGGTTTCGAGGTAACACCTCTCATCAGCCCGGCTAGCTTGACTCCAGTGGTGTGGAGGCTCTGGGACCCACGTCTGAGCTACCCCAGTACTCTCAGGGAGAAAATTACAAAAAACAATTTGATGGACAGAATGTAGATCAATGTCTTACATTCACCCCAGTACAAGGATCTGGGCCTAAATCCATCGTTTTTTGCACTCCACACCACCCTGGGTTAGACAATGGCTTTATGCAAATCAGCTCTGACCCTGTGCCCCATGGGAACAGTCCAGTCCGAACTACACAGCCATATCTTTCCCAGACCGGAATCAAGCATCCGAGGACCGGACCGGTTTCAAGGTAACACCTCTCATCAGCCCGGCTAGCTTGACTCCAGTGGTGTGGAGGCTCTGGGACCCACGTCTGAGCTACCCCAGTACACTCAGGGAGAAAATTACAAAAAACAATTTGATGGACAGAATGTAGATCAATGTCTTACATTCACCCCAGTACAAGGATCTGGGCCTAAATCCATCGTTGTTTGCACTCCACACCACCCTGGGTTAGATAATGGCTTTATGCAAATCAGCTCTGACCCTGTGCCCCATGGGAACAGTCCAGTCCGAACTACACAGCCATATCTTTCCCAGACCGGAATCAAGCACCCGAGGACCGGACCGGTTTCGAGGTAACACCTCTCATCAGCCCGGCTAGCTTGACTCCAGTGGTGTGGAGGCTCTGGGACCCACGTCTGAGCTACCCCAGTACACTCAGGGAGAAAATTACAAAAAACAATTTGATGGACAGAATGTAGATCAATGTCTTACATTCACCCCAGTACAAGGATCTGGGCCTAAATCCATCGTTTTTTGCACTCCACACCACCCTGGGTTAGATAATGGCTTTATGCAAATCAGCTCTGACCCTGTGCCCCATGGGAACAGTCCAGTCCGAACTACACAGCCATATCTTTCCCAGACCGGAATCAAGCATCCGAGGACCGGACCGGTTTCGAGGTAACACCTCTCATCAGCCCGGCTAGCTTGACTCCAGTGGTGTGGAGGCTCTGGGACCCACGTCTGAGCTACCCCAGTACACTCAGGGAGAAAATTACAAAAAACAATTTGATGGACAGAATGTAGATCAATGTCTTACATTCACCCCAGTACAAGGATCTGGGCCTAAATCCATCGTTTTTTGCACTCCACACCACCCTGGGTTAGATAATGGCTTTATGGATTTGGGCCCAGAGCAAAAAAACGATGGATTTGGGCCCAGAGCAAAAAAACGATGGATTTGGGCCCAGAAGTGCAAAAAAACGATGGATTTGGGCCCAGATCTTTGGACTGGGATGAATGTGTGACATTGATCCACATTCGGTCCATCACTTGTTTTGTTTGCAAATTCCGCCCTAAGTGCGCTGGGGATGCTCAGACGTGGGTCCCAGGCACTCCACACCACTGGAGTCAAGCTAGCCGGGCTGATGAGAGGTCTTACCTCGAAACCGGTCTGGTCCTCGGATGCTTGATTCCGTTCTGGGAAGGACATGGCTTTTGTAGTTCGGACTGGACTGTTCCCATGGGGCACAGGGTCAGAGCTGATTTGCATATCGCCATTGTCTAACCCAGGGTGGTGTGGAGTGCAAAAAAAACGATGGATTTGGGCCCAGATCTTTGGACTGGGATGAATGTGTGACATTGATCCACATTCGGTCCATCACTTGTTTTGTTTGCAAATTCCGCCCTAAGTGCGCTGGGGATGCTCAGACGTGGGTCCCAGGCACTCCACACCACTGGAGTCAAGCTAGCCGGGCTGATGAGAGGTGTTACCTCGAAACCGGTCCGGTCCTCGGATGCTTGATTCTGTTCTGGGAAGGACATGGCTTTTGTAGTTTGGACTGGACTGTTCCCATGGGGCACAGGGTCAGAGCTGATTTGCATATCGCCATTGTCTAACCCAGGGTGGTGTGGAGTGCAAAAAACCGATGGATTTGGGCCCAGATCTTTGGACTGGGATGAATGTGTGACATTGATCCACATTCGGTCCATCACTTGTTTTGTTTACTCATACTTATGAGCGCACCTTTTCATCTCTACACATCCCACACTGACCCAAAAGGTTGTTATATTATACTTCATGGCCTCCTCACAGACAAACAGGTCCTGTGGTGAATACATATGGGATAACTGTAGACGATCAGGCTTTTTTCCAAGGCATATACAATCTCATTAGCTATGTGGGCGTTGACAAGATAATCATGGGTGACGATTTCAATCTGACTCAGTGCGTACAGCTACATTCTACTAGCACACACCCAAGTGACAAGCCAAAAGCCAGGGCTTTGATTTGCCAAATTATGGATATATATGTGCTTTGTGACCCCTGGCATTTCCTTCATCCCACAGATCCAGGCTTCACTTTTTATTTGTTGCCCCACGCAGTTTGGATGAGATTAGACTATTGGTTTCTCTCTGCCAATATCCGGCACTGGGAACAGAGGTCCATAGACTTCTATGTACCCTTTCCGCCAATAGCCCGTTTCTGCTACGCCTAGCCATCCCTTGCAGGTGCAAAAACGAGAGGTGATGGCAATTCCCTGGTGATGCTCTGCATGACCCTGTTTTTAGGAGTGAGATGCTAGCAACAGTGGTGGAATATTTCTTGATAAATACTGGCTCTGTCAATACACACACTATGCTCTGGGATTACTTTAAAGCTTACATCCATGGGATAAGCATATACAAACATTCTGGTGTCTTATGCAACATACGTCACCAAATTAAGTGCATTGAATCTGAAATACAGACCATAGATTTGGCAGCGATTGTGGATGGTCATCCGCGACTTCATGACTGGTCCCTTTTAATGACGGAATTTCGTACGCTGGCCGATCGAGATACTGCATACATAGGGGAATACGCCATAGTGATGGTATGGCTGGCTGACAACAAACAACAGTATCTCCGCCAACCCCTCACGCTTGACAAAATCAAGGAAGCCATTGACACACCTTATGGCTCCAAAGCCCCTGGGCTCGATGGCCTCACTGGCGCTTTTTATAAAGCCTTCAAAGAACGATTAGCCCCACAACTTTTCACACTGTATAACAAAGCCCTAACTACTGGCCTACTACTACCCACTTTACGAGAAGCAGTACTCACTCTATTATTAAAACCTGGTAAGGACCCCACCCTATGCAACTCGTACAGGCCTCTTTCGCTTCTTAATCTAGATAATAAAATATTGGCCAAAGCCCTAGTGACCAGCCTGGCCCTCCTCATGGAGCAAATTATTTCACCAGTGCAGTCTGGATTTATCCTTCATAGATCGACCTCACTTAACTTCCGCACAATATTTGTGTTTCTCCATAGTATATCCCCGACCATACCTGCAGCAGTGGCCCTTCCAGATGCAGAGAATGCATTTGATTCCCTTGAATGGACCTTCCTGACAGCAGTCCTGTGGAAATTAGGGATCACCCTATCTTCTATCCTCGGTTAAGTTGTTATATTCCAAACCGCTGGCCTTTATACGGATTAACGGATCGCCATCCAAATTTTTCTCCATTGCCAGAGGAACGAGGCAGGGATGCCCCTTATCTCCCTTACTCCTCATCATAGCTATGGACCCTCTAGTCGGTCACATGCAGGCCAGACATCTCCCTCGAGGGCTCCAACTCAAACAGAGACCACTGCTTCTCTCCTTATCTGCCGATTATATCCTTCGTTTCATCAGACATCCTGCTGGCAATCTCATCTCCCTGGTAGATAAGATAATGCATTTTGGTGACCTTGAGGGTCTATAGAATAACTGGGCCCAATCCGAGCTCTTCCCACTAACATATACCAAGTGCCTCTAGTACAGATGGCAGTATGAGGTAATCCAATGCTATTTGACAAAATTGTTTCACAAACATCAGTACATTTAGTCCACCTTGCTGGATATCCCACAAGATTTCCTCAGCAGAGTATTCCAAAACAGGACATTCATAAATCTTCCTAAAGGCTGAAAATTCATCAAAGGACTGTAGACGAGAATATGAGTTGGTTTGTAATCAGACTGCCCAAAACATGTTTTGATCTGGATTAAACTGTAAAGATGAAAAGTCAAATGCTGATCACCATCTTACAAAGTACAATTTAAAAAACTTAGTTCTGCCCCTCTTTTGGAGTTCATGACAATTGTTCCACCTCAATGAAGCCTGAGGTTGAATCCAGAGCAATATACTTAAACACAGAGAGAGAAAGGGTCTAACGGAACCCCTACTGGTCACCTTACGGTATATATATAATCAACTTAAGAGTTGTTACTTATATTGAACAAGGCAAAAGAAAAAACACTTGTTTTTTACAAGAACCCTCACTCACCAACCTTGTTGATGATATGCTTCATCATAGGGTTTTCACCCGAGCGGCCGAATGCCTCTCGGGTGTGCTACAATACCTGATTACATTGGAGTGTTTTTTTTTAAGTGCAGAGAGAGTGAGCAGTGACACAGTGAATAATAAGGTTGCCTTTACTAATCCTTAAAGTGTTATACTGGAACAGTAAGGAAAGATTAAAATAAAGCAGGTTTCCTATGTGGTTAGATTGACCAATGGCATCCACACGTGAAATACGTGAAAATGGCTGGTCTACATGTTTCAGCCTCACTGTCCAAATTTGCGAGGCTTTCTTCAGTACCAGTGAGGCCACAGGGGTATGCACTCGCTAAGGTGCACCCTTCCCTGTGGCAGTATTTACCGCAAACTTATGGTTAACCTCTCAGCGTTGTCTGAAAGAAAATGTATATAAATTATGGGAAGTAGTAGATTCCTACCCCATGGATCCTATCAGGGGGTGTTGATCTATAGTCACACATACACCAAGACCAAATGCCCGCTTCTGGCACCTGGTATGCTCTCGGTCCAGGACCCAGTGGCATCACTGGTCCTGAAGAAAGTCTTGCAAATGTGCATAGTGAGGCTGAAATGTGTAGACCGGCCATTTAAGTAACTCGGAACTACTCGTTTGTTGATTATATGTTGAATCCAGTGCACCAAGCACTTTCTGAAACCCCGCTGTACCTGCAACCTATGTGAAACTCGTCTGAGAAACTGTGAGTTTGGAAGCAGTGCAATGACTCTGAGGTTGAGAGAGTTCAGCAACTGACAGAAGATGCAATTCTGCAATGTACTGATGTGAATAACTTCAGAGACTACTTCCTGTCCTGAGCATACATAACTTTATGTGAATTATTTGTACTGTCTTGTTTGTACTATCTTGCTTCAGGTACTGGGCTCTCCTCTTGAGCACCAGGTTTGGACCATTAGGATCACAGGCCACTCTAGGGGTTGATGGCAACGAGGAGGAGAGTTCTAAGTTGTTCTCTAGGTCAATCTCTTTATAGGTGTTAAGCTTCACTGTGGAGCGCAAATTCAGACTACAGTAAAGTAGATGGGCTTTCTTGCTTCTCCAGGTTTGGAGTGAGGATCCGGTGGTCAGATCTGGAAGAGGTGTCTATTGGGATGGGACTGTCCTCTTCGTGATGTAGTGAGCATACCCTTCTTCCCTGTAATCCCTATGGTAAGCCTCTCCTCTGAATTTGATTTTTGACCTTCGCAAATACAATCATCAGGCACGTACGCTGAGCACTGCTGGGTGATAGTGCAGTTGACAAATACACATAACATAACCAAACATGATCTAACAATATGAGACCCAGAGTAGGGCTCTGTGGTTGTGAGAGGGATATCATATATGCCTTTCCCAGCAGGGTAGACTACTCTACCGTTGCTGTTTCACATGAGCTTGACAATGGTTGCAGAGTGTCTTTTTGAAGCATAGTGGCAGGCCTGTGTCCAGATCTACTAAAATCTAATTCAATACAAGGCAACAAGAAATAGTGCTGCGCTGCACTGCACTGTGTTGCATGAAATTGAGAGAGCAGAAATGTGCCATATCTACTAAGATATTGTGCACTCTGCTTACTCCTTATGACGGCACACTGTGTGCTGCCCAGCGCCTTCCAAGGCACCATTGCACAATGGTGATAAAGGTGCCTGCATTACAGGCAGGACTGTTTTTGTGGAGGAAGAGATACGTTTCTGCACAAAAACAATGTTAAGATACAAATTCCATTTTCTATGTTTTATACGGCATGCATCTTGCATAGAAATAGAAAGTAACAAGGAGAAAGAAAAATATTCCTCTGTGTTATGCCATTCCTGAAAGTTTTTAGTGAATCGGGCCCAGGTCTTTCTCTTTTTTTTTGTTTAAGAAATTTTTATTAAGCATTGAAAAGTAATACAAAAAAGCATGTCATGAAAAATTAGAAAAAAGTACATATGAATATACTGATAAATGACATAGTCCAGAGGAATTTATATATGGAAAAGAAGGGTAGAAAGAAGTAGAGAAAGGAAAGAGGGAAAGAGAGAGGAAAGAGGAAAGCAGAAGAGAAGAAAAGAGTAGAGAAGAGAAAGAGGAGAAAGGGTAGGTAACTAGAGGGATCCTGAGGGATGAGGAGCACGCGGTAAGGGAGAAGGATTAGAGGAAAGGTAGGAAGTGAAGGGAAACCATGGCAGATCGGATTTAATTTTCAGAGGAGCAGAGGTAGAGGAAGCAATAGAAATTCTGTGTTCATCACAAATATAATTCCACCATGTGTGGACCGAGAGTTGTGAATTGTCTTTCCAACACGATAAAATAACCTTAAATGCAAGAGCAATAAATAGGTCTAACAATTTAGCAGAAGAGGGTGTAACAATATTAATATCTTCAGATAAAGAACCTAAAAATATGCGTAAAAAAGATAATGTGGAGGAAATAGATAACATTTTCATACATATAGACCAAACATCAGTCCAAAAGGAGAAAACAGGGGAACATTCGTAAAGTTGGTGGTGTAGAGTGCCTGTAACTTGGGAACAGGACCAACATAAAGGAGAAGAGGTTGGAGAAAATGTATGAATAGTAACCGGGGTAATAACAACTCTATGATATAAAAAAGCAAGGATTGAGTAATGCGTGCAGCAACAGAGACTTTGAAAATCCTGGACCATAAACGATCCCACATTACAATGTCAAGGGAGACATCCAGATCATTCTCCCAAGCAGTCTCTACTTTAGATTTAGATCGAACAGAAGAATTGGACAGTAAAAGTGAATAAACAAGAGCAGCCTTAGGGAGTTGAGTAGAAAAAAGAGGATAAAGTGGAGTGACAGGAGTGAAGGAAGAAAAAGAGTCGGAGGAAAAAGGTAGAGAGGATAAGTGAGATTGAATAGCAGATGTTATAATAGAATATTCAGAGAAAAATGAGGAAGGTAAATTAAACATGGTTTGCAATACTGGAAAGGAAATAAGAGAGGAATCAAGGAAAAATTGATGTACAAACAGTATATCCTTTTCTTTCCAATGTTTAAAATAGAACGATTTACCTTTATATCTAAGGAATTTGTTATACCAAACTACAGAGGATAAAAAACATTGCAGAGGGGAAAGATTAGAGGAAAAAACATTTTGCAACAGGGATTGGGAATACTTCAAAATAGGATATTTGGATATAAAAGTACAATTTGACATAAAAGTAATATGCTGAAAGGAGAAATCTTTTAAAAGAGAGCGTTCCAAAAGAACCCACTTAGGGACAGGAGCATCTAGGAAGTTGTAAGCCAAGGAGAAGGATTGTTTGATCAAAAAGGCCGAATGGTATGAGCCAAAATCAGGAAACCGAACACCACCTTCATTTTTAGGACGGATCAACTTAGGTAAACCAATACGGGGATGTTTATCATTCCACAAAAATTTTGTACATACAGAATTAATACGTGAAAAATAGGATTTGGGAATTTTGAAAGGGAGCATAGAAACAGTATATAAAACATGTGGGGTAATCATCATTTTGATGGTGTCCAGTCTACCCCACCAGGATAGAAATAAGGGGGACCAAATTTGCAGAAGGGATTGAATTTTACTAGTTAATGAATCAAAGGTTAATTTAAGGGTGTCTTTCAGAGAGGAAGAGAACCATATACCAAGGTACTTAATTTTTGATGGGCACCATGCAAAATCAGTATCACTAAACATGTATTGGAAGCACAGCGAGTTAAGGGGTAGAACTTCCGTTTTAGATAAATTAAGCTTATAACCTGATATGGAGGAATACAACTGAACTTCATGCAAAAAGGGTGGAAGGGAAGATTCGGGATTAGACATGTAAATGAGGACATCATCAGCATACGCTGATAATTTAACATCGACAGAGGAAAATTTTATACCAGTAATATCAGGGCTGGAACGAATTCGCTGTAGAAAAGGCTCAAGACATAAAATAAATAATAAAGGGGAAAGGGGACAACCTTGTCTTGTGCCTCTGGACAAAGAAAATAATCTAGAAAATTGGTTGTTAACAAAAATACTGGCACGGGGGGATGAATAAAGGAGCTTAACCAAGGATATAAAATTTGGGCCGTAACCAAACCAATGAAGGGTACGGAACATATATTGCCAATTAATACGGTCGAAAGCTTTTTCAGCATCCAACGAAAGGGCTGCCAACGGGGTGGGGACATTTTTACTGTGAGCAAGGACATTGGAAAAAAAGACGAGCATTATCAGCAGGGAGTCTACCCTTAACAAAACCCACCTGGTCAGTGTTGATTAAGCGAGGGATAATGGAGTCAAGGCGAGAGGCAAGGATTTTAGCAAAAATTTTACAATCATAATTGATTAAAGATATGGGGCGGTAATTTTTACATTGGGAGTGATCTTTATCAGGTTTGGGGATAATTACAATGAGAGCATCCAAAAAGGACCCAGAGGCTTTAGCCTCCAAAATAAAAGAATTAAATAATTGAAGGAGTTTAGGGGCAAAAAAGGAATGGAAGGAGGAGTAAAATTCAACAGGCAGACCATCGGGGCCAGGGGCTTTTGATTTTTTGAGAGAACGAATGGCCGTGGTAATTTCTTGGAGAGTAATTTCACGTTCCAAGTGGGAAAAATCAACGGGGAGGGAAGGAGGCGAGGGAAGACCTTCAAAAAATGTTGTTAAGTTTGCATCAGAGGGGTGTGTATCATCTGTATACAGGGCTTGGTAATAGTTGTGAAATACTTCAGCAATGTCTTCATCGGAATGAACCAGTTTATTGAGAGAATCATTAAAAACTGGGGCCAACAGCTTTGCCTTCAGACTTGACTTTCAAATAATTGGCCAACATTTTCCCTGCTTTGTTCTGGCCCCCATGAAATTTAGATTTTATTTTAAGGAGGGTGTGGCAGGCTTCATTAGTGATAATTTTATTAAGTGCTGTTTTGGCAAGAATTAAGTCTTGAAGGGTAGAAGAGGATTTGGAGGTAAAATATATATGTTCGAGAGTTTTAATCTGTTTAAGCTGATCTTCATACTTTTGCTTATTGAGCTTCTTTTTGGTGGAGACATAGGATATTGTAAAAGCTCGGAAAGAAGCTTTGAAAGCATCCCAGGTGTTAGGGATGGAGGTATCAGCGGGGTTATTAAAGGAAAAGTATTCATTAAAGAACTCAGTACATTTTTTCATAAAAGTGGCATCAGATAAAAGAAAAGAATTAAATTTCCAGCGACTGAATTTAGAGGGGTTAAGGGAAAGATCAAGGGTAGTGTATACAGGAGCATGGTCGGAGATAAAAATAGAGCCAATAACAGATTTCTGAATGGAGGGAAGGAGAGACTTACTAATCATAATATAATCAATTCTTGAACGTGTGTGATGAACATTCGAAAAAAAAGTATATTCTAATAGATCAGGGTTACACACTTTCCACGAATCATACAAAGGAGGTGAGGCAATGGCAGACTGAAAACTCTTATGAGATTTGTCAGGTTGAAACTTACTCGAAGACAGCCGGTCTGAAAAAGGGTCTAACCATTGGTTAAAATCACCAGCTACTATAAAATCAGGGCAATCTATGGATGCAATGAGCAGTTTGATGTCTTTCCAAAATTGGGGGTCTGGGCGAACAGGCCATATATATTCAATAAGACCATTGTCTTGTTGTGTATAACAACCTTTGCCATTGCCCAACGACCTTCAGCATCATTTTGAGAGGAAATAATTTGAACATTTAAAGCTTTATGGAACAATATGGCAACTCCTCCTTTTTTTGTACAGCAGGAGAAAACACAACTTGACCCACCCAATGTCTTTTGAGCTTAAGCGATTCAACATCAGAGCAATGCGTTTCCTGAAGGAAAACAACCTGTGAATGGAATTTGGTTAAGTGTGACAATACCTTCTGACGCTTGACAGGGTGACCAAGACCTCGAACATTCCAAGAGACAAAATTACACATGATGGGAGGAGGAGAGGATGGGCGACAAATGGAGGCGACACATGGCAAGGAGATCACTACAGAAGGGGAGACAAAAAATAACAGTGAAACAATGGATGGCAACAAGAATCAAAAAATGAGGTATTAACAATCGGACAAATAGAGAGAACAGCAGAGACCACTTAGGAAGAAGAAAGGAAAGAGAAAGAGAGGAGAGAGAAAGAGAAGAAAGGTACGTAAATATAGAAAGAAGAAGAGGGAACAGATCAAGGCACGAAGGCTTGATCTGAGAGAAAGAGAGTAACCAAAGCATGAGACGAGGGTACACCAGAGAAAGGACATGTCCCACGAGCACACAGGGTACGGACAGTATGAAAAGGAAAAACACAAGGATGTGAGGTGAGTATCAGACGAAGTTAGAGGAGAGAGATAAAATAAGAGAGGATAGATAGAATAGGATAATGGTTGTAAAAAGAGAGAGAACAAAGAAAGGCATAAGAGCATTAGCTGGCAGTGTCCATAGTGGAAGGCGAGACACTTAGCAGATAATCACGAAGTTTCTGTGGATCATCATAGGACTTGGTACGACCATTATGTGTGATCTTGCAGAAGCAGGGATGTAGAATTCCATATTGAATGTTGAGCTGTCTCATCATGGGACGAAGGTTCAGGAATTCTTTACGCCGAGCATTGGTAGCAGAAGAGAGATCCTGGGAGATGAAAATGTTATGACCAGACCACTGGAGATGACGTTTGGCCCTGGCAGCTTTCAATACGGCCATTAACTCTGTGAACTCCAAGAATAACATGATGATGCCACGTGGTTTGGAGGCATTGGAGTTGAGGCGGCCAAGACGGTGTGCTCGTTGAATGTTGAGAGGATGTGTCGATGGTTGGAGTTCCAAAAGTTCCTGGAGAAATTTCCGAATAAAAGAGACCATGTCAGCCCCTTCCAAATTTTCTGGAACACCATAAACACGTAGGTTATTTCGTCTATTGCGATTTTCCAAATCCTCGGTGTGAAGTTTGAGCTTGTGGATTTCTTGTTCCAATAATGGAATCCGAGTTGAGAGGTCCTGGACATCGCTCACACGTTGTTCTAAGTTCAAAACTTTGTTTTCCATAACTACCCAGCGCTCCTCAATTTGCTGAAGTTTAGCATTGGTAGCAGACATAAAAGGTTGAAGACCACTCACCTCTTCAAGGATGGAATCCAGAACAGGATTAGTCGAAGAGTTAATGGGGGAAGGCGGGTCGTTTTTAGGCCTTCTAGGCTTGGTTCCGGTTTGCGACAGCTTCGGCGAAGTAGAGACATTTGCCATGGTGTAGAATAGCAAAAGGAGATATGTCCAATAAACTTGTAGAGTGTGAACCAGATTGGAGATGCACAAAGATGATAGGGGCACACAATGTGGCAAATAGAGGACGATGAAAAAAGGAATCGCCAAGTAACGCACTATTGATCAGTGCGAAGACATCAAAAGGCCACACATCATCGTAAATAAGGCATCCACCAAGAGCAGAACATGGACAGGGTAGTAGAGCACCATGCTAATATAAAATATAAAATGCCAGGCTTTATGTAGCAGTAGAAAAAGTCGCATTCAGGAAATTCAAAATGGCGGCCGTTTTTACCTCACAGAGGATGTTGCGCATTAGACTCAAAGAGGCAAATTACACAAATTGGAAAGAAACTCTGAGCAGTCAGTAAGTAAAGGGCGCAGTCTCATAGTATTGTGTCCAGAACAAGCTAATGCCGGAACAGAAGGGGGATTGCAGAAGGTGCGAAGAGAAACATTCACGTCGGCACAAAATGGCGGCCGTTCGTGTTGCGATGAAAGAGAAAGTTACCGTTATGAGTTGACGGTGAAATTGCGCTCGTATTGGCTGCAAAAGCGCTTCATTGTAGGCTGTCCACCTTCCGACACTGCCATATACCAAGAAAACCGTCCAAAAAACGGCAAGAAGGATCCTCACGGCATCCGCGGATTAGTCCGTAGCGGAGCTCACAAGGAAGACGTCCTCTGCAGCCGGCGCGCAAGCCACGCCCCCCAGGTCTTTCTCTTGTTCTCTGCATTTGGGCATTCTGCTTAACCTTATGTAGCCAGGTTTTTTGCTTTATTCCCCTTTGCCCTGTGCATGAATATAGCATAGGAGTGTGGTATGATGTGTATGGATTGTGTGTACTGTGTTGAGGGGAGTAAGTGGAATATATTTTGGATTGTAGCTGGAAGTATGTTACAAAAGATGGAGGATTGGATGTAGCATGCCAGACGAACATTGTCTGTCGCTAGCACTCGTACATCTTAAATACGGTATCATGTTCTTCTGTACGGAGAGGATGGAGACGTGAATCTCTTTAGAAGTGCAGAAGTGACACTTTGCTATATTGCGCACATTATTACTCCCTGTGACACTCTTATTAGAGTATTTTAAAGATCTGGGGATTCTGAAGACAGCAATATCCTCTGAGGTGCATGCTTAGCCTTTTGATAAAGACATGCAATTTCGTTTCCCCAGGGTCATGGCTTGCACATGTGCTCACTCCTATCCACGTCTGGACCTAGATATTGTTAGATGACCCTTTCACCTCTTGCTCACAGTGTTGTCACTCAGGATATTATCACCGTGGAGTCAGGCCACCAAAATTAGTGGCTGCAACATGTGTGCTGCCCAGTTATGACCCCCCCCATCCCAAGCAATCAAATCCTGTACCCAAGCAGGCATAGTAAAAGCTGAGAGAGTATGCCCCATCTAAATAGCAAACATAAATAGCAAACACAATAAGATATTGGACAGAGTGCTGAACCTTTTCAGACACTCACCCTCAGGCACAGATCTGGGTTAAATTCATAATCGTTCTTCTTCTCACTAAGCCACCCCAGTTTGGACCCATCCATATGCAAATCAGTCTTGACCCTGCTCCTCATAGGAACAGTCAAGCCCAAACTGCCAGGCTAGATCCTTCCTGGACCGGAAGGAAACAAGCATCCTGGGACCGGTTTCGGGGTTTCACCCCTCATCAACCAGGTTAGCTGGAATCCAGTGGCAAAGTGATCAAGGGACCCACGTCTGGACATACTCCGGCCACTTAGGGTGAACATAGCAAACATAATATGATGAGGGGTGATGCCACAAAACGGGTCCCAGGATGCTTGTTTCCGGTCCAGGGAGGACCTGGCTTGGAAGTTTGGGCTGGACTGTTTCCATGAGGAACAGGGTCAAGACTGAATTGCATATGTCTGGGGCTAAACTGGGGTAGCATGGTTAGCAAAAGAATAATGGATTTAGCCTACATCTCTTGACTGGGAGTGAATGTTTGATTTGCTCGGCACACCATCCATCATCTGTGTGTCTTTTGCTTTCTCGCCATCTAAGTAGCAGGCAGTGGTATTCGAGGATTCGTAGAGGGATTCTAGGATCCTATGATTCAAGGATCTACTGGAAGATCCGAGAACCCTGCATGCACAGAAGTGAGTATGGCTTGAGTAGCTGCACAGTCCGACCTGTTAGCTACAGAGCAAGCAACAACTGCAGACCAGTGAGCCACCACGGGGAGGGTGAACAGAGGAGCGTCGCTGCCTGCACCACATGTAAACTAGGTAAGGCAGTACTCATGGACCTATGTAAGGAATTATAGCGGCTACCTGTAAATGGGAAGAAATGAGGAGTGCACACAAAATTATGACACAAAAACAGTCTCAAACATCCACCCTAAACAGAGCAGGACATTTATCATTGTGGCCGAGTGACTGTGTTGCACACAGGCTGCTAAACCAAGGGTTTGCATTGGCAGAGGCAGCGATTTCTCCACCAGTAGAAAACAGGAGGCTCCACCACTTCTAAATGGAATGGGGAAACCACAGGTTTGTGAAGAAGGAGCTTTACCCATTTATGGACCCAATAGTCATCTTCTGCCTGCGAGACATTTAGATCATGTGATGTTCCAATAATTAATTCTTCATTATTTGGAGTAAAGTACTCAGGAAGATTTGGAGTCTAGTGGACAGCTTTTCTTCCCTCCAGATCAGTGTAGCCAATTGCTTTTGCTCCTCTGGTGGAAGACTGTCACCCTGGTGATGGCTCCACTAAACACATTGGGCCTGATTCACAAAGGTAAACTTACACTTGTGTGTACGTTTAAACTTGCTGTAGTAACTTTACTAACATTCCGGTATTCACAAACTACAAGTGTAATTTTACTACTAGTAATTTTACTGGTGCTAAATGTAGTAGTAGCAAAATTAGTAATAATGAAATTACACTCGTAGTTTGTGAACACCAAAAAGTAGTACAATTTACAAGAGCAAGGGTAAGCTAACTCAAAAGTGTTCGCATACATTTGTGAATCAGGCCCTTTGAATGAGGGTACTGAAGCTATGCATTGTTTAGTGTCATTCAGCTAAGATTTTGCCTTTTCACTAACACAGTCAAAGCTAGATTTTGTTATTGAAAAACGAAAAGAATATTGACCGTGTTGTACTGCAAATTTTCTCCCAGTACCTGGGATTATTTCGGTCAGTCCCTCTGGGTACTCGGGGGACCTTATGGTGCTGCAGTGTGAGGGATTTCCATCGAAAATGTACCATTGTGGCAAGTCACATGAGGAAGGATTAAAAGAGGGTTCCAGCTAGACCAGTTGGGTCTCACAGTTTCAAAGAATGGCAATTATTTCCGAGTTTATTTAAGGAGGAATAAAGCAAGTGAGCTGATCTTGTTCACAGAGAAATATTTCTTTGACACATCTACATAAATAAGACTCAAGTTATCTGTAGGAGTATCTAGGGTACAGCACATTTTATTGTCGATTTCAATTTCACACTGTTTGAGGAATAATGAATGCAACAAAGTGTTTACTCTTAAAAAAAACAGCCATCTGCAAAGTAGACTGATAATACAGGAAAAATCTGCAGGGTCAACAACTTAAAGAAGCAAAATTCTTGGCAAAATAGAAAAGACTGAAAACCCAAATATAACAATAAATTAATATTTGCTGAAAGAACTGAGAGGGGATCTTTGTGTAACCAGACCACTCAGATTTTGAGCTCGCTCAGATTTTCATATGGACACACTTTGTTCACTTACAAGACAACATTTTTATTTGTGCAAAGGTATGAAAGAACAGGAACATCTTATGTCTTTGACATTAAACATAAATGGACTGTGAAAGTGCTCGTAATTACGTGGTCCTTTCTTATTACAAATTATGTTAATATTTTCACTGTAACCAGGAAGAACAGGTGTACAAAAATGACAAGTATAATTTTTCCACTTTTGTGATGGCTTTATATATTTTTTAAATATCTTTATTAAATATTTTAGTTGGCATAGCTGGACTGCGAACCAAAACCAGCCCTGGCAAACAGGTCGGCCTGGCGGACGGGGGTGCTAGTTGGAAGCACCTCTCCTATCTCACCACTGGCCGCTTTTGTAAAATTTGTACTGGTAACAAAAACGGCACCCCAGGGATCCAAAACTGGCCCCAACCCTGGCGGCCCACCGGGGAAACACCCAGTGCCCACAACAGCCAGTCTGGCCTTCTTGGTAGATAGACATACATACAACAACTGCTAGGCACGTTCTATTTTACAGGTATTTATCACCCACCACCGTCCCTGCATTAGGGCACTACGGTCATTTGTACAGGGCGACAACTAGACAGCACCATGATGTCTCACAGAAGCCCACCTCAGGTTCCAACTACTCTCACATGTAATTAATTCGTCTTTGGTTTGCCCTTCAATATGGGTAGGGCGTCAGCTCGAGGTGATTTATCATCATTTCTCACAGACATTTGATGCAGTACAGTATCCCATTCTGCTGTTCTTTGCTGGGCAGTCTCCCGTTTCACCAAGCATTCAGCACCTCATCCTCTTCTGTCACCCACTTACTCAGTTCTTCTTCCCACGGATTTGGCATCAGGGCTTCCGTACTTTTCCAGTACTTTGCTATCTGCTTTTTAGCCAGAAGCAGCACCTAGCCAGCAAAACAATACAAAACACCCCTTGCACTCCTGTTGAGGCAGCAATACTAACAGTGCCACCCGAGGATTTTGTTGCTACAGTTGCAAGCCGGTCATTCTTTCTACATAGTGATAGATCCTAGGACAGCATGGCTGCAAGTGCCGCAATCCCACATCATTTGCAAACGATCAGCCTGCCCGTCACTTGGGCAGGCATCAGTAATGATGGGAGACATCCTATTTAGCCTACTAGGTGTGTGAGGTAAGTGTGAGCAGGATGTTAAACTGAAGCAATCAGAGTCTGACATTTCTTGTCACCATTTTGGGGTACATCACTGCTCTTTATCAGCCTTTGTCCATAAAGTCTCCTTCCAAGTCCATGTTCACAACTCCCTCAGTGCAGTCAACTGTACTTTCGTCATACTTATAAGTGTCTGGTACATGGACACGGCTATTACTCGTTGGCATCCACTCTTTTTGTCCTGGTGGGGTCGGCTCAACTCTATAAAGATGATGCTGTCCCCTCTTCTTCTTTACACTATCTCCATGTTTCCTCTACATATCCCTCTTTCTTTTTTCAAAAAAATTGATTCCTTACTACTGAAATTTCTATGGAACGGTAAACGTCCTCGCATAGCCCTTGCTTTGTTGCGAAAGGATAAAGGTCATTCTGGAGTACGTTTTCCTGATTTCAAAGAATATCACCGAGCCTTTTCTTTGAAACAATCAATTCACTGGTTTTCATCTGATCTTCCTCATTATCCTCCTGTCTATTTGAGTATGGAATCCTATTTTATCTTTCCATTTACCTTTCGCGAATTCCTATCCTTTACATCTTCCTTAGCTCGACTTCGCACACCGGTTATCTCGCACTCTCGTAATCTTCTTTTTCCATATTTGTCTTCTTCCTACCCCTCCCTCCTTTCCATTCACGTACAACCGATCTGGAACAATTCTCTTCTCAAAATCCGTAATCGTACTATTTTCTGGAAAGCTTGGCATTCTCGAGGAATATGTTGGATTTATCATCTCATCTCTCAGGATACTCCTCTTTCCTTCCAGGAACGTCAATCCCTCTTCTCATTGCCCTCCTCGGCTAGGTCCCAATACAATGCCCTTTATCCAGTCTTGGTTTCCTATCTTCGTTCTTTACCATCTTCCAAAGATGTTCCTCTAGACTGTAAACCCACTTCCCTATTACTAGATGCTCCCCCTTCTGCATGTGCTCTGTACAATTCTTTCCGTATTGTTTACGACAGACTGAAATCTCACATTGAAACTGCATGGGAATCAGATTTTTCTCAGAGTTGGCCTGTACTCTTTTGGGATAAGGTTTGGACTAAACATCATAGGACCTCTAGAGCTGCTAATACCACCCAAACTTTATATTTCATTTATCACAGAACTTTATTCACTCCACTTGCTTTGTCCCGTTTTCACCGGAAACTTCCTCTACCTGCTGGCCCCTGCCCCTCTGCTGATCTCAAACACATGTTATTTGATTGCCCTCTTACTTCTCAGTTTTGGCAGTCAGTTTGGAAGCAAATACAAAACATTTTTAGATTCCAGGTTCCCTTCTCCCCTTCACAAGTTTTTCTTAGTTCCCTTTCACCTGAACTTCCTCTTTCTCCCAACCACTACCTTTTACTTGATCTTCTCATAGCTGTAGCTTTTCATATCATCACTTCCAATTGGAAACAAGCTGCAAATATTTCATACCAATCTTGGTGGAATGAGGTCTGTTTTCATCATCGTCTGTGTTAGACCTGTCTGGCTTTTTGCGTAGTCCCTCCAATTAATTATTTATTTTGTCCCCTTTTTGCCCCACATACCTTTATTAATTTTTGTGTCCACTAGCTTTTCTAGGTGTTGGTCAAGGGGATAGGTGTTCTTTCCCCCCTCATAGTTTTTCACCTCAGGCCTAGAGGCCTGTTCTGACAGGAATAGTTGGAGTCACAAAATGGTGGCTACCAACTGCCCTAAATGACACACCTGGAACCTGTCCCATAGAGAAGTATAGGGCGTTCCAGAACCTTCTGGTCCCTTCTGGACCTTTGAGGGTAAGCCTATAAAAGGCGGAATGCTGGACAGCCATTTTGTCTATCAGAGAGAGTCAGCTGGAGGACAGGCTGTAACTTAAGGTGGGGTAGGACAGTCAGAGGTTTGGGCCTATTGATTCACCACCCTTCCTCCCTTGGGTTAGTTGTCCCATCCCTGCTGCGTTGGATGACTGGAGACCCTGGGCGCCTAGCTCGCCCCTTGTCTAAATCATATAGGGGGAGTCTAAAGGAGAAGGAGACTGCAGCGCTGCAGAGCGCAGTCCTCTGCCCAGTAAAGGAACTTAAGGGAAGTGACCCCAGGACATCGTTACAGTGGCTGTAAGGACTGTGAGCTGGTGAGGAGTCTATCGCCGTATAGCACACGCTTATTTCGCCCTTTTCCCTGTACCTGGGGCTGCCCTTGCTCAAGTGAACTCCCAGTGGCTGAAGTGGGGCTGGGAGCGTGATCTTCATGAGGCGCTACGTGGTGCCCTGGTTGTCTGTTCAGGCCGCCTGTGTGCCCGGTGACCGGAGGCTGCAGCGGACGCTGAAGTAGAGGATTGTCTTTCCTGCGCTGTGTCCTGTCAGCGCTAACCCGGCATAAGGAGCGAGTGAGCCGGTGCTTGACGGCAGGCCGGAGAAGGCAGAAACGAGCAGTCTCCTACTGAAGCCGCCGCTCGCTCGCGCATGCCCGGTCGCGCCGCTTCTCTTCAGGAAGGCGGAGGCGGGACCAGGCGGGGAGGCGCCGAGAGCCTAGCAGAGGCGGAAGAGTGTGACATCGTCTTTTCCCCGCTCGAGCGACTCACGAAGGAGCTGGCGCGAGCGGGAGGGGGGCATTGAGGAGCCTGGCAGTGGCTCAGAAAAATCGGGGAAAATTCCCTTTTCCCTACTCAGAAGCCACACAAAGGAGCTGGCTCGAGTAGGAAGGGGGAAGCTGAGGGGCCCTGGAGATCGGTGAGCCTCCTCAGCGTTCAGCTCCTTTGCCCTGCCTCTGGTGATGCAAGATTACCACTCAAAGCTGTATTACAGGTAAGGAGGATTAAGCAGGGGAAGTGAGACATAATCAGCGCTCTAGCTAAGAAACCAAACTAAAGTATATAGCATCCATAAGGAATCTCTGGAAGGGGCTGCGCCGACAGTTGGTTTCCTGGGATATCCAGACTGGCTCTTTGCTTATAGCAGGTTATTACTCCAGTGGAGCTAATCTAGGTTGGGAAGTGGATACTGAGGGATTTTGCAGTGGCCAGTGAAGTTGTTCTAAGAGCTCCTGCTCATTAAGTAGGAGAGCTGGTGTCTAATGGAGACTTCTGCTGCACAGACCTGTACAACTTAAACCTTTCTGTAGTAGTGTCCCATGGTGGTAACTAGAGTGACAAAAAGGGGGAGTTAAGAGCACTTCATAGAAGTTGAGTCACATCAAAGTTGGAGTCTAATGTAATGAAATGCTCTATTACTGTGGTTTACTGATGTAAGTTAACACTGCTAAAGCTAATACTAGTGGTTTCATGACATCTGCATGTACTGAGCTGTAGTTTTTCCCAAGACTTAAGCGTAAAGTTATTTCACCTGACTAAATGTATAATACTGACAAACTGTAGTGTAATAAGTTGTGATTTCTGAAAACAAAAGAGCAGAGATATTATTTTTATAAACGAGTACTTATTTTTCCAACATTGGTGTAGTGTCCTTTTTATGTGTTATTGCGTGGAATTACTGCTGGGTGGTTTGCAACCTTCACATTTGTGCCTCTAGTATTGTGTCTTACCCTAGGCCAGGCTACCCTAGGTGACCTGACATCCCAGGTTCCAACAGTCTGGATACCAACTTTGTGTCTCCCATCTCCCTAGCCATCAAACGTGACCTGGTTTGGCTTCCATTGGTAACATATCTTTCCTCCTCTGCCCCCGCACATCCCTCTCCAGATTCTACAACAGTTGAAGTACATAAACCACCATGATTTCTTACTACTTGTTTTTTCTTAATATATGACTGCTATAATTATTAAGTCTTATTACAAAGTCTTTTACTTTCATTTATACTCATATGATATGTTCATTATTCCTCATGCTTGTTGTACCTACTTTTTATGAAATTGTTATTGTATTACTTATTTAATCCATTTACTTATTGTAATTCTTAACCCCCTCCTTTTCCCCCTCCCTCTTTATTTCCTTCAATAAATCAAACTTAAAAAAAAAAATAAGTGTCTGGTACAGCTAGATCAACGCTCTCTGGGAGGCACCCAGATTCATCGTCATTTTTACCACCCCATATGTTGCTGGAAGATGCACCCTCAACTCCATACTGTTTTTATCATATAAAGGACTTTTTCATTCACCAGGTATTGTCCAGCACCAAAATAATGATTGAGGCCAGCACCCAGAAGAGCGATCAAAGTTTTGGAGTGTTATAAATAGTCCATTTGTTTAAACAAACAGCACTAATTCATTGGAAGCTCATATAACACAAGATGACTGGGTAAGTCATCTTGGGGTAATTTATCAGGCCTCTTCCGCTTTGAGCAACGGTCTGTGCCTTGTTGCGGAAGTAAGAAACAGTATAGCGGGGTTGTCTAAAAATAAGGCCCCAGGTCCAGACAGGATTCCTCCTGCTCTTTATATCTGTAACATGGGCATTTGTGTACCGGCCCTTACCTCCCTTATTAATGCAGCAGTTGTAATTGGTCCTACGGGTTCCTGGGCAATATCTACCATCGTTCCTCTTTTTAAAAAGAGAGACAGACATTGCACTCACCGTAATAGGCCATTCACCCTGCTTGATTCAGTGGTCAAGGTGGTTGGACGCATTTTATTAGAGAGGCTTTCCGGATAGGGCAGATGAAAATTAATATGTTATCAGTAGTACAGTACGGTTTTCATCCAGGGCGGTCAGCGGTTGATCCATGCTTGAACTTTTACATGATCCTTAATAAGTACAGCGTTGCCCATTTCGGTTCTATTCCACTTGGCTTTCATGGATCTGTCTTTCACGTTTGATCACGCTAAAAGAACTACGCTTTGGCAGATCATGTTGCCCATTGGGGTAGATAGAGACATTGTCCTTTTTTTAAGGGATCTCCATAGAGATACTAAGGTGGTGGTTCACTACACAAAAGATCTTAAGGCCACCCGAAAATATTTAATACATGGAGGGGTCCAGCAGGGTTGCATTTTGACCCCTTTTCTTTTTAACTTATATGTTAATAACCTGGAGCAGGTCCTTTCGCAGCTAAAAGTGGATTGCCCCCAGGTGGGACAACAAAGCCTGCCTGTACTATTGTACGCAGACGACACTGTACTTATGGCTTGGTCAGCTACGGGCTGCAAGGTTTGCTGAACTCTTTTGTCCACTTTATGAAGGATCTGGACCTGTTGGTTAACATCAAGACATCTTATTTGATGGTGGTGGGACCCTGCTAATGAAAATCCTATACTTTTATGGTTGGGTCCACCCCAGTCCCTAAGACTAGTGTTTTTTCTTACATGGGGGTATTGTTCGATTCTGCTTTGAACTGGCAGCCTCTAGTAAGTTGAAAGAAATGTGACTGGGGGGGCCAATGCTGTTGCTTTTAACTTTGCTTTTCAACTGGAGATCAATGGGGGCTTTTTTGCAGATTTACAGGGCTAAGTGTATATCCAAGGTAACCTATGGTAGTGAGATCTGTGGCTACACTACCCAAGAAGAGTTGCAAATTGAAGAATTGTTTTTTTTGAGGTGGCTATTATGTGTGCCTCAGGGTACTTCTACTTTTGTAGTACATTAAGAATTGGATATGGCCTATCTTTCTGACATTCAGGTTTATTGTCGCCTTTCTTTATGTATGAATATTTGGCTAAGGATGGTGATCGAACTAAGCAAAGAGATTTTAACACCTTGGGTGCTTGAGAAGATCCTCTGCTGTGCTGGGCCATAATGGAAATGGGTGTGCTCATGGCAAGCTCTGCTCGTCATGAGCACACGAGAGGTATACCTCATGATGAGCTGAGCTCGTCATGAACATCGAAGGGGTTAAAAGATTGTCTGGCCCTTGACTATTTTTATCATATCCCCTGGCTTAAGTATATAAGGAAGTGTTTTATGAGTTTGGGTAGGAGAGACTTATTTATAAATCCAGATACAATTTGTAGGAAGGATTTCTGTTGGGTGACTGGGTCCATCTTTAGAAAGCGGATGTTGGATAGAAAAGAAGGGCCACTGAGAAAGTTCAGCGTTTGTAGGCACATTATGTTGAAAACTGTGCAGTCAACTGAGCCATATCTTTTATGGATTAAAAGTAGTTACAACTGTTTTTATTGACTGGGTTTCAGTTGAACTTCTTTTACCTCCTCCTTGCTCACCCTCGCAGGGGAATAAGGGTCAGAACCTCTTGCTCTGTGGTTGCAATGGTAAGTCTTCACAGGACATGCTTCATTTTTTTAATGTTTTGTAGGGTTTATGAGAAGCCCAGGAAGTCATATATTATCCCTATTTTAAAAAAAGGCACTATTTATTCAGGTTCGACCTGCTCTTATGTGCAAGGGGTATGCAGACAAGGACAAGGCTGCTTGGAAGGAGAACTTTTTTATCTTATAAGAAAGAAATTGTTTCTGCTAAAGCAGAACATTTTGTAGATTTCATCCTGAAGGCACTGAACAGTACAAAGAGTATTTTTAAAATTATGAATGATATTGCTAGTCCTGAATGCACAAAAAATAAGGTTCTTCCTGCACAAGAGTTATGTGATAGTTTGGCTGATTTCTTCAAAGATAAGATCAGCAAAATTATTAAAGGGCTGGAAGGGAATAGTTTGGTCAGTCTGGATAGCAGACCACCACCTGATATGCAGGAAGGTTGGGCTGGGGTGGACAAGCCACTGGATCAGAAGGCTTTGTTAGAATATTTTGAGACACCCTCTGAAGGGGACTTTAATAAAATAGCTCTAGGTATCTCCTCAGGATCACTGTTGGACCCCCTTCCCCATAAGATTTGGAAAGAGTTAGGTTCAGAACTATTCCCATTTCTAAGACAGCTGTGTAGTCAATCTCTGTGCAGGGGGTCGGTGCCGACCTGCTGAAAATAGGCAGTCATATCCCCACTTTTGAAAAAACCTATACTTGACCCAGTCTGCCTTAAAAGCTATAGGCCCATTTCTCTCCTACCTTACCCAGTAAAGATCACAGAACGCCTGGTAACCAAAGCGTTCTCCCAGTTTCTGGAGGCTCATAATAAGATGGAGAACGTGCAATTCGGCTTCCGCCCAGGACATGAGACAGAGACTGCTTTAGTGACTGTTCTGGATGATCTTCCAATGCGAGCGGACTTGGGACAATCAGCTATATTGATCTTGCTGGACCTGTCCGCCGCATTCGACACAGTCTATCACAAGGTCCTTCTGATGAGGGTGGAGGGAGCCGGGGTAGTGGGCCTGGCGTTGAAATGGCTTCAATCCTATCTGTCTAATACATGACAGGCAGTAGCCCTGCCCCTGTATCAATCAAAGTTCACTGATATTCGGCATGGGGTTCTGCAGGGATCTGCGATCAGTCCCATACTATTCAACGCATATATGCGTCCTTTGATTGCCATCATCAAATCCCACAATATTGGCCTTGTGAATTATGCTGATGATACACAGCTTATCCTGTCACTGTAGGGAGATCAGTTGCAATCACTAGGTAAATTCCATGCCTGTATGCAGGACACAGTACACTGGCTGAAAAATAACTACCTGCAATTTAATGCTGATAAAATGGAGATCCTCTGTTGTGCCGCGGGGAAAGTGCCACTTTCTCTCCCTATCGATTTTTGGCCTAGTCCCTCATACATACCACCTGTATCCACTGAGACGGTTTGCAACTGGGGTATCTTTTTCAATCACAAGCTGAGTTTAGAAACTCAAGTCAATAAGATCGTTGGGGGCAGCTTCTCTCTTATTAGAGCACTCCAGAAGATGCTTTCGATGTTACCAACACAGGCATGTGCACTGGTGGTAAGGAGCGTCATTATGAGCAGGCTGAATTACTGTAATACCCTGCTGCTGGAGTCCCCCAAGTATTTGATTGGGAGACTACAGAGAATGTAGACTGTTGCAGCCAAGCTTGCTCTCATGAGACCACTACAGGCCTCTGCATCTCAAGCCCTTGTGGAGCTCCACTGGCTCCCAATAGTGCAGAGGATACAATTCAATTCGCTCTGTATTGTGTATAAGGCTCTGCATGGTATGGGTCCTATACCGTTGCACCACAAGTTCGGTTGGTATGTTCCGATTCGCAATCTCTCGTCCTCGGCTGATTGGGTGAAAGTACCGAGGATTAGAAGAGTAAACATGGGGGGGTGAGCTTTCAGCGTTGTAGCCGCACAGTTTTGGAATAACCTTCCCTTGGCCCTGAGACAGATTGAAAATTTGCTGCAGTTCAAGAAGAACATAAAGACTTGGCTCTATCCTCGAGTATAGAGCCTGCCTTTGCTTGGCTCCCAGTTGCACCTACGTTTTTCCTAGTCTGTATTCATGTTGGTAGGACACATGTCTCTTAGCGCCAGAATGCCAGTTGGGTTACAGTGCGTTTTATAAGTAGCGATAACATTAACATTAATGATCACATTTATCTTTTCACCAATGCTCTCAGGTAACACTGTACTCTATGTTCTTAGTTTTTTAAGGTCTGCTGTTAGGCTTAGATCCAGCTGTGATTAAGAGCAGCGGGTTAGTTATGGTTGATTGCTGTCTTTGAAAGATTACCTTTTTATTTGTCTAATTGTATTTGTGTATTTCTCCTAATTCTTGTAATTGTTCTTGCCAATCCAGTATTAATCTAATCGTATTTATATTGAAGATGGTGTTTTTTTTCAATATTGCACATGTGTAGTAGAATTGAATTTTTAATTTTGTACATGTATTGTATAATTGAACTTTTATGTTTTTTTGCAAAATCAGAATAATGTTTGTTTGATTGATTAAATTATATTAGTTAAAGCTGTTAGAATATGCAAATTCCTCCTCTTCAAGCAAGTTCTCAAAAGCCAATACCTCAGCTGCATCTCATGCCTCAACCTGTCAGCTTGCAGACGGTCGGCAGAGTCCATAGGGACATAGCAGCACAAAAGGTACCTTAGTTTTAGTGCCTGTCAGCATTCTGGTACCACAATAACTGGCCACTCTCATCAACACAGTATATATTTGCCATGACTGTCAAGTATATTGAAAGAGAGTGGGTGGAATTTTGCCTGTCCCTCATTGCATATCACAAGTCTGCTCCCGCTGTGTCTGATATCTGCCCTTAGCGGGTCCGTCTTTTTACCTAAAAGGTATATATAGGACTTCCCCACATTAACTTTCAAGACAGCCACTTTCTCAAATGTCTCCAATTCTATCATAGCCTTCCCACCTCCTCACGAGCATGTCTCCAGGTACAGCAATATGTCATCACTATAGAAGGATACAAAATGCATTTCCCATCCCACTTCTATGCCCTAATGACCAGCCTCACCCCTGCAGTGGGCAGCCAGCAAGTCCATGGCCCCTGAGAACAAAAGAGGTGACAGTGGGCTTCCCTGACGGTGTTCAGGCCCAATAGACAAGACCTCTTGTCTGAGACAGCCCAGATGCACTGGTGCTCCCGAAAACCCATAAAGAAGGTGTATCCACTGGAGAATGTGATCGCCAAAACCCATCTTTGTAAGCAATACAAATGAGCAGCCGCGGTTCGTGCAGGTAATAGTAGGGGGGTGGCTGTGGGGATGCATGGGGGGATGACGAGGGATAATGCTGAGGGAAAATAAAATAAATAATTTATTTCCCCCGGCATCATCCCTTGAGATCCCCCCGCATGCGGCCCCACCCCATCACCACTGTTACCTGCATGGACCGCGGCTGCAAATGAGCATTCCCGGTTGAGGGACTAAAAGCTTTTTCTAAATCAATTGACACTGCAGCTGAATTGCTGCAGTGTCACCGTGCATATCATCATAACATGTCTTTATTTCCCTTATTTCCACTGCTTTTCTTCTAATAGCAATAGACTCTCACAGCCAGGGTGCACCAACACAGTCATCAATGGCATAGTCTGTTGGATACTACCTTGACCAGTATTTTATAATCTAAATTTAGCATGAATAGGGGACAATACCTAGCAGGCATTAACGCCTCATGTCCTGTGTTTGGTATTGCCAGGATCACTGCTTCCCTTGTTATATGAGGCAGAGTCCCTTGCACGTGCACTACTTCATCATTTTATGGCATTTCCATGCCATTGCAGCAACATAAAGGGGCATATTATCAAGGACCGGTGTTAAAATTATCACCGTTTTATCGGCAGGAAACTGCTGATAAAATGGGCTCGTGTGCATTTCCTGTGGGGACAAAGCTGCTGACATTTACCTCTTGACTTGTGCCCCAGGTACTCGCGCTCCTTAATCCCCGCCATCGCCGCAGCTGCCAGGACACCGCAGCGCGGCAGCCGGGATAGGGGACTACATCCCCCAACAACCTTAGCGGCAGGACGCCGCCTCCAGCAACCAGGGAGCGCCCGAAGGCGCTTTAAAAGAAGGACTGCCCTCGGGGGAGCGGGGGGCTCGTGTGCATTTCCTGTGGGGACAAAGCTGCTGACATTTACCTCTTGACTCGTGCCCCAGTTACTTGCGCTCCTTAATCCCCGCCATCGCCGCAGCTGCCAGGACACCGCAGTGCGGCAGCCGGGATAGGGGACTACATCCCCCAACAACCTTAGCGGCAGGACGCCGCCTCCAGCAACCAGGGAGCGCCCGAAGGCGCTTTAAAAGAAGGACTGCCCTCGGGGAAGCGGGGGGCTCATGTGCATTTCCTGTGGGGACAAAGCTGCTGACATTTACCTCTTGACTCGTGCCCCAGGTACTCGCGCTCCTTAATCCCCGCCATCACCGCAGCTGCCAGGACACCGCAGCGTGGCAGCCGGGATAGGGGACTACATCCCCCAACAACCTTAGCGGCAGGACGCCGCCTCCAGCAACCAGGGAGCGCCCAAAGGCGCTTTAAAAGAAGGACTGCCCTCGGGGGAGCGGGAGGCTCGTGTGCATTTCCTGTGGGGACAAAGCTGCTGACATTTACCTCTTGACTCGTGCCCCAGGTACTCGCGCTCCTTAATCCCCGCCATCGCCGCAGCTGCCAGGACACCGCAGCGCGGCAGCCGGGATAGGGGACTACATCCCCCAACAACCTTAGCGGCAGGACGCCGCCTCCAGCAACGAGGGAGCGCCCGAAGGCGCTTTAAAAGAAGGACTGCCTTCGGGGGAGCGGGGGGCTCGTGTGCATTTCCTGTGGGGACAAAGCTGCTGACATTTACCTCTTGACTCGTGCCCCAGGTACTCGTGCTCCTTAATCCCCGCCATCGCCGCAGCTGCCAGGACACCGCAGCGCGGCAGCCGGGATAGGGGACTACATCCCCCAACAACCTTAGCGGCAGGACGCCGCCTCCAGCAACCAAGGAGCGCCCAAAGGCGCTTTAAGAGAAGGACTGCCCTCGGGGGAGCGGGGGGCTCGTGTGCATTTCCTGTGGGGACAAAGCTGCTGACATTTACCTCTTGACTCGTGCCCCAGGTACTCGCGCTCCTTAATCCCCGCCATCGCCGCAGCTGCCAGGACACCGCAGCGCGGCAGCCGGGATAGGGGACTACATCCCCCAACAACCTTAGCGGCAGGACGCCGCCTCCAGCAACCAGGGAGCGCCCGAAGGCGCTTTAAAGGAAGGACTGCCCTCCGCATCGCGGGTAGCGCGCGGGTAGCGCCGGGAGAAGCCCGGGACAAGGGCGGGCCCTCTGTGGCCCTCAGAGGCACGAGGAGGACGGGACGGGCCACCCCCCTTTCCATTTCTACCAAAGAGGTACTGTGATTCCCCTTACTATTTCTATCAACCCACTTTTTGGAGATTCGCATCATACCATGTCTATCTGGGAGGAGCTCAATGCCTTGTGTGGAACTAAATATATCCCTGACATTTTACCCACCATAAGCACAGCCACCAATCCAGACGATGTTACCCTTCGCTCTAATAAACCCCAATCTTCAGTCAAAGCACTACCGGGTGGGCTCAACACCAAGCGAAAGAACGATGATGCCATTGTCAACGGGAAAGCAGCCAAAACTCCAAAACTATGCTCCAGTCCCTCTCAGCCCCACTCCAACCTCAGCTCTGTGTCGGGGATATGGAGCATGGAAAAATGGAAAACCGCCCATCATCCCCTCAACCAACTTTATTGGTCCAGCTTGAGCATCTATTAACCTCCCTAATTTCACCACTGGTGGAAAAAATTAACGATCTGGGGGACAGGATATCTAACATTGAACTGATAATCAAAACACACATTCCATCAGGAACCAAACCAGTATTATCAGACCCTCCTATTCCCCTCACTGTCCTGGATAAACCCAAACTGAATTCCCGCAGGAATGCGCATTCTCAAACTATACCGCTTGTACAAACAAACCACATCGAGGCTAAACTTGAACCTGTTAGATTGCCACGAATTAATTTACCCCCTGAAGCCGCCCCCTATGTGACCGCTGTCTCTGGGATCCCACCACTAACTCATGGAAAACTTGAAACACGTCAAGATCTTTTACATAAGGCTATGTTTTGGTTACAGACCAATAGACCCCTGCCACCCGATTTAGATGGGGGGATCCTAAGCGTTAGGAGGGTGGGGTGGTTGGGTGCTTTGCCAAAAGACATTCCAGGGGTCTTGGTGCTAATTAGATTCAAGCACAGGAAAATAGTCCCTTATTTACGATCCTGCAAGTATAAAGAGGGGGATGGCCCAATTCGTATCTGGGACTTACATGACTTTTATCCGAGCTTTCCACCCACCCAGTTACCAAGAACACAAGGGCCAACGTAAAAATGCTGTTTCTTCCTTTATTAGAATTTTGTATAATATTTTTTAGTTATGAAAAGTCTTGGTTCCCCTGATCTCTTTTTTAAAATGGTAACTTTTTTCTTAGAAATTTTTCTATTTTTATCTATTTTAATGAATTGACTAAATGTATTGTTGTATATTTTTATTTCATTATGAATGCTTGTATGATATTCTTTGAAATATCGAATAAAGCTTATTTGATTTGATTTGATTTGATAAAACGGCGATAATGGGCTTGATAATACGCCCTTGTTAATTCCCATAGAAGCCCATGTTAACATCAGAACATGGGCTTCTATGGGAGTTAACAAGGGCGTATTATCAAGCTCATTATCACCGTTTTATCGGCAGTTTCCTGACGATAAAACGGCGATAATTTTAACACCGGTCCTCGATAATATGCCCCCTAATTCGTAGGCTGGCTGTCTCGTCACAACATTTCTCCTTCTGCTATCCTTGATGGGAGCTTTAATTTCCTCTCTCTCCAATGTGGCATCCAGGTCTTCCCTCTGTACATCATTTAGGGGCCGATTCTGACCTGGGTTGGAAAGCTCTCCAACCGAGCCGGATCCGGAGTGTTTTCCGACTGAGCAGGAGTCCTGCAGTCTGACCGAGTGAGTACGATGCTGCCACATGCTGCCGGACTCGGCTTGGTCGGATTCCCAAAGAAGTCAATGGGAGCCGGTCATACGACGCGTACATGGGCTTCCATTGACTGAATTGGTATGTCTTGCACAAGGGCGACCCTTGCAGTGGGTACGCGTCAGTGCCATCCACACCATACATGCCTGTGTTAGGAAGACCCTTGGGTCTCCCCCTGTGTCCAAGTCATAAGGCTGCGGGTGAAAGGGGGTCCGATGCGGACCCTCAAAGGCAACTTGCTGGACGTTTTGCAAGCCAGAAACTTCGGCTCACACCGGCTACCCGACGCTTGCATCGTACCTGCTCGGTCGTAAATCGCATCCATTGCACGGCACGGTTTACTTACGGACGAGACGTAAGGAACGGTTCGGACCCAGAAACGATTCGGTCGGTGAATTTCACGTTGCTCGCATCGTACTCGCTCGCTCGTACAGCTGTATGAGTCGGGCGGAAAACACGAATACGGCTCATACTTTTTCCGGCCGGATCACGTTTGGTGCCCTTCTGAGCGAGATCGGAATCGGCCCCTTAGTGTTTGGGTCCCCGCTGATCTAACATAAGTCATCATCGTCTCTCTGTCTGCCCTCTCCCCCCTGTTGATTTCTACAAGGTGCAATAATAGTCCAACATCACCATATGTATTCTATTTTGGCTGGTTTCAAGTAATCCTTAAGAGGCCTGGATTTCCACGAGTAGCTTCCTGCAATCTTACTGCTTAAGAATCCAGGACAGTAACCAACCCAGCTTGTCTCTTTCAATATGTTGCCTAGTAATATCTGCATTATGATCTAAGTGAAAGAATCAACCAGTTATGTCCCTATGTTTCACCCTGGCCTGTAGTATGACTTTGTATTATATATTTCCGATGCAACCTCAGCATCTAGCTCTGCTATTGTTTTTTCTACTTCAATACCTTTCCGTTGTAGGGTTGCCCTTACCCCCACATGTTGTGGTAATTTAAATGTTTTCACAAGGACAAGGGAACCCAAAAGGTATGCCGTAGGGACCTTGGGCAGTATCAATTTACAAAAAAACAATGGTCCCTACATGTGGACAGGATAGCAAACAAAAAACAGTAATCATACACCTAATAAGTAGTATGTTTCTTTGTCCAGCCGGACAAGAATTTTATTTTAAATGCTCTGGTTCATAAAGTGAATTTTAAGGCCAAGATAACAAGTGGGCACAGCCGTGACCCACAACAATCAAGACAAAACAACAAAGAAATGGCCCAAAAGGCAAAGCGAAAATCTGTCTGTATATTTATGTTTAGTGCTACAGACTTAATCTCTTAAACATAACCATACCATTGCATCAAACAATATAGCATTATCATATTGCATGTGGGGTTTTTTGTCGACGACGTTTCGATGCCTTTTTTACTTATGACATCATCATCAGGACAGGAATTATCAACATTATTGTTTTGTTCAACAATTATTAACACAATGCCTATTATCGCGTCAATGTCGGTTTCCTCGTTGGTTTCCTCGTTCAGGGTTACTGATGAGTAACCGCGGGGACTTAGGCTTTCTTACAAAACAAGTCCAGGGCTTCCATCAGGATTCTATGGAGTCGCCAGGAAACGAGCGTGATGGCTCAATTTTTAATGGCCGGAGCGCTATGGCTAATACGGCAGTCCGATGGGAATGATCTCATTCCCATCGTACTGCCGTATTAGCCATAGCGCTCCGGCCATTAAAAATTGAGCCATCACGCTCGTTTCCTGGCGACTCCATACAATCCTGATGGAAGCCCTGGACTTGTTTTTGTAAGAAAGCCTAAGTCCCTGCGGTTACTCAACAGTAACCCTGAACGAGGAAACCGACGAGGAAACCAATGAGGAAACCGACATTAATGCGATTTAGGCATTGTGTTAATAATTGTTGAACAAAACAATAATGTTGATAATTCCTGCCCTGATGATGATGCCATAAGTAAAAAAGGCATCGAAACGTCGTCGACAAAAAACCCCATATGCAATATGATAATCCTATATTGTTTGATGCAATGCTATGGTTATGTTTAAGAGATTAAGTCTGTAGCACTGAACATAAGTATACAGACAGATTTTCGCTTTGCCTTTTGGGCCATTTCTTTGTTGTTTTGTCTTGATTGTTGTGGGTCACGGCTGTGCCCACTTATTATCTTGGCCTTAAAATTCACTTTATGAACCAGAACATTTAAAATAAAACTATTGTCCGGCTGGACAAAGAAACATACTACTTATTAGGTGTATGATTACTGTTTTTTGTTTGCTATCCTGTCCACATGTAGGGACCATTGTTTTTTTGTAAAGTGGTAATTTAAATGCCACAGCTGTAACCCTTAAAGACGTCTCACTCTCTCCTAACATCTGCTGTTGTGGCTTAGTTGACTTAAACATATTGCACTATATGTGTTCCCACTAACTGTCTGAGCATGCTATCTTCCAGGGTTTCCACTCTTAATTTTCAGGTCAAGACTCGAGGCCAACACTGCCCCTAAAACTAATCAAAGCAATCACCGGCACATGGCCAGACTCAGTCCTCGCCATGTGCTCCACCCTCTCCTGCAAGCCCACAATGTGGTATGAGTATAGGATCAAATCCAGTCTAGGGTACTATTTATGAAACAGCAAATAGTGTGTGAACATCATAGCATGGGGTGTGCCACCCTTCAAGCATCTCATATCCCCCAATGTTTCATCAGGCCTTCAGAGCCCCAATGCCCTCACCATTGCTCTGTTTGGCAGCGGTGGAAAGATTCTATCAACATGTACACAACTAAAGTCACCTTCCCATAGCATTGGTGTGGTGAGCATGTGCACCATCATATGTTTTAAGGAGTGCAGAAATGTCCTCTGTTCCGTATTTGATATGTAAAAGAAAATCAAATTTATAGGCTTGCCATCTGGTTACCCCATAACAAAAACATATTTACCATCTGGGTCAATTTCCACTACTTGTGCTTAATATGGGAAACCTGATCTGATCCATATCAATGACCCCCTGTGTATAGGAGAAGTATTCAGTGCAATGCGACTACCCCTTCCTTTGCCAGCCCAATAATTTAGCCTCTTGTTGCATAATGTGCATTTCCTGAAAACATGTCACATCAATACCTTGTCTGCCCAGAAAGCTATGTGCTCTTTGCTGGGCACCTCATTCCCTGCACATTCTATGTCAGAAAGTCATAAGAATCCAACTCCATCATAAAACGATGTATATGCTAGAGAGGGCAGCAGCAAACGCTTCTTCCCCATGATCATGTAGCCTCCAATCATCTGACTCTGCCAGCGCCTCTTGTGATGTGGAAGCTCACAGTTGTAGGGGGAGAGAACTCCTCATCATGTGTAGGGTCAGGCCTGACATCCCAACATTACCACAGTCAGCAGTCATCCTAGAGTGATCATTTTGAGACCACTCTAGGACCTGCAGATGCATACCGTAAATCAGCATGTTGAGAGTGGCAATGTAGGTTCCCTCACACCTACAAGAAGAGTGGAATGGGAAGAGTAAGTTGTGCAGGCCTCCTGCTCCTCAATCCTGAAGGATAGGCCTACAGGCCAAGAAAACGTTGTACTGTAGCTCCCTGCAGAGTATACATCAAGAGGCTACAGCCAGCGCGGTACAAACTCTTACATATCTACACATCGATCCCTCATTCCCAAGAATCCCACGTCAATTTGTTGTCTCTATCAAGAATGGCCATCTTATATTTTTCCGAGCCAACCACAGCACCGAGACCGCCCTCATCGCCGCCACCGATGACATCCGAGCCATGATGGACAACGGAGAAACAGCGGCCCTCATCCTCCTAGACCTCTCCGCGGCATTCGACACTGTCTGCCACCGCACCCTAGTACAGTGCCTCAGCAACATCGGAATCCAGGACAAGGCGCTGGAATGGATCATCTCCTTCCTCGATGGAAGAACACAGAGAGTCCGCCTACCACCGTACAAGTCAGAGGCCTCCGAAGTCATCTGCGGCGTCCCTCAAGGATCATCTCTGAGCCCCACCCTCTTCAATGTCTACATGAGCCCCCTCGCGGCCATCGCACGCAAACACAACCTCAGCACAATCTCCTACGCCGACGACACCCAGCTGATCCTCTCCCTGACCAACGACCCCGCCTCCGCCAGAGCCAACCTGCACGAAGGGATGAAAGAGGTAGCCGAATGGATGACGACCAGCCGCCTGAAACTGAACTCTGACAAGACGGAGGTCCTCATCCTGGGCTCTTCACCCTCCGCCGGGGACGACTCCTGGTGGCCTCCCGCCCTGGGCACCGCACCCAAACCAACAGACCACGCACGCAACCTGGGCTTCATCCTGGACTCCTCCCTCTCCATGTCCAGGCAAGTCAACAGCGTCTCCTCGGCGTGCTTCAACATCCTACGCATGCTACGGAAGATCTTCTGCTGGATCCCCACCGAGACCAGGAAGACCGTCACCCAGGCCCTCGTCACCAGCCGACTGGACTACGGCAACGCCCTCTACGCCGGTACCACCGCCAAGCTCCAGAAGAGACTCCAGCGGATCCAGAACGCCTCAGCCAGACTCATCCTCGACATCCCACGTACCAGCCACATCTCCGGACAGCTGAGAGACCTTCACTGGCTCCCCGTCAACAAAAGAATCACCTTCCGCCTCCTCACCCACGCACACAAAGCCCTACACGACCAAGGCCCGAGCTACCTCAACAGCCGGATCAACTTCTACGCTCCCAAACGCCACCTCCGATCAGCCAACCACGCCCTCGCCACCGTCCCCCGCATCCGAAGAGCGACTTCAGGAGGAAGGTCCTTCTCCTACCTGGCCGCCAAGACCTGGAACTCCCTCCCGTCCGACCTGCGCCTGACCCAAGACCACCTCTCCTTCCGGAAGAAGCTGAAGACCTGGCTGTTCGAGCAGTAGCGGCACCCCCCCCCCCCCCCCCCCCCCAGCGCCTTGAGACCCTACGGGTATGTAGCGCGCTCTATAAGTGTCATTGATTGATATTTCATCAACTACAAAAGATCCCAACTGTGATTTATACTATATCAATTTGTCTGCTTTCCCAGGTGTCACTTTTGCTATTTCCTCCACATCACAGTCCCCCACCACCACCCCAGACAGCGATCCTCCTACAGCTCTGTCCTAATCTGCAACACTGTTCAGTGAGTCTTGTTTCTACTCTCTCCATTCCACCACTTCAATGACTGTTTGCCCTACTCAGTTTGTGCCTGTTTTAGATATGGTTTACATTGTTCCATTTTAAGCTTATGCGTGTTGCCTCTTGCAAGGCAGGTGAGCCTCCCCCTGGCGGTTCAAGTGTGATATTCCTGTCAGCTGCCAACTTATCAGCCCATATGACTGCATTCTCAGCTTCCAGGAAAAGTGAACCACACTATTATCCACTACTCTCAGGTCTACTGAGTAGAGTAATGTATATTTAACTCCTAGCTCTCTCAAGTTCCACTTGACATGCACAAAAGTATCCCTTTGGCGCTGCACTGCCACAATGTCACCTTGGTAGAGGGACACTCTCCTCCTTCCACTTCATAGGGGTCATTCAGACTAAGCAACTGTAGGAGGTGATCCCTTTAGTTCAATAGCTCTGGCATAGAAGGCAGCCCTTGCTAATGTGGGGTCGCTGGCACTCTGTGCACTATTTCTACCATGAAGAACTTACACAGGCCAGTTGGAGCTACACATTCCATGAACTATTGTTTTATGTGGAGTTCCATAGAGGGGCCCTCATTCTGTTCCGGGAGACCTATAATATGGATGTTATTCCTCCTTGAATGTTCCTCCCAATCTTCTGTTCTTGCTTCCAGCACTTCCATTCTAGTCACCAGATCTGTGAATTATGCATGCAATTCTATTACTGCTGGGTAGTTCACTACCAATACCAATTCAACCTCTGCCACTCTATCAGATAGTTTTGATTGGTCTGCTCTCAGATAATTGATGTCTTCGGCAACCTCATCTATTTTGGCTTCTAGCGTGACTTAAGGTGCAGTGATTGCTGGAAGCACCATGTTAAACCTATCAGTTGGACTCTCCACTATGTCTGAGCACTTCTCTCCTGGTTGTTGCCAGTAATGTCTACTGCCCAATCAGCTAGATTCCAACAGTCTGGTTCACTTGCTTCAACACGTGTCACTAATCCAAATGACAATATTCTACAGGTACACTAGATGGATGTATTTGGGAGGAAGGGGGAATTTCACAAATCTGTCCCACTGCTATAAACAATACAAACAGTGGTTCAGATATCACATTTCAGCAGGATTCAGCAGTCTTACAGTGTTCTAGTTTTCCAGTGCTCTGTTCCACTTCCTTTGTAACACCTGAGCTGCAGCCAGCTTCCTGCCATTCTGTGCACAGGTTTGTAAGGTCCATGGGGGAGTGACCTCAATATACCAGCAGCATCTGTTGGTCTGGAGTTTGACGGGTTGTAGCCAAAGTATTTCTCCTGTGCCCCACCACTCAGTTGCACAGTACAGGTATGTCTTTAAGGAGTAGTCAAACACTTTAGAGTGTGAGGGTTCTCATTTCCCATTCTGTTGGATCTCAAACAAGCCAGGGAACCAAACAAAGTTGTATTAAAAACACAACCATCAATTTAAAGACCATAAGGACAATCTGAAGTTTTTCTGGAATTAAAAGACCCAATAAAGGATTAAACAATGAGCAGCAGCAAAGTTGTGTAGGGTTACCAGCATAAAGCAACATTACTTTATTTCAAAAATACTCTTTCTTGTTTAGCTCAGAAGAAAGGTCCCCCAGACACTCCAATACAACAAGTTTTTGTTGAGAATCCCCAAATAAGCAGCATATTCTAAAAATACACACTTGAGCCCAAGACCATGCAATTAGAAATGCCTTACAAGACATGTGTCTACTATCTGGACCAATGTGGAAAACATTTGAACTTCATGCTATGTATATCCAAAATAGATAAAGGTAGGGAGAATATGGCAAATTTCCCAGATAACTGATGTCTAAAAATTAGTGAGGCATACTTAAATTCACTCCATGTAGGTTTTACTTTTTTAAATATCCTGGAAATGTGGCATGAATAACCAGTGAGTAAATAAAGTAGTTCTATTTTGATTAACTTTATGTATGTGGATATATTGAAGTTCTGTTAAATGTAACATATATTTAAACTGGTGACTAAGGTAATTAGTTCCAGTTAGATTCATTTTATGTAGACATGTTTCTTCTCTTGATATACTGAAAACCTTGATCTATAAGTACACCCTGGGTTTCTCCATTGTAGCTCAATTAGAGTCTATACCCAACATCCACCATCGTAACATCCATAATATGAGGATACTATCAGGTTCTTGTGGTCTCCCTGGATGGTGCAAGATGCAGAGTAAAGCATTCACAAAGGGATTTACCAGGTGCAGCTGGTTCAGGTAAGAGCGGTTTGTTGGGGCTGTGGTGGGCATTGGCAAGTCAACAATGGAGTAGGTAAATAAAATAAAAAAAATAATAAAACCACTTACCTTGTGGTTGCCACATTGGCAACTTGGTGATGCAGCATGCACCTGGTAAGTGGTTTTATTTTTTTATTTATTTGATTTTACCTAATCCATCATCTGTTGCCTCCCCCATGCCCCTCCCCATTCCCACCCCACTGCTCTTACCTGAACCAGCTGTGCCTGTGATTTACTCAGATCTAGCACACCTTCAAAGTCTAGAGAGGTTTTCAGGAAATGAGAAAGCAGCATCAATGTACTGCAAGTACATTTTTATCAGGCACACGTTCTTCGTTTGGCACATGCCTTTGGTGTGCAGCAAACGTCTAATAAAAACAATGGAAAAGAAAGACACCATCAGGAACAAAATAGCATGGAGTGGTGGTTATAGTGAAATCTTTTCAGCAAAACTATGAGAATCAGAAGCTGAAGAATGGTGGGTGTGTTATGTGTGGTGTAAGCAGCAAGTGAGGGAACATATCAAGCAAGAGCATGGTGTCAATATTCCACAAACACTTGATATGGTACATCATGCATTTTCATATAAACATGGCCATCTTAATATAAATAGGACTTAATGAAAGAAATAATAGAATAATGAACATTACCTTTTGCACACTGTCGATTTTAAGCTCTGGCGGTGCCTCAATCACCTGCACCACCTTGCAGTGACAAGGAACTGGAGGAACACCACAGAACGGAAAAGTTCGTTTTTTTGTTTTGTTCTCAATCTGTGAAAATAAAAGAAGTCCAGTCATACAATAACACGGATGAACAGACTATATTTAACTCTTTTAGAAATGGTTTTTATTCCCATAGGAACAGTATACATTTTGAATATACCATCTCATTGGGGGAAAACTGTTTTACAGACTATCCTGTACAATCCATTGGAATGAGGAGAATCATATGGTAATATTACATTGATTCACTACACATATGTGGAGGTGGCCAAAGCAATCTGCCTATTTTTAACTAATCAAAATTAGCACATTTTGTATTGACATTGTCATGAGAGTATCTGATATTGCTCTGGATTTTCTCAATGGGGAAATGCATGTAATCAAAGTAATTGATACAGAACTAGTGTTTCTCATGTGCATCTAAGATCACTAAAAGATTCTACAAACCATTTTAGAACAGTTACTTAGAAAGCTATAAAGGGTATTTAAAAATAAATAAAATGTGATGGTTAACAAAAAGTTGATATTTGGGAGGGTCTACCATAGAAGTCTACATTTGTCTTTAGATCTTCAAAAATAATGGCTATAATTTCTTTAGAATAATTTACAATAGCATCTCAGACATTACAAATATAACAATGTTAATATAAATCCTTCCCAGCAACATACTGCACACCTTCCACCTCCTTGTCAGTCTAAAGTCGTCTGTACAAAATGCGTGCTGCCATTAAACGCACATCACTCCATATTGATTTTGTTAAATCTTTCTATTATTTTAATGGAGTTATTCCAAGGAAGAAGCATTAATGACACAATACATCAATCAGAATTTATAGGGCTGATAATACAAAAAAATCAACGCAAACAAAGAGATAAGTACATGGCAAATTACATCATTCCGTACACATAGGGCTCATGATAAAAAAATGTCCTCCCAAATAATTGCTTGGATACAAATCCAGCAAACTCTAAATTCTTTCTTTCTTCCTCCCCATACTTATAATATTGGTGCTTCAATACAGTCCCTGTTCGTCATACATTCTTAAGTGCTAAATGTCATTAAAAAGTGCCCATGCTTCCTTAAAGTGCGATTGTTCCAGGGAAGGTAAACTCATCCCAAAATATGTCATCCCAAACTTATAGTGGCATTCTTCCACCGTGGAAAATTGATTAAGTACACAATCTAATACATCCTCCACTGCTCATAAAAAAAAACTTTTCATCCCAAAAAATCAAATAAATACAAGCCTATCTGAACCAAAATCCTTTACTCCTCCTACAAGCGCTTATAGTGACAGTGCTTCAATTCAGTCACCAATCACTGTACACCGTAAAGTGCTATACATAAAAAATTGCCTGTGCTCCACTAAAGTGCTAATGCTGCAAGCCGATTTCAACATGAATAAACCTGCAAAAAGATGAAACCCTAAAAGTGAGAGTGTCCAGCCATCTCCAATGCTCCTGGGCCCCTATCAATACCATTGAAAACTGTATTAGAGACCAAGATGCTACTCCTTCCAGACCCATTTCCTTCATCTCCTGTGATATTGTAAGGAGCGATTAACTCCAGGGTAGTACCAGGCTTCTCGCTTGCTGACATTCCGCACTCCCCCCATTCTGCCAGCCTAGGAGCAGAGATTGATTTACAATAAGTGGTAATCAGGGATCGGGCCATCTACAATGCAATAAGTAAAAGGTCCCCCGTATCATATTACCCTGTCATCTTGCCATCCCAAAAAGCCAAAAGTGCCATTTTCAGGGTAGGATTATTTGGTGTACATAAAAAAATGAGAATACACATGAGATGTCTTTCCCAAGAAAAGGGCCCTTGGTGATTTCTGCCTGGTCCCTTAAAAAATCCCCTACCTCTGTGATAGATAAATCCTCGCATTTCTCTACTGTTTCTTCAGTCAGAGCAGAAGAGAGGGATTGACAATGGAACAATGGAGTCTCTTCATAGACTGGGGAACTTTAGTATTCAATGAACGCTTTATTTTTCAACAACCAGGCAATTTATGCATAACTGTTTTGGGCAATTTAGGGATTTGGATGCACCACCTAAGATGGGGGACACCAAAATTCTTCAACATAACTAGATTAATAGAGTTATCGAAATTGGAGGTGGACGTTGAGAAACACCGCCATTGTAAGATCCCCAATTTCATATTGATGATGTTTTCTTTGCATGATAGTAACAATCCTCTACCATTTTTTGACAATTAGAGAAGAGATACGTTTGCAATGTTTTTCAAATAATGAGATTTTCCTCGAAGCAGCCATTCAAATGGCAAATAATCTCTCAATGCTGAACAGACTGAAAGAAGTATGTGGATATGTAGTCACCGATAATACACTCAGGACGTGGATCAAAACTGCTGTTTCCACCAGTCAGGTGGTCTACCTTACTTTGCAGGAGGACCTGGGTATCCTCTTCATTGCATGTCATTTTCTCTGAATCATGGAACAGTCAGAGGCAACTTGAGAGCATCTTTGCTAGTTACTGTCTTTTATCACTGGTTATATACATCAAAAACATCTCTAGTGATCAGAACATCAAACCAAGAGCATGAGAAATAACAACCATTTACTTTAAGCAGGGAAGGTCTTATACATTCAAATATTCTGTCTGCTAGTAAACCTGAGGATTATGCATGATGAATAAATCACTGTTTATTTTTATTTATTTATTTATTTTTTACATTTGTATGGCGCGCAGCTACCCAAAAAGGGTTTCCCGGCGCCTTTGGCATATGGATGAACAAAGGTATATGATGAGCATAGTTTTAGCACAGTTGTTTCTGGAAAAGCTAAGTTTTTATATTCTTTCGGAAGCTGGCGTAGTTTTCTTCTTTCCGGATATGTAAGGGAAGTGTGTTTCACAGGATAGGCCCTCTGACAGAGAGCGATCTTCCACCAATTTTTTGCAATCTAAACCTGGGAACAGCAAAATTTGCTGCAGTTTGGGAGCGCAGGTTTCTTGCTGGTAGGTAGGGAGTGGCTAATGCTTATAGATAGGTTGGTGCCATTTTGGATTTGATCTTAAACATATAGCTCAGGGTTTTGAAGCTGATACGGTGTTCTACCCTGAGCCAATGTAGATCATCCAGATGTTTTGACACTCTTGCGGTTTTTGGTATTCTACACAGGAGTCTTGCGGCTGAATTTTGGATCAGTTGAAGTCGCTTGATAACTGCTTGGTTTGAACTCAGGTAGAGGATGTTGCCGTAGTCAATACGCGATGTAATTAATGCGTTGACTACAGTCTTTTGTGTAGCGGAGGGCAGCATCCATAAAAAAAAATTCTGCCATTTTTTTATGGTGAAGCATAGGCCTGCGACTTTATTTGCCTGCTGTTTCATTGACAGGGCATTATCAATGATAACTCCTAAGTTTCTTACCTGGGTTGCTGGAGTGGGGAGATTTCCCAACTCAGGGGGCCAATGTGAGGAGTTCCAGAGTTCTTTATTTTTTCCTAGCAGGAGGATCTCGGTTTTATCACCGTTTAGTTTCAACTGGCTGATGGTCATCCAGTTGAAGATTTTCTGGAGCCCAATTTTGAGGAGAGAAGGAACTGAGGGATTTGAATCTGACAATGAAAAAATAATTTGGGAGTCATCTGCGTAGGTCATTAGGGTTAGTCCTACGCAGTCCGCAAGGTCAGCCAAGGGTCTGAGATATAGATTAAAAAACAGCGGGCTCAGAATGGAGCCCTGTGGTACTCCATGTGGGGCGTGAAAAGTGTCTGAGCAGGCAAGGCTAGATTTGATCTGGAAGGTCCTATCAGTTAGGAAGGACTTAATCCACTTCAGAGCATCACTGCAGATACCGTTTCTCTCTAGTGTGGCCAGGAGTATATTGTGAGAGATGGTATCAAACGCCGCACTCAAATCTAATAGAATGAGTGCGACCGTTTGCCCCTCATCCAGGAGTTTCCTAATATTTTCCGTGACACCCAGCAGAGCGGTCTCCGTAGAGTATCCTGCTCTGAAACCCGATTGTGTGGGATGGAGGAGGTCGTTTTCCTCGGCGAAGAGGGTGAGAGCAGAATGTATGTGCCTTTCCATGAGCTTGGAAAAGGCTGGGAGCAGAGATATTGGCCGATAGCTTGTCAGGACAGTGGGGTCAGCTGAGGGTTTTTTCAGGAGTGGGTTTACCATTGCGTGTTTCCAACATGACGGGACTGTGGAGAGTTTAAGAGATGAATTTAGCGTGTCTGCTATAATGGTCAGGGAGGTGGTGTCGAGCTGTTTTAGGAAACTAACGGGTAGTGGATCACGAGGGGAACCTGATGAAATGGACTTCAAGGAGGATTTTAGGGAGTCCACGGATATAGGGGGCCATTTCTCTAGGGTGTTCAATTTGTCCGGTAACACGGGGACATCATCCTGTGGGCCATTTCCATTGGAGATGGAGCTGATGTTAAGGATGATTTTTTCTATTTTTTCATTAAAAAAGGAGGCAAGGTCCTGACATTGTTTTTTATTTAAGGGACGAGTCGTAGCAATAGTTTGAGCACCTGCAAGGTCCATTACTGTATTGAATAAGATTTTAGCTTTATTTGCAGCATTGTTTATGGTGTTGGCCACATACAGGGCACGGGCCTTAATGCAGGAAGAGTGGAACGCATTTCTGGCCTTGTTGTATATTATCTTTTTTTCTTGATTGTATTCTTTGCGCCATTGCCTTTCTAGGGCTTTACATTTTGATTTTTCGGTTTTAAGAAGTTCATTGAACCAGGGGTCTGGGGGGCGATGAGTGTTTCTTTTTGCCTGAGTTTGAGGAAGACATTTATTGGCTGCGTTTTCTAGCCATAGAATGGTGGCTTCGGCTAGACTTTCCATATTCTGGCCATGAGTAGGTGTGCTATTTGTTAGGGTTTGATTCAATTTTTCTATATCAAGGAGTTTCCAATTTCTCATGGAATTTGCTGGCCATGCTCTATTTTTTTGGGGGGAGTTTGTTCGATTGAGGCAGAAGCTAAGGAGATGATGGTATGACCAACATATGGGGATGGATTGAATCCATTTTAATTCTAGGATATTGGAGAAAATGGGGTCTAATAAGTGTCCTGCCTTATGCGTAGGTCCTGAGTTGAGTAGTGTCAGGTTGAGAGCAGCTAGGTCGTCAATTAGGTTACAGCACGCCACATTTGTCGAGTCCTCAAGATGCAAATTTAGGTCCCCGAGGAGTGTGAAGTTTTTGTAGTCTAAAAGAAAAGGGGTGATATAGTTTGCTAGGTTAGCTGCCCATATGTTGGCATTTCCAGGAGGTCTGTAAATTAGGAGGCCGGAAAAAGTGAAGTTGGGGTTTAAGGTGATTCTAAAAAGAAGCGGCTTCACAGTCGGGAATATTGACTGGATGCATATTGCAGATAAAATCTTTGCGAAGGATAATTGCAATACCTCCACCTACTTGGCCCTGTCTATCTCTTCTTACGATGGCGTAGTTAGATGGGAGAGCGGTTGCTACATCCGGGCCGGAGCTTTCATGTAGCTATGTTTCCGTTAGGAACAGGGCACTAGGTGCTTTGTCTAGCAGGAAGGTGAGGATGTCGAGTTTATGTAGTGGCAGAGATCTGCAGTTTACGCTAAAAAAAGAGTATTTGCAAGAGGTGTGCTTTGAGCGTTGGAATGGTATTTGTGTACAAGTATCGGGATCAGGATGTGGTTGGATATTAGTAATGGAAACATTGCAATTCGTGCAGTGTGTGCTACCAGATGGCGAAAGCACGATGCAATCACGATGTACTGCAGGGCGTAGGGCTCTTAATTGATCGGAGCTCATACCTGAGGTAGGGCGGACTGTCGGAGAATAATTCCCTGCCCCATGTCCCGTACTGTCCCGGACGGGCCCAGACGGGCAGGTCTTAGGCTTGTCTTCGGCGCAGCTTTGGCGCGGTTGCTGCGCGTATTCGCTGCGCGTCATAGGGCGTGTCTGCTTTATGTAGAGGACGGGCTAGTCTTCAGCTCCGCCTCTACACATCCGTTTGCCCAATCAGTGCCTGCCCCAGCCTGGAAGCCGGAAGAAGGTACCGCCCTGCACCCTCCACACAAACAAGCCTAGCGCTTGCGGTGGACCGGGGCTACAGGGGTCACAAAGTGTTTTAAAAAGGATGGTCTTACCGAGGTAATTTCACAATATTTACATCACACAGTGCAATTTTTTTAAATCAAATCGACGCAGTGAGTTTAAAAGGTTGGTGTTATTCGCGCTCGAACATGCGTTCGTTTTTCAGCGCTGCTCGGCTCACATTTAGTGTTTCTGAAAGTAAAAGGCGGTGTAATTTGCAATCAATCACGCAGCTACAGCTTCGGCATATCCTTTGTTCGTCAAATGTCAACAGGAGGAATGCAAATATTAAAGGGCTTATGTAGAGGACGGGCTAGTCTTCAGCTCTGCTTCTACACATCCGTTTGCCCAATCAGTGTCTGCCCCAGCCTGGAAGCCGGAAGAAGGTACCGCCCTGCACCCTCCACACAAACAAGCCTAGCGCTTGCGGTGGACCGGGGCTACAGGGGTCACAAAGTGTTTTAAAAAGGATGGTCTTACCGAGGTAATTTCACACTATTTACATCACACAGTGCAATTTTTTAAAATCAAATCGACGCGGTGAGTTTAAAAGGTTGGTGTTATTCGCGCTCGAACATGCGTTTGTTTTTCAGCGCTGCTCGGCTCACATTCAGTGTTTCTGAAAGTAAAAGGCGGCGTAATTTGCAATCAATCACGCAGCTACAGATTCAATGTTTTCAATCAAATGGTTGCAACAATATAACTCTTGAACTATGGGTGTTATATATTTTTTTCTAGTTTTCTTGCAGCTCGGGTTTCATGAGGGTAGTTCAGTGGTGAAATCAAGGGGGTATCTCAGTGGTGCAATGATTGTTCCCAAAGCCAAACAGATCATCACTCAGAAAGCAAACTGAATCCCAACACATAACTTTAGGAGTATCCTGGTTTGCAGATAATACATTTGACACCATCTGCAGTTCTAGATTGTATGGTAACACGTCAATTGGAGATCCAGAGATGGGACAAAATTCAAATTCAATCTCATTTAACATTTGTTAAAATTCAATATTTCTGGGACCACTTTAGTTGGAAAAGCACCCACAGTGGGCCAACTTGGGGTACAATGGGGGGCTATTTACAAAGATACATTTTGCAAATGAGTAAATCTATATGTGCAAATGTATTCTTACACTTTGTAGTAACTTTAAAACAATTGTTTAATGTTACTACAACGTGTAAAACTACATGTTTCCTAGCCCCTCACTTTAGGGGTTGAGTCTGAAACAATTTCAAATATATTGATAATGAAGCACTAATAGTAAATTTATGCAAGAGCTAAAATCCCTCGGAGCCACAGTCCAGATGAGATTCCCCGCTGCATTGAGAATCATGTGGCGAAACAAGATGCACAATATCAGGGAGCCCAGTGAGGTAAAAACTTTCTTAGAACAAATAAAAGAACAGATGCGGACCACAAATGTAAGTTAAAGCAAAATAAAGTGCGCAATTCAAGGCGAATCATGGAGCTCAAAATGGCGAACAATACCGCCCAAAAAAAAGATAGGAGGCTTCCTCGGGGTGGGTAACTGTGAATGTCACAGAAAACACAAAACAAGCAAAAAAAAAACACCATGGGTGGAGAGCAAACTAGGGAAAAAAACGAAAAAAATGTCCTCAACATTAAAAATAGGAGGAGTCTATAGGGATTGTAAAAATGAAACTATTTTAAGTACCTACAAAGAATTGTGTGATGGCAGCAACTAAGAATTTAAAGTTCTCTCGTGGAACGTAAATGGACTCAGAACAAATAGTAGACGGAGAAGGATACTCGAGTACTTAAAAGAAGTGGACAACGAAGTGATAATACTCCAAGAAACACATCTCTTAGAGACAGAGTGGGTGCAGATAGTGAAAAAACGTAGTTGGGTGGACACCTACGTATGTATCAATCAAGACTGCAATGTTAAAGGCATTGTAATTCTTTTTAAAAAATCACTCAAAGCAAAAGTCGAGCAAAAGATAATGGATAAAAAAGGTAGATGGGCCCTAGTAAAGGTAAGAATATACAACAATATCTTCACCATAGCAGGGTACTATGGACCAAATACTGATGACTCAATCCCCCTTCAAAGGCTATACACAGAACTACTGTCGACAACGTCTCCAATATTACTAGGGGGTGATTACAATATTATGCTGGACCAAAAACAAGATAGGTCCCCCCCCAGGAAGACAAGCCAATTTACCAAAAATGAGAGAATGGCTGGGTTTCTACAAAAAAGACTTAGGTTTGACAGATATGTGGAAAGAGAAAGGCAATAAAAGGTTCCCCTTTACTCTACATAATAAAAAACTAGGCCACAGATCCAGAATCGATTACTTTCTGATAAGCAAAAGCCTGCATAGCAATGTTAAAGCTATAGACCATATACCAGCTCATCTATCTGACCACTCAGCAGTGCAACTCACCCTACAAATCACAAGAAATAAAACACAACCCAGATGGACAGTTGACCGCACCTTATTACTAGATCCCAAACTACGGGAAGAGTTAGGTACAACATCAGCCAACTTCTTTGAGGATAATAGAGAAGGGATATCAGACCAAATCACTTGGGATACATATAAAGCAGTCATTAGAGGAAAACTAATTAGCATGGGAGCTCATAGAACAAAACTCGCTAAATACGAGATTGGAGATATGGAAAAAAGTATAAATTTAATTGATGTACAGATAAGGACAGAAAATGATAAAGGTAAAATAGATACCCTGGAGGAAGAAAAGAGGGAATTAAAAGAAAAACTGGCGGATTACCTAGAAAAAAGAGTTCAGTTAAAGTGGGAAGTCAGCAACCTCGCTAATCACGAGTATGGGGAGGGTTGCGGGAAACTGTTGGCCTGGAAGACAAAAACAGACCAAACCAGGAATAGAATTGTGAGCATACAGCAGAACAATCAAATCGACTTAACTTCTGAAGAACCGGTAATCATGCAAGAATTTGAAAACTTTTTCTCCAACCTGTACAAGGAAGACTCCTTCCCATCAGAAGAACACATTGGAGACTACTTAGACCCCTTACTCTTACCCAAACTATCGGAAAAAGAAAAAGAGGAGCTAAATGCAGAAATAACCATAGAGGAGGTAAAAATGACACTGAAAAATCTGAAAAGAAAGAAGGCTGCAGGCCCTGACGCCCTCCCAAACGAACTATACTCCGCCTTGAGAGAGATCTTGGCCCCACCGATAACAAAACTCCTAAACACAATTAACAAGGAACAGAGTAAGATTCCAGACTCCTGGAATGACGCAACCATCAGCATCATTTTAAAACCAGGGAAAAATCCTGCAATCTGTGAATCATACAGACCCATCTCGCTTTTGAACTGCGATTATAAAATCTTTATGCAGATCATAGCAAGGAGACTGGCCCTTGTAATACCAAAACTGATCCACCCGGATCAGAAGGGATTTGTAAAGGGAAGACAAATATATGAAATAACCCATGAACTATTTGCCGCGATTGATGTAGCGACGTGTGAAAAGATCCCCCTAACCATAATAACTTACGATGCGGCTAAAGCATTTGACAGAGTTAACTGGTCTTTTCTAAATAAAGCCATCACTAAATACAACCTTGGGCATTGCTTTAGTCATTTGGTGTTGGAGACCTATAAAAAACCAAGAGCTAAGATTCTAATCAATGGGAGCCTCACTTACAACATCATTATACAAAGAGGAACGAGGCAAGGGTGCCCCCTTTCGCCACTACTCTTCAACCTCTACATCGAGCCTCTATCAAATACTCTAAGAAAAAATGACTCAATAACTCCCTTCAAATATCGAGAGTGGGGCTAAAAAGGTGGCGCTATATGCGGACGATCTAATGATCTTCACAGATAACTTCCAAAACTCCGCCGCAGCAATAGATGAGACTATTATAGAATTTGGAAAAGTATCTGGGTATGCAATCAACGAAGCTAAAACTGAATCCCTGAGTTGGAACGTGCATCAAAATATCCCGTTTGCTAAAGACAAAATAAAATATCTGGATGTAACACTGGTAAAGGATTTAGAAAAAGTGCCCCAGCTAAATCTTAATAGGGTTGTTACTGAGACCAAAAAACTACTCAAAGTATGGGACGGATTACCACTAAGCCTCTTGGGGAGATCAAACTTGATTAAAATGTCCATACTCCCCAAATTTACGTATCTCTTCAATGTCATCCCACTGGAATTTAAAAGAGATTATCTAAAAAAGATCCAGGGAGAAATCGTGAGCTTTATATGGGCATCTAAAGGATCAAGGATTGCCTGGAATAAAACAAGGTGGAATAGCCAGCCCAGATCTTGTTGAATACTGCAGGGCTTTCCAATTTAAAAACTTGAGACCCTTATTAAAAAAATACGAGTTCTATCCTGATTTCCTTCAAACATTGACAAACAAAACGGACTATTTCCTATTCAAATTCGGACAACCGAAATTCTTTAAAAAAGTAAAATTGAAGATCCTAATTGGCGCAGCAAAACTATGGTACCAAGTCAGACGTTCTTTGAACATTACAGTTCCTTGGCTCCCATATGGGATTCCCCGGGCACACCAGAATGCCTAAAAGACTCTCTGGCACTGCCACTAAAAACGGCAGGAATCAATGAATGAGGTCAGCTGATGACAGAGAACTTAATAAGATCGTGGGAATACATAGTAGAAATCACCAATTCATCGGTGTCAAAATTTAAATATTACCAACTTACAAGCTGGGCAAGCTCATTAAAAGAAAAAAAATGGGAAGAATAGATCTAGAAAAAGAGATGGCGAAAGCCACTCTAATAAAGAAGGAAATATCAAAATGATACTGGGCTCAAATTACTGCAGGAGAAGAAAACTTTGTGCTCCCAGAATCACTTTGGAGGAAGGACATAACAGAGCTGGACCTTCAAAACTTATGGCAGAGATCACTAAAAAAACTGTTGGTCAACCATCAAACCAGCCCGCCTGAAGAGAAATCATCTATTCACAATACACAGGGCATACTGGACCCCTAAAAGACTATCAAAATTCAAAGGAACCAGCGTAAAATCCTGCCCAAAATGCGGGCTAGAAAAAAGCGGACGACCTGCATATGTTCCTTTACTCGATTCCTTCTGGCAGGAAGTTGGTAAGACGGTAAGCCGGGTACTGGGAAAACATCTATAAGTAAGTACAACTCTTATTATTTTTGGATTGACACCAAGGTGGATATAAGTAAAGAGAAGTTAACAAAAAAACAGGAAAATCTGTTGTTTGTCCTAATACTACTTGCAAGAAGGGAAATATGCTTAAACTGGGTTAAACCAGTACCACCGACACATAGTGATTGGCTAAATTCCATATTAAAAACACATAACATGGATAGGAAAGGAAAGGAAAGCCCACAAAAAAATATAACTTTTGGGAAATCTGGGAAACTTATCACACACTAAACACACAAGGCAATGTAGGAACTTGACCTATTTAATCAAATCCAATGATTAAAGCCGTGACAGTAAATTCAGACGGGAATCATTCCTGTCGAGTGGTCAGGAAGACCAGCTCTCCCCCCGGATACAAAGAATTACTGATTGAAGTATACAGGAGAGCTAAGTAATGACTCCACCTCAATAAAGGGAAACTCTCTGTTGCCAGGAACAGTATCGCTAAGAGAGTGCAGGTACAATACTGGATGTCATGGCTTCCCACTAGACTCCTTACATATATCACGCGCAAAATGAGGAATAAAAAAAATATTTAAAAAAATAAAAACTAATAGTAAATTTAAGACCGTATTTTAAGTTCGGCACAGGTGGCGGAAACCTCCATGATGGACGAGGAACTCCCAATAGCAAAGTACGGGGACATTTATAAAATTTATTTAAACTTTTTTAAAAAAGTAAAACTGTGTTATTGCTACTTTTTAATTTAAAAAACTTTGAATGAGATATTTCATTTTTTTTAACATATTAAATTTAAATTATTTATAAAACATTTATTAAATAAAACATTTTCTCATAAAAGAAATTGTTCATATTTATTTATTATGTATGAAGATTAGAAACGTTATTTATATTTATTTACCATAACATTAAAATAAAGATATAAGTCCATTGTGCAGGCCTCTGCAGCCTACTATAAGGAACTGTACAGCGCAGATACTCCGAGCCCCTGCGCAGATCTCTGCACTTTTGTGTGTGGCCTGCCAATACCTTGTATGCCTCAAGAGGAGCGGGACTCTTTAAAGTCCGATGTCATCCGTGATGAGATGAGTGCCGCCTTGGCACACATACAGGGGGGTGAGGGGGTGCTGGGGCCTAATGTTTTCCTGACAGAGTTTTGGTGCTTTCTGTGGCCTCAGTCGGGGCCTTTGCCAATAGAGGTATTCAAAGAGGCCCTGGGAAGGGACACACTCCCTTTGGATCTTAGAACAGCGGAAATAGTCATAATGTCTAAACCCGCCACGGAAGGTATGCACTGTAAAGACTTTCAGCTCATCTCCCTCTTAAATTAGAAGGCAAAAATCTGGGTCAAGATGTTGGCCACCCATTTAACGAAGGTTATTAATTGCCTGATCCATCCAGACCAGTCCGGATTCATGCCTAACTAGGCTACGCATCACAATATACTTTGAGTGCATACTGCAATCAAGATGAGTAAGGACTATTGGGGTCACCGGTCTCTACTTTCCATTGATTTTAGAAAAATACTTTGATGCAGTGGACTGGGTATACCTGTTCACCCGCTTGCCCCGCATGGGGTTCGGTCCCAGATTCATCGGGTATGTGTGTTTACTATCCACTGGACTGGTGGCTAGGGTGCATGTTAGGGGGTGTCAGAGTCTCTTCCGGTGACACGGGCATTTGTCAGGGTTGCCCATTGTCGCGTTTGCTGCTCGCCCTTGCAATTGAGACCCTGGCGGCCTTAGTGCAGATTGACGAGTTGTTACGGGGTTTTCAGTGGACCTCTGTAAGCAACAAGATTTTGCTGTACGTGGCCGATGTTCTGTTATTCTTAGAACACCCAGAGTCATCGGACCCTAGGGTGCTTCAAATGCTACAGCTTTTTAGAACCTATTCTGAGCTACACGTGAATATCAAGAAGTCATCGATATACCCAAATAATCCTTGCCCGGTGGATATGCGGTCGCTGTGGGAGGGAGACCTGAGTACACCAGAGTATAATGATTGGGGAGAGGCAGTGGAGGCACCTAGAGAGGCGGTAATGGCCTCTTAATTTTGATTGATACAGCTAAAACTGCTCCATCGTGTTTACTTCATTAGAGTTTGGTTGCACCGCATGGGCCTAGTGGCTGCAGGGAATTGCCTGTGGTGTGATGAAAAATACAGGGACTTTTGCCATACATTTTGGCACTGATCTGGCTCTCCCACTTTTGGAACGGGGTTCTAGGCTGATTTCAAGAAGTGCAGGGCTGGCCTATCCCCAGGGAATCCAAACAGTTTCTTCTACATATCACTGACGACTTGGGCGGAAATCAATATCAAAGAAGTCATTGCTGTGACTGCGATTGATGTTGCCAAAAAAGATATTGCCAGAGCCTGGAAGGCATGGATTATTGCATGCGGTTGGAGCTCCCAATTCACTAAGGGGCTCATTACGATGGCGGAAGGACCGCCACCGCCAGTGGACCTCGATTTTCCAGGTGGGAATCCAATTCAGACCGTGGCGGATGCAAAAACAGTCCGCTAAAGTTCCGCAAGCAGGTCCTTTTCCAGCCGCCTTGCAGAGCCAAAACATAGGGCATCAAGGCACCGCCATAGGGATGACAATGTCCCTTTCCGCCTATCTTTTTGCGCCGGTCATCCTACCGCGAAAAGTGTAGTGGGCCCCCCTTGTGCTGGGGGAGTGGTGGACACTTGGGGGTACCTATGGTACCCCCCTACATTTCACTGTGTGGTGCCTGCCATGTAGTGCAGTGAAATGCAACATATGCAATTTTACAATTGTGGCAGGTGCTGCTGTCAGCAGCACCCGCTGCAATGTTAAAATGAAGAATGCGACCACCATAGTGGCATTCGCATCCTAATTTGTGTTGCGGGACCGCCGCAGGCATGGCGGACGGTCCCAATTTACAACAGGATGGCGAACGGACTCCAGTCTGTTCGCCATACTAATGATCCCCTTAGAGAGGGGATGTCCCCAGAAGCACTATAAAGTATGGAAGGAATGGGCCCAGTTCTGGGGCGCCCAGTTGGAACCCTGCCTGGACAGACCTTGGTCCACTGCTGGAGTTACTTGCTGTCACAGCCTTGACAATATTGAATATATAATTGGGCTGTGAGGTCCAGGTTCTGCTGTACCAGTCAATGTTATTATTCCATTTCTTATTTCAAGGTTATTATACTGTGCTGTAATTGTGTTTTTCTGGCGCTGTATCGTATGCTGCTCCCGAGTGCAAAATGTCACCAACTATTTTGTTTGTAAATTCCATAAAGAGTAAAAAAAATAAAAATAAAGATATGTATTTTTTAAAAGCCAAAATAAAATAAATAATTGTTATATTATTTCCTCCTGGGTATCATTTTAAGACTAGAAATGCCTTTTCAAAAGAAGTGGAGGAGATGGTTGGAAGTCAGAGTCAATGAGGGTTGGCAACTTCAAAATTCATTATTTCAGCCAGTTAGTGGAGGAGCTGGAGAAAGGCAAGTTAGTAATACCACTGGTTTCATTATTAATACTTTGTTTCACTATGCGTACCCGATCATCTGAGAAGAAAGTATAGCAGGAGGGTGGACAACAGCTGGCATGATGATGGGATCACCAGCTTTATCACCTGTGACTCGACTCACCGACCATAATTCAAGATTCCCATGACAGTTTTCACTGTAAGAGCTACAGCCGATAGAGAAATTGTTCACAGCCCACTGACCTACTGAATAATTGGAGCCTGAGAGACAGACATTTGTTTCTTCAAAAACAGATCCCGAAAGCAGAGGTTTAAACAAAACAATTAATGGCTGGTTTTCTCCCAGCATGTAGGCGACACATAGGGCCTGGTTTACAAAATTCAGCATACACTTTTTTGTAAGTTTACGATTTTTGCAATTTACGTAAGTGTAAGTTTACCGTTGTGAATCTGGCCCTTACTGCTTTTTCCCACTCAAGAATACCAGGTCAGACGACTTGCCTTAAAGAGGCAGGTCGTGCAATGCTGTGAAAATGGCTTTTCTGTTGTTGTTGTTGTTGTTGATGGAATCCACTCAGGTAGTGGTAGTGGTCCCTACAATGGTGGGGAGCACACAGTGTTGTTTTGAATACCCCTCACACACCAACAGGCCCCTTGGTGTCATGCTTCATCATTGGGGTCTTCGCACCACTCTACGGGGTGCGGCGTGCTACGACTCACGACTACGTAGGAGCACTTGAAGTGTACTATGTGTTGGTGTGTGTAGGGAATATAAGTGTGAGTGGTGAGGTGGTGAAATGTGATGGTTAAAAGATACCTGGCTCGTAGGATGAAAAAATAAAATGTATTATGCCCTCGGCTAGTATCGTTAAAAAGGGTTCAGTGTGAGGTTGCTACTGTGTATTAAGGTACATCAACCCCTCAGAAAGTGCGTCGACATGTTTCGGAGTGTGAAAACTCCTTCTTCAGAACGAGGATCTGCACAACTACCCTCACCTTACTCACATGTAGTGTAGATGTAAAAGTGAACTCTACAAAAAGTTACAATAAACTAAAGGTGTAATGTTCCTAATGGTGTTTCAATATGGTAGTCTGTTGCGCCCAATTGGCGTTCATAGAACAAGACCTGTAAAGAGACAAAGCAGAATAAATCAGAATAAATCATACCATCACAATAGGACGTAACTTTTGACCAGGGAAAAATGACCTGCTCAGAATAAAGGTGGGTAGTGTAGGACCAGTTGAGGTCTAGAACCCTAAAAAGAAAAAAGGACAAAGACACACTAGACAAAGACACATGTGTGTCTTGTAAAAAAAAGTAAGGCTGCTTTCGCCTGTCTCAGCTTTTTTTTCTTCAGAATCCCTACTAAAAACTTACGCCTAGGAAGTGAGTAAAAGGGACATAGTAGAACAAAATGAAGGGTATCCTGCGGAGACCTAGCGTCGCAGCCGCAGGTACCCTTCAACTCCACTGTACTTGTAAAGCCAGAGGGAACAGCAAGTATGTGGTGTAGGAGGTTTAGTCTGAAACGAGTCATATAAAATCTTTCCTGCGCATTGTGTATCACTGCCAAATAAGGTTCCATTCTACATGATTTTTTCAGCAGGCAATGCGCCGTGACAGACGATTTCCCCCTTTCCCTGTCGGCCCTTTTCGAGGATGTCCAATCAAAAAAACGTTTTTTAACCTGAGTCCTATTCAGATTAGTCGTGGACTCGGGGTCCGAAAAGGAATTCTTGCAGCCAATTGATTCCAAAGAGACTTTTACATACTTTAGCCACGGGATCTGTACCCCTCTATCCCGGCTCATACAGTCTTTGATGATTTGTCGGCTAAAGTTGGCCTCTGGGTTGATCCAAATTTTGATCCAAGCCAAGAGTGGTCTAATCATTATTCTGTCTTCAATGTATGATTCCCCCAATTCATTGTGTGTAATATAAGAGGGGGTGCACTGGGGAACCTTTAATAACCTTTTGAAGAACTTGTTTTCCTCTTTTTGGATCTGGCACACCCGGTTGCTCTTAAAACCCCATACTTCAGCACCGTATAAAACTTTGGAACAAACAATTGATCTGTACAGGTTGAGTATCTGCTCAGGTGACCATCTGCCAAGCCTCTTCCCGTATGCCATTATGGCACCCGTTGATGCCACCAGTTTGGCTGCGTGTCTTTCAATGAGTCTTTTGAATTCCAATTTCTCATCGAATAGGACTCCTAAATAGGAAAAGGACTTCACCCTGCCCAGCCTGTAGGATCCTATCCTGTGTACAAAGACCCTCTTTGTGCTTATGCCTGTTGACATTACATATGATTTTTCCAGATTTGCTGCAAGGTCGAGCGAGTTCATAAAGTTGACAAAGCCGTCTATCAGTTTTTGGAGTCCCAGTGAGGAGCGGGCCAACAACACGGCGTCCCCCGCATATAGGAGGACTGGCACCGGGCGCTGACCTATTTGGGGGGAGTCCACACCCAACTTCACTAGCTCTTTGTCCAGTTTGTTAATGTATAATGAGAATAGGAATGGGGCTAATATGCAGCCCTGACGCACCCCACTGGTGCAAGAGAATGGTTCTGTCTTCATTCCTTCTTTCGTGTATCTCACTGTGGCTGTGGTCTCCCAATGTAGGGCTTTTAGTCTGTCAACCAGCCCCTCATCCACTCCTAGGTTTGTCATCAAGGCCCATAGTTTTTGTCTGTTGACGCGATCAAAGGCCGCAGAGAGGTCCATGAACCCCATGTGAATAGCCCCTTTACTGGCAATGGTGTACTTCGCCGTCAGAAGGTATAGGTTTAAACATTGATCTGTTGTTGATCTCCCTTCTCTGAACCATATTGCGTGTCCACTAATATATCATTGTCCTCTGCCCAGGATTGTAGGCGGCCTAGGATGACACGCCCCAGGACCTTGGCCGTCACATCGATTAACGATATGGGGCGGTAACATTGTGGGTCGTCCCGATTCCCCTTTTTATAAATAGGCACGATGGTAGCCGTGGACCAGGAACGGGGCAATCCTGCCACTACTACCTCGTTCAAGACCCTCGTGAGAATGGGGGCCCACAAGCCGGTGTTGCTCAAATAAAGGTCCGGCGGTATCCCGTCAGGGCCTGGCGCTTTGTTTTTTGATAGCCCTGAGATTGCGAGGTTCACTTCTGACAGGGAGAAATCTAGACAAGTGGATGCTGGTTGACTTGCTCCCTCCTCCCCCTGTGGCGCTTCCGTATGGCTGTAAAGGCTTTGATAATGGATATGCCATTGTTCGGGCAGAATTGTGTTCACCACTTCCGGCCTGCTCGGGTCGCTAAAACATGGGTCATTGATGACTTTCCAAAATGCAGCCATGTCCCTCCTCTCTGCTGCCTCCCTTAGGTCCTCCCATACCTGAGTTTGGAGGGTTTGTTTGCGAGATTTCAAGGTTTTTTTATAATTGGATCTACAGCAAGCTATTTTAAGGTTATCCCTTGGTCTCTGGCTAAGGCATTTTTTTAGGTCTTTAAGTGCCTTAGTACAGTCGTGGTCGAACCATCGCGGACTCTGGGTTGTTTTTGGGCTTTTTACTGATTTTAATGGACCGTCCACCAAGCAGGCTATTTCTTCAAATGCCCTGACTACACTTTCTCCTACCACGTTTTCATCAAGACAGACATTTATATGTGTTTGACCTTTTGTTACAAGGTTGTGGTAGAATTCATTTCCGTTTAACTTGGCCCAACTTAATCTCCTTCCCTGGTCTGTAGCCTTTTCTATAATGCCAGATCTACCCTCTGATTTTTCAAGGTTAAGGCATTTTAAGACCACAACCAAAGGGTTGTGATCACTAAATGGGCTAAGTTCAATATTGAAATGGCCAATCCATTTCCTGAGTGTAGGGGAGACCATAATAAAATCTATATAGGAGTGACATCCTCTACCTTTGAATGTTGGGTTAGGTTCCTCAGCACTATCTACTTTTATTAGGTCCATTATATGTGTCAGGTTGTGCTTATTAATAAGGTTGTCTACTTCCAACCCTTCCGCAGAGTGGACAAAATGTGGCCCACTTCCTGCTGGACATCTTGACCATTCTTTATTAATGGGTCTTAATCTCTCGCACAGGTGACAGTTAAAGTCTCCTGCAAGGATAACATATGGCTTCCTGACAGGCTTATTGGAAGCCTGCTCTGCCTGTAGAAGACCATCCAGTTCTTTAATGGGATTGGCAGTGACGTTTGTTCCCGGGGCATTGTACCAGTTTATCACCGTGATGTTTAGCCCCTTGTTGCGGAAGCCTATCGCCTGCATATTCACTGAATCCCATTTTAGATCGGACCATGTCCCTTGTATGCGGAGATCCACATAGGTAAGCAAACCGCCAATAGCTCTCCCTGATGCCGCCCTTACAGCTGGGACTGCAAAGCATTTAAACCCATCCAGTATGTATTGGCCAGGCTCAACTGCCCAGGTCTCTTGGAGACATATAATTTGGAATCTGTTTATGTAATCTCTCCATTACTTACATTTGAATTTAGCCGCCACCCCGGCTATGTTCCAGGATATGACTTTCACTCCGTCCTGAGTGCCAGACCCTTTCTCGCCCTCCCCTGAACTACTTGGTCCCCTGTTATTCCCCGATGTTATTTGCTCATCAGTTATGGGCTGAGAATTACTCTCATTCGGCTCAACCCATTTTTCTTTCCCCTTTATGTCTACCCCTTCATTTACTACAAAATTTACAGGATTTACAGAGGGGCCCATATTAATACTAGTCTCTGCTACTGCAGAAAGTGTGGGACTCCCTGAATGTGGTTGTCCTTTATCTGGGGGTCCGCCAACGGATTGAGGTGAACACATTTGATCCTGACCGAGTCAGTCTACCTCATCCAGTGCACAGAACTTATTCCAGTGTGCATGCATTGCGATGGCTGGGTCATATAGGGAGAGAGCCTGCCATGGAGCTTGCCATTGTTCCCACCTGTTTTGCAGGCCAAAGTATGGGGCTCTACTCATCTGGGCCCTATTTATACGTATTGGAGTCTGGGGTGCTGAGGGATAAAAGTAGGATAGGTGTAATGGGTAGATGTTGGTTGTTGAGCCATGCGTTGGGGCATTACAGATGTGGTTCACAGTTGAGGTGTCCCTAAAATTTATAGCTATATTGTCTCCAGCTATGGTTTTTATTCCCTTTCCTATCCATTCCCCTCTTCTCACAGAGAGAATTTCCCCAGAGAAGTGGGGCGGTAATGGTCTGTTTATTCTTAGCCATTGTATGCATTTGTTTTTTAGCTCTATCTCGTTTTCTTTTTTCCCTTCCTTAAGCGGGGGAACCCCTGTTAGGACTACCACATAGGGTAATGCTTGTGGTGGTAAATTAATTGTGTGGAAGCGTATTGGACCTTTTGTTGCTACTGAGTTTTTTTGGGGCTATTCTTTGCTGGGTTGGTACGCTTCTCCCGGGTAGTGCCTGTGGTGTCATTAGTGTCATTGGTATCATTGCGCGCAGGCAAACTGTTCTTTCCTTGCCCTTGGCTTGCTTGTATTTGAGGGGTATTAACAGTGATACCAGGTTGTGGGGGGACTGTTGGCTTGGGACTGGGAGTAGTAGTTACTTGAGACACTGCACTTTTCTTTTGTTTAGTTGGGTTAGTATTTTGTGCTAGCTTGTCAGCATATGTGTTAGTAAATGTGTTTGGTTTTCCCGTGGTCCAATCCTGTGGGGCTGGGATGGTCCCTGGCTTAGCTGATCCAGTCCCTCTACTATTTATTAGTGAGGTCAGTTTGTCAATTTTTGATACCAAGGGTTTGATGTGGGTAATGATAGACTCTTCCAAACCAGCCTTAAGATGTTAGCTATCCAACAAGGTATGAAGTAATCAGGGTTCCCAAGGCCTACATGCTCCGAAGATAACCCACTTACACTCAAGAACTGTTGGCACGGAAACTGTAAAAGGCAAAGAACAAGTTTATTAAGACCCCATGGGGTGGTGGTACACTCAAACAGCACCCTTCGGTAATGCAAGAGGTATCACACCGAACAACGGTGTGACCCCGATTTATATACAATTTTGGGGCAATAAAAGATAGGCGGCACAAGTGAGAATACATTTTAGAGACATATATGGTCATGTTTTGGAACACCGCCAGCTCATTGGAGGGGGCACAACTCCGCTGGTCAGTTTGGCGCACATTCCTAAAGGCTTACTGGTCAATTGGGACTGCGCATGTGCAAGCTTGACCAGTACTAAAAATAGCCTGTTGCTGGGCAGACTGAAGTGGTCAGTGAAACGGACAATGGACTAAAGGGCACGCCGGCCACGAGGCCGCTTATGATCTAAGATGGCCGCTGCAGTATTCAAAATGGCGTTCTCGTTTTCAGCCAAGTTAAGGAGGACAACGTGTAGTTTCAGCTAATCGCTAACGCGGCCATGCCAATTACGACAGACGACCCTTTTAGCGTTTAGCTGAATCTACCTCATAATGAACATAATCAGGATGTTCGTCCTCGATGTCAATTAACATTATTTGAGTTACCTCTTTATGAAGCATCACTTTGTCATGGGCAAGAGCTCGTCGTGATGGTATGCAAACTGATAGGCACATAGAACATAAAGCTGGGCCACATTGAATACATAGGCACATAAAAAACATTGCTCCCACAATTATACATAGAATTGTCAACAGTTTCCAGCCCCAAGTAGCAAGCATGGACCAGAACCATCCTGAAAGTGTCCAAGTTCCATTGTCCGGATGTATCTCAGCTGCGATCTTGTGGAGCTTAGATATCGCATCATAAACAGATGGAGAATTGTCTGGAATATAGACACAACAGCTGCTTCCGATAATTCTACATGCCCCCCCACGATCAGCCAAAACTACGTCCAACACCATCCTGTTTTGAAGCGTAACGATCCTAGAAATCTGTAGTTCCTCGGTAATGTTTCCCAGGGCAATGGCAGTGTCATTCGCTACAGCCTCAACAACACGTGTCAGTCGTCTTATTTTCCGGCTGTTCAGTGCGGCCCCCACAAAGGAGAATAGTCCCAAATTAAAGTCCACATACTGTTGCAAAGCAGTGTCGGTCTGGTCAATGTCATCCAGAACCACAGTTCGCTTAACCCTATTCAAGACGAAGTCGTGATATAACGTGTAATCATTGTGATACATTGGTGGGGCAATGAATACAGGAGGTAGTACAAACGATACATAGCATGTGCCCAACCACCCCAATGGAAGCTGATGGTAACCCTTCGTTCCACAAATAAAATACGTATTCCGTGATGCAACAAATGAGATGCCATTCGGGCTATCAAAAGTGAGAGTAGTATTGCATTCGCTTTTCCCCACTGCAATCGAACCCTTATTTCTGATACATAAATCGGCTTTTGTGGCAATAACATTAATGACATGTGCACTTGATACATTAATATTCCTCTGGTTGCTGTACACACGTGGGGCAGACACGTTATCGGGCCTGTACTCTTCCCATTCAAATCGAGTACCCTCAGCCCGTGGAAACCCATCCTTGTCATGGAAGCATACTTTATTCAAACGGAAAAGCACCCCCCCTTTGGTTGGCCATCTCAAAGTAAAGAGGAGGGTGTACCAGGCGTTACATGACCCATTATGTGAAAACGGGAGTGGAATAAGTGGGGTGCCCCCTCTCTTTTGGTGCCCGGCAACATCCCACACACCCAACAGTTTGAGGTATTGGTCATGTTATGTGTGTGGTGAAGAATCTGAATGAAGCTGTTATTTAGATACGTTTGCCTATGACGTTCTTCATGAAAGGGTAATGTAAAATGAAAATGTTCAGACGGAGCCGGGGTAGTCGGCAGCAAATGTTCACGTACAGGCACCACAAGTTCAACTACCCAGGCTATAACAGCTATCACCACAATAGTCAGGACAAAAAGAAAGGCGCCCAATACTTTTTTATCTCGTGATGTGGTTGATGCCATAGTTCAGAAATGTTCGTGCAAAATCTCAAATAGCACAAATTGTTCACAAAGTCTCAGATACACGTGCGTGTATACCTAAAAAAGAAAAAATACGGTGCTGAACTCCGAGGTAGCCGTTGTTTTCTTCTCCGGGCCAAGACGGGTGTCGCTACACTGGCAGAACTGATCCCCCCCCTTGGAATTCCCGGTTTCCGTTTCACAAACCTGGAGCGGTAACCAACCAGTCATAAAAACAAAAATCTTCTTATCGAGGGCGCAAGTTGTAGCGCTCTCGTCCGGCAACAGCGTGGTCCGGGAAGGCTCCCTCTACTTCGGCCGACGTCACAGCTGGGCTCTTTTCTTTATCCAAGATCTCTTTGTAGTCGGTCAGCACAGCAGAAGTCACCAGATCCGGAGAGACACGGCGGCAGTGTGTCGAATGCACCCACCGCTTCCTGTTGGTCACTCGTACAGCGGTTCGGGTTGCAAGGAGGACCTGTTCGGGGCCCTTCCACCTGGGCTCCAGACTGCTTGCTCTCTCAAACGACCGAATCATTACGTGGTCACCAGGGCGGAGATCATGGCCCTCTCCAGTAGAGTTGTCAGGGAGCGCTTCTCGAACCTGTTGATGAATAGAGAGTAAATCACTTGTTAATCGTGCCAAATAGTCATTCATCATAACACAAGGCACATCATGTATTAGTCGCGGCTTAGGCACCCCCCAGATATTCATGGGGCGCCCAAACACCACTTCATAGGGCGTAAGGCCAGTTCGTGAATGGGGTACTGATCTAAGAGAGAGTAGTGCTAGCGGCAAAGCGTCTGGCCACTTCAACGATGTAGACGCCACAATTTTGGCCAGTTTAAGCTTCAACGTAGCATTATACCGCTCGACCAGACCTGCTGACTGAGGGTGGAATACAGCGTGGAACTTCTGCTGAATCCCTAACCCCTTCAGTACATATTCCACAATCTTTCCAACAAAATGAGGCCCATTATCGCTCCACAGAAATTTACAAACTCCAAAGCGAGGAAAGAATTCCTTAAGCAACAGCTTAGCTGTTGTCAAAGCCGTATTGTCTTTCGTGGGGAAGGCCTCGACCCATTTGCTAAAGGCACATACCACCACTAAGACGTACTTCAGGTTGTTGCAGCGCTCGAGTTGGATGTAATCCATTTGGAGTACCTCAAATGGTGCAGAAGGTGGAACGAACCCTCCTTTCGGAGTATGGGTCCCCTTTCCAGGATTGTGCTGTAAACAAACCAGGCAGGTCTGCACTACTCTCTTCGCAGTATTAGCAATCTCAGGATGTTCCCAAACTCGTGTTAAAAGCCGAGTGATTGCAAGAGCTCCGACATGCGCCAGTCCATGTGTCATCTGGACCATCGCCTGCAAGTAGGCCGCAGGCAATTTCCACTTCTCCATGTCTTTGCTTCTCCAACAGCCCTCATCATCTAGTACCCCATCTACTGCCCATGCCGCAAGTTCAGATTCAGTAGCTGACTTTTGAATATCCAATATTTCTGCTCTAGCATCACTCCATCGCTCAGCCTGCGATTGTATCACGTACATGGGGGAGCTAGTTCGGGACATAGCCGTTTGTCTTGCTATGCTGTCTGCAAAGGCATTTCCTTGGCCCACTTTATCCGTGATCTTTTTGTGGGCACTACACTTCACTATCGCTACTTTCTTTGGGCCAAGCAGCGCATTTAGGAGATCACGCACTAGCTCTCCGTGCATAATGTGCTCTCCATGTGATGTCAAAAACCCACGTTCTCTCCAGAGTAGCCCGAAGTCATGTGCCACTCCGAAGGCATACCGGCTGTCCGTGTATATGTTCACACATAGACCAGTACTCAATTCGCAGGCTCTTGTTAAGGCTATCAGCTCTGCTGCCTGAGCCGATTTTTGTGGTATCCTGGCTGTTTCTACCACTGTCTTAAGTGTCGTGATCGCATAGGCTGCGGAAGTCGTACCATCTGTCAGCCTTACACACGATCCATCAACCCACAGTTCCCCATCCACATCTGGAAGTGGGACACGACCCTTTGTCTGTTCCTCGGTCAGGAAAACACAGTCATGATGTTTTTCTTCCTGACCCTCCTCGGCCGGATAAGGCAATAAAGTAGCAGGGTTCAAAGTAGCGCATCTTTTCAGTGTAATATGTGGCGCCAAAAGTGTCAGCTCATATCCTGTTAGTCGTGCACTCGTAAGGTATTGGGTCTTTGTTTGGTTTAGCAGGGCATCTACTGCGTGAGGAACTAACACCAACAGTTTGTGGGATAACACTATTCCCTCACTCTGTCGTATGGCCACTGCTGTTGCTGCTACCGCTCGAAAACACCCAGGCAACCCTCGTGCTACAGGATCCAGAATGGCAGAGAAATATGCACATGGTCTCTGCTTATCCCCATGTAATTGCACCAACACTGACAACGCGCACCCATCATTCTCGTGCACGTACAATGTGAAAAGTTTCGTGTAGTCTGGTGTGCCTAACACGGGTGCGGAACAAAGGGCCTGCCTCAACTGTTCAAAAGCCTTCTGACATTCATCTGTCCACTCAAGAGGCATTGGTGTAGCTTTGGACAGCAGCGCTAACAAAGGTTTTATGATATGTGAAAACCCCATGATCCATTGTCTACAAAAAGACGTCAACCCTATGAAGGCACGTACATCTCTCCGCGTGCGGGGGACTGGTGTGTCTAAGATTGCTTGAATTCGATCAGATGTTAATGCACGCCCCTCCTTAGACAACAGATGACCGAGGTAGGTCACCTGGGGTCTACAATATTGAAGCTTTTTCTTCGAGACCTTATGATTGTTCTGTGCCAGAAAGGAAAGCAACGCAAGTGTACTTTGTTCACATTGTGCATAAGAGTCAGCAGCAAGCAGAAGGTCATCCACGTACTGGATGAGAGCAACGCCAGACTGCAATTTAAAAGAATCCAGCTGCCTTTTCAAAGCCTGGCTGTAGATGCTAGGGCTTTCAGTATAACCTTGGGGAACACGACAAAATCTATACGATTTATTATTTAGCGTAAAGCCAAACAGGTATCTGCTATCAGGATGAACAGGGATGGAAAAGAACGCATTCTTTAAATCAATGACACTAAACGTGGTGGCCGTTGGTGGAACCAAGGTAAGCAAGGTCGTAATATCGGACACCACCGGGTATTGGGGAATGACAATTTTGTTGATCTCTCGCAAATCAATAATAAAGCGATAGATTTTGCCGTCAGTGTCTCTCTTAAGGATCGGAAGAATAGGACTGTTGCAAACATTGTAAGGGACCTCCTCCACAACCCCTGCAGAAATCAAATCCTGAACAATACGTGTCAATGCAATTTCACCTTCTCTCGAGATCTTATATTGTGGCACTCGTGGTAGAGGGGCCCCCTCCTTAACAGTAATGTGTATTGGTGGAATACGCATCTCTCCCACATCCGTATCTGAGGTCGCCCATAACGTGTGCGGTAGAGAGGCCAAAGCTGGAACATCTAAGATGGCGTAAAACCTATCGGGGTCAGGATAATTGTCATTCAGGATAACCCGCACTCCCTCAGGGGCACAACGTATTGTTGCTCGAAAATATTTAAGCAAGTCGATACCCAGGATATTTTCTGGTGTATGGGGCGATAACAAGAATTGACCAAAACTAAAGTATTTGTCAAGACATAGTGCAAGAGGTTTGGACAATGGGCTGGGGGAGGGTGTGCCATCAAACCCTACACATGTAATCATCTCGCCAGACAGGGGAGCCCTCGGAACCAAGTTTTTCGACAAAGCTCTACGTGTAGCCCCTGTGTTGACAAGAAATTGATCAGTAGAACCCAGAATACCCGCTGTTACATATGGACCCTGCTGATCTACCGGCACTTCAACTGATTCCTTACCCCATCCTACGCAGTCCTATGCATGCACATAATCCTGGTGTTCCACATTCTCTCCCTCCGAAATCTGATATTGATTCCGCCTATCAAACATATTTCGTTCATCCTGGCCACGGCCCCTCTCCTCAACCCTTCCACGATCACTTCCGCTACCTCTTGCTCCCGTATAACCTCCTCTCGACCTTCCACCTCCTCGACCACGCTGACTACGCTGCTCACGAAGTACCGGACAATCTTCGGCCCAATGCCCAAACTCCTTACAATAAGCGCACTGATCCTCCGCAATGTCCGTACGACCATACGACGTATTTCCTCCACCCCGTCTACCTCTATCATTCCCTCTACCCTGTGGTCCCCGAACCTGCGCCAACATCACCTTCGTTTTCAATTCCTTCGCCTTTTTCTCAACACTTTCTTTAGCCTCCAATTCCTGCCGCTCATAATACTGAGCCATAGTTAACAAGGACGCAGGGGTCGCCGTGGCCCAGGAACTTTCACTCGACTTCAATCGTTTTGCAATCTCCGGTAGGAGATTAGCCACATACTTATCTACAAACAGATGCCGACCCGTATCGTCTGTTAAAGATTGACCACTGTAATCATGGAACGCCTCCTCAAAACGTGTAAAGAAATCTGAGACCGTTTCATCGGATTTTTGCTTGCACGACGTTAGCATGGTCCAATCAAACTTTTTAGAGGGAACAAGCGTCTTTAATTTAATCAAGATAGCCGCCGGAAGATCTAGAATTAACTGACAAGGCTTACATGCCGGTTCCCTATCTAAATCGGCAGCATTTATTTCTTTCCATGTGCCCCCCAATACTGTTTCATCATTATTTTTACGAATTTGCCTCCACATATCAGGTGGTAAAATTAGCCCAAAGAACAAATCTATATCCACAAGAGTCATCACACAAGATGAAATAGCCCCTTCCACCCCTTCATAAAATGCCGCCGGATTTTTCCGAAGATCAGGTAAAGAATTTTTCAATGCCATAACATCTGCTCTATTCCAAGGCGTGTATACCCAGTTATATACAAAATACCCTTTCGCATCTTTTGATAATTTATCATCATCTGTACCTTCCCCTTTAGGCGGAACATACAAGGGCGCAGCTTCACGCATAGGCATAACATGCAACGCAGAACTCTTATCTGAACCACGGAGAGAACACTCCTTAGCCTGCCCGTTATTCTCCAATTCGGACTCCTTTTGCCTCCTTTTCCGCTCCTCCCGCAATCTCGTCGTTTCGTCCCGCAGCTGGATCAGTTGCGTAAATAGGTCGTCAACATCTGCAAGATCAAATACACCTTTAAGCAAATTCTCACGATACAATGACAACGATTTAGGTTCTAACGTGACAGAAAGTTCACGATACGCCGCAACAACTTCATCTGACAAACTAGATAAAAAATACACTAATTCAAGATCTGACCACGCCCTTTTCTCCGCAAGCAACTGATCCTGAGAGACGCACTTCTTATTCACTTTACGAGCCCAACTACGTAAATGTGCGGACCTCTCCGCAGTAAACCTGAGAGCAGATATCCCCTTCGGTTCCGACTTATCCTGTCCATCGTCCTCTGAATCTACAGCTGGTGCCGTCGGCGAAACGTACGGAGGCGGTGACCGATCTAGCAATGAAAAATCGTCAATTTCATTATTAAGGACAGGATAAAGCGGTCGGCGAATAGGAAATTGACCAGTCGTTTGCAATTTACGTTCCCGTTCCTCCCTCTCTTTCTTCTCCTGAGCCTCCTTTTCCTCAAGCTGTAAAGCCTTATCCCGAGCAGCCTTGCGCTGCTCTTTGTCCGCCAAGGCAACTTCACGCTTCATTCGCTCGCGCACCGCTTTCTCCCACATTCGCACACAGTCAAACATGTTTTGTCTAGACCTGCGTTGGAACAAACATTGTTCCACGAACTGTACTTTCCGTAAATCGAGCGACCCATGTAGAGGCCATTGTAATTCGGGATCGGCCTTGGTATACTTATGCCATAATTTGCTGTACATAATAGGGGGAAGGCCTAGTTTGATATACATCTCACGATTTGGTGTTCCCTCTGGGGGAGCCGGCTGTGCTTCCGCTAACCTAATTGTGGTACCCTCTCCAAGACAGCACATCCCTCGGAGTGTGCTGAAAACAGGCATGTTCAAAAAGTATCACGAAAGCGTGACACCGTACAAAATGGCACTTACAGTACTTCACACAACTGTGCCGCTCAGAGGAAAAAAAACAAAGTTAGAGAAACATCTCTACATGCCTGCCTATGTGAAGTGCACTACACATATAAGTTCAAAGATCACAAAATCACAATGTTAGCTAACTCAAATCAAAACGTAGATCGTAGGACTTCGGCAAGCGTCCAAGGACTACCTTACCGATCACAAATCATAGAACTTCAGTAAGCGTCCAAAAACTACCTTACCGAACACAAATCTTACCCAAATTCTCAAATGTCCAGATTTCCAACTGCCAAGGTCTTGTAAGCCAAATCAGCCAAACGGCACTTTCTCAGCAACGCAGACACTCGAAAACTCAGTCGGAGACCGGCGCCACCTGGAAGGTCAGATCGGAAGGAAAGGAAGAAACACCGTGGCAGCCAAGACTCGGGTCACTTGTGGCAGCGCGCGTCCATGGCGAGTTTCCAAGCCTTCGTCACGACCTCTCCTTCGGGCATCCGAGTCGCCGATGAGTCCCTTCGTGGTCACCAATTTGAAGTAATCAGGGTTCCCAAGGCCTACATGCTCCGAAGATAACCCACTTACACTCAAGAACTGTTGGCACGGAAACTGTAAAAGGCAAAGAACAAGTTTATTAAGACCCCATGGGGTGGTGGTACACTCAAACAGCACCCTTCGGTAATGCAAGAGGTATCACACCGAACAACGGTGTGACCCCGATTTATATACAATTTTGGGGCAATAAAAGATAGGCGGCACAAGTGAGAACACATTTTAGAGACATATATGGTCATGTTTTGGAACACCGCCAGCTCATTGGAGGGGGCACAACTCCGCTGGTCAGTTTGGCGCACATTCCTAAAGGCTTACTGGTCAATTGGGACTGCGCATGTGCAAGCTTGACCAGTACTAAAAATAGCCTGTTGCTGGGCAGACTGAAGTGGTCAGTAAAACGGACAATGGACTAAAGGGCACGCCGGCCACGAGGCCGCTTATGATCTAAGATGGCCGCTGCAGTATTCAAAATGGCGTTCTCGTTTTCAGCCAAGTTAAGGAGGACAACGTGTAGTTTCAGCTAATCGCTAACGCGGCCATGCCAATTACGACAGGTATACCGGGCGTAGTGCTTGTTACTGGTGTCACCAAGTTGTGATTGGTTTTATTCCTGGCCCCCCCTTTTTTTGTGCTTGTTTCCGTGAGTATCTTTCCTCCCTATCATGTTGGATCTGCCTAGGCGCGACTTTTCTAGATTAGGGGAGGGGAAGCATCCGAGCGATGTAACTGTGGGGCTCCTGTTGTATCCGTAAGTGCCTGTGCGCAAGGCAGGTCCACAAACGAAGAAGTTAGAGAAAAGCTGGTTTCTAGCTCATCTAGCACTACCACTACAGGGCCATCCTCTGAGTCCTGGATCTCTATTGTGGGTACTAATGAGAGTCGTCTTTCGGTGTTAACAATAGCGGATGCTACTGCCCCTATAGTTTGCTGCAACATCTTGTCAATTGCAGTTAAGTATGGTAATGGCTGTGGCGTATCTGTTTTCTGTTTCGAGTTGGACCTTAGTGTTGGCATCCTACTCGTCTTAACCCCTTTCCTCATACTTGTGTGGTCTATACTTCTCTAGTTGTATAACAGATATCCCCATAGGCAATAGTACTCGCAGGAAATGTAGCAATGTATGTTTTCAGGAAGAAAGCCAGATATAAGGGTCGGGAGACAGTACCTTTGTGAGTTATTTGTCACGTAGTCACAGGCCTGATGTTAGTGGGGTGGCCCAGCCCAGCCTTATCTGGCCTTTGAGGGCCGTAGAGGGCCCGCCCTTTGCCCGGGCTCCGCCCCGGGCGCTCCCGCGCGCTCCCGCAACGCGGATGTAGAGCCTTATTTTTAAGCGCTGCCTGGCGTGCTGGTTGAGCTCCTCCCTTCCGGTCCCGGTGCAAGGGCAGCTGGGTGATGTAGTTGGGCGCCCTCTCGCTCTCCCCCACTCTGCGGCTGCTGTTGGTCCGCGGCGGCGGGGGAGAGCGGTAAGCACACACGTCCGAGAACGAGAAACAGGCTGCAGTACTCGAGGGAAATGAGCTGGTGAGCAAACAGAAATGGGCAGATTCAGTCCCTCGCTCTGCCGATGTAGAGCCTTATTCTTAAGTGCCGCCTGGCGCGCTGGTTCAGCTCCTCCCTTCCGGTCCCTGTGCAAGGGCAGCTGGGTGATGTAGTTGGGCGCCCTCTCGCTCTCCCCCACTCTGCGGCTGCTGTTGGTCTGCTGCGGCGGGGGGAGAGCGGTAAGCACACTCAGGTCCGGGAACGAGAAACAGGCTGCAGTACTCCAGGGAAATGAGCCGGTGAGCAAACAGAAATGGGCAGATTCAGTTCCTCCCATCAAACAATTAAGTGGAGATGTCAAAAATAGAATTGTGTTTCAGTAAATAACTATAGGCCTGCTTCAGAAAGGTAAACTTACACCTTTCTGTAGGTTTACACTTTATAAATATTCACAAAACTGCAACTTAATAGTATGTTTACGAGTGCAGAGACTATGCAATCGGGGCAGAAAACTCCACACATAAATGATAAGTCTGTCCTATCATTTTGGGTGCAGAGTTCTCCGCCCCGACTGCGGAGTCTCCGCACTTGTATACTTACTATTAAAATGCACTTTTGTAAATACTGAAATAGCGTAAACATATACAAATTTGTATGCTTACCTTTCTGAATCAGTCCTTTTTAGTGCCTGATTATGAGTCTGGCGGTCCAGGAGGCATCAATATGCTTAGCGGAACCACCGCTGTCCTGCTAAGCATATTATGAGTTTCCACTCCGCCATGGTTTTCATGGAGTTTCCTCCTCCATGAAAACCCTGGCAGAGAGGAAAAAAAGGGGGCCCTACAAGGAACCCTTGTTCCTCTGCATCATTGGGTGCATGTATGGGGGAACAACATGTGCCCCTCTGTGTGCATGGCAATGTGAGCAAAAAACCAATAGATTTAGGCCCAGATCTCTGTACTGGGCTGAATGTATGACATTGTTCTGCATTCTGTCCATCGAATGTTCTTTTTGAATTTGTCACCCCAGTTCCAGCACTTTTCAGTCCATGCCGTGCAGAAACAGTTTTTGGTGTTCCCATTGTGGTGTCCATTTTCAAGGCACCGCTGTGTGAACGCAAAAAAAAAGCCCGCCAGACAGGAGTTACAATTGTATTTTGGCGTGCATCCGACCAATGGATTGGCAGTGCAGCAGCGGGATGGACCCGGAACAGCACAGCCAAATTCGTAATCAGGTCCTTAGTCTCCAAGTCACCAATGAGAGTAAATATTCCCTCCACATGCTCTGCTGCTCTAAAATAGCCTTCCCTACCCTCACTCATTACTCTAGTCTCTGAACACTTTCCACAGTCTCTCCTAGATAGCTTGCACGTTTAACCCCTTACTGTATTTTCCACTTAACCATATCTTGCAATAACCTGCACCATTTTTGCCTGGGAATTCAGGCACCACATGAAATGTGATTTTTAACAGTAGCTATCAGGTTGAAATCAGAAAAGGGTGCTTTAGTATGTGTCTATGAGCTCCTCCTGTATGTAGGTATGACGTGAAGTAGGGTGAGTGAGACCTGTTGTATAGTTTTTTCCATAGATGGTAAGATCTACTTTTGGGATGCTAACGGTGATGGAGTTGTGTTTGCTTAGCTCACTAGAAACATATTAGGTACACCCATCAAGTTCCATACATAATTGAGATCTTTCTTGGTCTTCTTCAGTATCTCATGTAAAAAATAACATTTTGTGTGCATAGGTACAATACGCATAAGATATTTAGTTAGGCAGAAATGTTATCCAAAAAGTATAGAAACACCTCTTATGAAGTTGGGATGCTAGGAACGCTCAGTGAGTTGAAAGCAACTGCAGAGATAAGCCTGCGTTGTTAAAGCATACACCATTTTTATATAAATTCTGAAAAGTCTGATTGTTGACATCATATGGTCACACTTTAAATAATCACGTTGTCCTCAAGGTTTAAAGTTTTTTTAACTTTATTCAAAAAGAATTATCTGAAAACATTGTATATTTCTTTCTGAATAAAGTCCAAAAACATATCAACCTTGAGGACAACATGATTTCAAGTATCACCATATGACCATAAAAGTCAGACTTCCAAAATTTTAAAATCCCAAAGTGGCAGATGGAGAGACACGACTTGTTAGATATTTTTGGCAGTCAGACTGAGTCTACGCCCTACTCTATTTCTTATAACGTTTTTAATGTAATCCACTTAACAGTGGATCAAATTTTTCAGGCCAGATTTTGCCTTTGACCCTTACTAGCTTAATACAATGGGCAGCATTTATTTAGACCCATGAGTCAACTTCTGGGTGGTTAGTTGCTTACTTGATCTCTGTCTATGCCATCAAACATAAGCCCAAATGTGGATCAGTTGACCAGGTCAAAGGCACAGGAGAGTTCCATAAAGGCTAGATGTAAAGTCCCTCCCCTGGCCTTAACTTATTTGACAGTTAGCAAATAAAAGAATAATTCTCTGCTCAGCCAACAGCCAAGCCTATTCCTGGTTGGAACTCAAACTGAACCTCTGATATGATGTTAAGTTCTACCTCCCACTGATCCAGGCATGATAATAGGACTCTTAGTTGTAGAATCCAATAAGATAATTGAACGGTTGCTGCTGAGTTGGTACCCATCAACTTTTTAAAAAAAGAGGAACTATAATCCCAGGAAGCTGGGATGGGGCGAACCAAAACTCCTATCAAAACATTTGTAATGAGCAGAGTCATCTATCGATGGTGACACCATCGTGACCAGGGTTCTACTGAAAGGGTCTCCATTTAAGTGTGATAATTACCTCATTGACAGAAATATAGTTCTGAAATATCTATTGGAGAGTTTACATCAGAGTCACAACAATGCTTTTCAAGCAAATCAGAAAAGAAGAGTTTAGAATAATGTCTTACCAATATCCATAATTAGAGCCTCAACCTTCAGAGCAGAGGAGTAAAACAAAAAGGTGATTTATTAATTCCCAAGACTTTGAGATGCCTTTAGCTTTCCTTGCCCCCAGAAGATTGTTCAACACCTGAACCCTTATTTCGGCTTTTCATTCAGTAACAATTATTTTATACTCCTTCATGCCTTTTTAAACCCTATTACAGGTCTGAAGCAGGAGAGCAATGCATCTTTAGGGAGCCTGTGTGCTGCAGAGAAGGCTGAACAAATCCATCTGTGTGGGGGATCATAGTTCATGTTGATTTGGCAGTTAACATAGAGGCAAAAAGAGACAAAACCTTCCAAAATGGAATCATAGTTAGCCCCAAAATCTACACAAGGGAGAAAAAACTGTAATTTTTTGCAATTTAATTTTTATTAATTTTATTTAAAGAGTTTTGCATAGCGCAAACAAGACCACAGGTGGTATCAGAGCACTTTACAGAATGGTAGTTACAAGGATACAAGAAATAACAACAGTGGCACAGACCAGACCAGAAAAAGACAACATTGGTCACAACAGTCAAAAATGCCAATAAAGGGAAGAGTAAGAAAGCAAATCCTAGGGTAAAACTGAAGGTCTAACCAGTGATTACTTCAGCAGATCCCTGTGACTTTCTTAAAAAGGGAGCAATAGTTAATATCACAACCGAACAGGACAGGGGCAAAACAGATAATAACAATGTTAGCAATTCACTAGAAAACAATATTATAGTGAATCCTCAGGTGGGCTAAAGGACTAGCCCAGAAATGTCTTCATCAGAATCTGTTTGATTTCCCTTTTGAAGGAAGAGTGGAATTATTCAGTCTTATTTCAGGTGACAACAGCCCACATGGGTTGGTAAAGGACTTCTGGGACCAGAATGCTCAGCGAGTTACTCACCTGAGAATGTTATTCCAAATAAAAGGGAGTGGCCTAGAAGAATGTGTTTGTTGTCACTTACAAGCAGCTTGCCTTTGAGAAAGGGCATTAGCCCGAAACCGGTCAGGAGAGGCTGAGGTGGGCTCATAGCAAGGACTTTCCCTGATCTTTACGCTACCTCCTGCGAGTGCATCCCAACTGGTGGGCTCCTCCTTTTCCTTCAAAATTTTGCGACAGCCGGTTTCAGGACAGCACCGCTGCGTCATTGCGGATCTGCTGCTGTTTGCAAGTACAGCGGAAAACGGAGCAGGAGGCGATTCTTTGTGCACTGGGGGAGGTGCCCTGTGTGAGCTCTAAATGAAGGAATCCAACTGCGGTGACAACAGCCCACATGGGTTGGTAAAGGACTTCTGGGACCAGAATGCTCAGCAAGTTACTCACCTGAGAATGATATTTCAAATAAAAGGGAGTGGCCTAGAAGAATGTGTTTGTTGTCACTTACAAGCAGCTTGCCTTTGAGAAAGGGCGTTAGCCCGAAACCAGTCAGGAGAGGCTGAGGTGGGCTCATAGCAAGGACTTTCCCTAATCTTTACGCTACCTCCTGCAAGTGCATCCCAACTGGTGGGCTCCTCCTTTTCCTTCAAAATTTTGCGGCCAGTCCGGTCGCGGGACAGCACCGCCGCGTCATTGCGGATCTGCCGCTGTGTGCAAGTACAGCGGAAAACGGAGCAGGAGGCGATTCTTTGTGCACTGGGCGAGGTGCCCTGTGTGAGCTCTAAATGAAGGAATCCAACTGCGGTGACAACAGCCCACATGGGTTGGTAAAGGACTTCTGGGACCAGAATGCTCAGCGAGTTACTCACCTGAGAATGATATTCCAAATAAAAGGGAGTGGCCTAGAAGAATGTGTTTGTTGTCACTTACAAGCAGCTTGCCTTTGAGAAAGGGCGTTAGCCTGAAACCGGTCAGGAGAGGCTGAGGTGGGCTCATAGCAAGGACTTACCTTGATCTTTACGCTACCTCCTGTGAGTGAATCCCAACTGGTGGGCTCCTCCTTTTCCTTCAAAATTTTGCGGCCAGCCCGGTCACGGGACAGCACCGCCGCGTCATTGCGGATCTGCCGCTGTGTGCAAGTACAGCGGAAAACGGAGCAGGAGGCGATTCTTTGTGCACTGGGGGAGGTGCCCTGTGTGAACTCTAAATGAAGGAATCCAACTGCGGTGACAACAGCCCACATGGGTTGGTAAAGGACTTCTGGGACCAGAATGCTCAGCGAGTTACTCACCTGAGAATGATATTCCAAATAAAAGGGAGTGGCCTAGAAGAATGTGTTTGTTGTCACTTACAAGCAGCTTGCCTTTGAGAAAGGGCGTTAGCCCGAAACCGGTAAGGAGAGGCTGAGGTGGGCTCATAGCAAGGACTTTCCCTGATCTTTACGCTACCTCCTGCGAGTGCATCCCAACTGGTGGGCTCCTCCTTTTCCTTCAAAATTTTGCGACAGCCGGTTTCAGAACAGCACCGCTGCGTCATTGCGGATCTGCTGCTGTTTGCAAGTACAGCGGAAAACGGAGCAGGAGGCGATTCTTTGTGCACTGGGGGAGGTGCCCTGTGTGAGCTCTAAATGAAGGAATCCAACTGCGGTGACAACAGCCCACATGGGTTGGTAAAGGACTTCTGGGACCAGAATGCTCAGCGAGTTACTCACCTGAGAATGATATTCCAAATAAAAGGGAGTGGCCTAGAAGAATGTGTTTGTTGTCACTTACAAGCAGCTTGCCTTTGAGAAAGGGCGTTAGCCGGAAACCGGTAAGGAGAGGCTGAGGTGGGCTCATAGCAAGGACTTTCCCTGATCTTTACGCTACCTCCTGCGAGTGCATCCCAACTGGTGGGCTCCTCCTTTTCCTTCAAAATTTTGCGACAGCCGGTTTCAGAACAGCACCGCTGCGTCATTGCGGATCTGCTGCTGTTTGCAAGTACAGCGGAAAACGGAGCAGGAGGCGATTCTTTGTGCACTGGGGGAGGTGCCCTGTGTGAGCTCTAAATGAAGGAATCCAACTGCGGTGACAACAGCCCACATGGGTTGGTAAAGGACTTCTGGGACCAGAATGCTCAGCGAGTTACTCACCTGAGAATGATATTCCAAATAAAAGGGAGTGGCCTAGAAGAATGTGTTTGTTGTCACTTACAAGCAGCTTGCCTTTGAGAAAGGGCATTAGCCCGAAACCGGTCAGGAGAGGCTGAGGTGGGCTCATAGCAAGGACTTTCCCTGATCTTTAAGCTACCTCCTGCGAGTGCATCCCAACTGGTGGGCTCCTCCTTTTCCTTCAAAATTTTGCGACAGCCGGTTTCAGGACAGCACCGCTGCGTCATTGCGGATCTGCTGCTGTTTGCAAGTACAGCGGAAAACGGAGCAGGAGGCGATTCTTTGTGCACTGGGGGAGGTGCCCTGTGTGAGCTCTAAATGAAGGAATCCAACTGCAGTGACAACAGCCCACATGGGTTGGTAAAGGACTTCTGGGACCAGAATGCTCAGCAAGTTACTCACCTGAGAATTATATTTCAAATAAAAGGGAGTGGCCTAGAAGAATGTGTTTGTTGTCACTTACAAGCAGCTTGCCTTTGAGAAAGGGCGTTAGCCCGAAACCGGTCAGGAGAGGCTGAGGTGGGCTCATAGCAAGGACTTTCCCTAATCTTTACGCTACCTCCTGCAAGTGCATCCCAACTGGTGGGCTCCTCCTTTTCCTTCAAAATTTTGCGGCCAGTCCGGTCGCGGGACAGCACCGCCGCCTCATTGCGGATCTGCCGCTGTGTGCAAGTACAGCAGAAAACGGAGCAGGAGGCGATTCTTTGTGCACTGGGGGAGGTGCCCTGTGTGAGCTCTAAATGAAGGAATCCAACTGCGGTGACAACAGCCCACATGGGTTGGTAAAGGACTTCTGGGACCAGAATGCTCAGCGAGTTACTCACCTGAGAATGATATTCCAAATAAAAGGGAGTGGCCTAGAAGAATGTGTTTGTTGTCACTTACAAGCAGCTTGCCTTTGAGAAAGGGCGTTAGCCTGAAACCGGTCAGGAGAGGCTGAGGAGGGCTCATAGCAAGGACTTTCCTTGATCTTTACGCTACCTCCTGTGAGTGAATCCCAACTGGTGGGCTCCTCCTTTTCCTTCAAAATTTTGCGGCCAGCCCGGTCACGGGACAGCACTGCCGCGTCATTGCGGATCTGCCGCTGTGTGCAAGTACAGCGGAAAACGGAGCAGGAGGCGATTCTTTGTGCACTGGGGGAGGTGCCCTGTGTGAACTCTAAATGAAGGAATCCAACTGCGGTGACAACAGCCCACATGGGTTGGTAAAGGACTTCTGGGACCAGAATGCTCAGCGAGTTACTCACCTGAGAATGATATTCCAAATAAAAGGGAGTGGCCTAGAAGAATGTGTTTGTTGTCCCTTACAAGCAGCTTGCCTTTGAGAAAGGGCGTTAGCCCGAAACCGGTAAGGAGAGGCTGAGGTGGGCTCATAGCAAGGACTTTCCCTGATCTTTACGCTACTTCCTGCGAGTGCATCCCAACTGGTGGGATATATATATATATATATATATATACAGCACACCCAATCCAGGAACCCTCGAACTCCAACATACACCGGAGCGCTTCAAGGCGAGGAAAGAGGAGCTGACCCAAAGAATGCAGTGAGCAAATTACTTTTTATTCGTGGAAGCTCGCCCTGCCAGCATAACGTTTCGGCCTTCACAGAGGCCATGGTCACATGACGCCAATGTGGGAGGGGGGACCATTTAAAGTGCTAGTGCATAGGGAAAAAGGGTTACAATTGGTCAAAAAAAGCGCTTTGCAATAGCCATAAAAAAAAGGACATAGTAACTGCATAAATGCCAGCTGCCCCACTTAGTGCTGCATATTAACATATCCATATAGAATGTTAAAAACATGTAAACAATGCACTCAAATCTACTAAATAGAGACATTAATTGTCTTAAAAATGTAGATAAAATCATCTGTTGCTAAAGGAAATAAGAACAGTAATGGCATAAAATACACATAAATATTTAAAAGCTCGTAATTATATTAAATACAAAAACGTCTTCATAAATGTGCAAAATACGCCAGGCAACAAAAGTGCAAGTGCAGCAACAAATATCTGACTATAAATAACATTAGTATCCACTAAATTTAGTTATTAAATAGCCAGAAAGGAAGCAGCATTGTATAAATGTACAAATGGCTAAATTGTTTATCAACAAAATATAACCCAAGTGAGCTCCTAATCCTTGTACTGACCTATATACAGACCCTCAAAGTGCAGGAAAAAAGTGCAAACTGTGCATTATTATATGTGATATATAAAATAGTCAAATACAGAGTGATGACTAATTGTTTTTTTAGAAAGTTTCAAATAGCAAATGACTAGGTATAAGAGAACAGACAATGAAGTTAAAATGTAGCAGCGTGACCTTATGGTAAACAAGAAACAATGCCAACCACCATACTCGACGGCCTGTCAACAGGCTGAGTCATGTGTTTTACATATTGTCGAGAATAATGTTTAAGACCCTCTTAAATAAATCAGAGGCAGGTGTAGAAATCCTCTGTGGCATTTAGGCCTCCCGGGGTTTTACTATCCAATTTTAGGATAAATTTTGTCTCAGTGAGTCGCGAAAGTGCTTCCCTATCACCACCTCTCCTTAAAATGCCAATGGCATCCACGACATAATATTGTAACAGTTCACTCTTGTTATCATGATGTAACTTAAAATGCCGGGCAACTGGATATGATGCATCACAGGTGTTAATGGCCCTAATGTGCTGGAGTATCCGCTTGTGAACCTGCAATTTGGTACTCCCAACATATCGCAGGCCACAGGGACACTCCAGCACATAGATAGCAAACTCTGTTTTGCACGTGAGTTGCTTGTTGATTTTAAGAGGAATATCGGAAAAAGGGGTGATAACCTCAGTTTTGTTAATGCCATGCTTGCAGGCTTTGCAAGATGCACATTTGCGGAATCCTCTGCTCGTGCTAAGCCAATTGACCGCTTATTGAACATAAAAGAAGTTATTGTTTAAACAATGGCTAATCATGGCAATTAACATTTTGTTATGCTGTAACATGACTGCTGGTCTGAAATCAAGAAAATATTGGATTGCTCTTACACCATCCTGGTGTGGATACTCGTATAGAGCGATGTAACATCCAATGTAATTAACCAGCAGTCAGAGTCCCAAATGATATGGTTAATTTTTCAAAGGAAATCACCAGAGTCTTGAATGAAAGAAGGTAAACCACTCACAATGTCTTGTAAAAAAGAATCTATGTAGATGGTCGTATTTTCCAGCAATCCTCCACATGCCAAAATAATCGGCCTGCCAGGCGGAGTGGTAGCTTTCTTATGGATTTTTGGAATGAGATAGAAAACTGGCATAATTGGATGTTCATTCTTCAAAAATTTCAGTTCTTCCATACTCAATAATCCAATACTACGCCATCCCAACAGTAAGGAGTAAAATTCAGATTGTGATTTGATAACAGAAATCTTATCACAACGTCGATAACCCAACGGATCATTTAATTGTGAAAGGGCTTCCTGTAAATATAATGTGCGAGGCCATAAGACGACGTTACCACCTTTGTCCGCCTGGCGGACAATTATATTTTGATCTCCTTGGATTCTCTTAACCAGGTTAGTGTTGGTTGTTCCGTCGAACCTGTTGGCGAGTGGTTTTCAAGACTTTGGCATGTAATTTCTTGATTTCCCTAGCAGTCATTTCATGGAACACATCAATATTGTCATGAATCATCACTGGTGTAAAGGTGGACCGGGGTTTAAATGTTGTCATCCCTGCAGTACTTTGTCCAACCGGTTCCTCTGTGCTTTGGGAATTAGATTGTTCAGATCTTAATGATTCCAGATTGTGCACAGCACGCAAATCATGAGTGTTGAGCTCTGCTATATTGCTGGTGGTTGCCATTACGGTCGGTGATTTAGGGGCTCTGTTATGCACAAAATGTTTTTGTAGCATTAATTTGCGAACAAATTTGAACAGATCCATTCTCGTGTTAGGGTAATCAAAATTGCAAGTAGGGCTGAAGGAAAGTCCCAATGCCAAGATGTTCAAATCAGACTTGCTAAGTGCAACCTCTGTTAAATTGATAACTGAAAGATGCAGTTGGGAATCATGTGCTGTTACTTGCGTTTGTTGTTCCATTTCTTCTGGAACGTGTTTTTTCCTTTTTGGGAACAGCGTCTGGTTCGGGCTTGCCTGCGTTTACCGCGCTTGATGTTGTTGGCTGTCCTCCTTGCTGCCAGTGTCTCCGTGGACGCAAAGTGTTGCGTCGATCTTAGCGCAGGCAGTCCTCTTCTTGCGCCAATGAAAATCGGGTAAACCCCAACTGAGCATTACTTCTCGCTGCTTCTGTCTCTGACCCGCTGTCACATAGAGAACTCAAGTCAGACCTTGACGAGCTCCCAGATGGTACAGACGCAGAGACAGTTGTTGGATGGCTGGATGAAGAGGTATTAGAAGAGGACTTAGAAGCCGCTGCTTTAATAGCATCGTACTTTTTGGCGAACGTAAAAATTCGCCCTTCTTGATAGTCTATCTTGTCTCTCTGAAATTTGTATGCTTTTCTTTTTTTGATCACTTCCTCTTCCTTACTGAGTCTAGCCAGCATATCATCTTTCAATTTAACATACTCAGCTGAGTTGCCCAAATCCATTGCTTCTATTTCAGCATTGATTTCATCGATCTGCACCTCCAAGGCTGCCCGATCACTTTCCGCATACTGTACCAAAATAGTCATGAGGCGACGGGAGGATTCCAGGTTGCACTCGGGCCAGTCTTTTAACATATTTGGATCCGGAGCCTTATAACTCGGAGCGAGCATGATTCTTAACCCCCTGGGAACCCGGTTCACCTCCAAATATCTACTGAGGGACCGGTGTTCCCACCATTTGCCTTGTTCCTTGTGCATTAATTTTTCTAGTTTTTTCATTTTATCACGTAGAGTAGTGCCACCCTCATTGCCTGCACTCGTTACCATAGTCACGCTTGACCCCCCGGCCGGGGAGTCCTCAAATAAATCAAGGGCTGCCAGCTCTCTCCCTCTTTTGGCGTCAGCCGACATGTCGAAAAGCTTCAAGAATATATAGACGCAGATGCGTACTCACGGGACTCAAGGCAGCCTGCCATAATGATCCGTGCCCTGGGGCCCCCGCAGTATACTCCCTCTTCGGACTGTGTGGCCGACACCTCTGCTGCAGCGGGAAAGGATAAACAAAACAGCCGTATTGTTGCTCCGCTCCCGGTTTCAGCTCGTTGGTATCAAATGCAAATGTCCGAGGGCTGGAACGGTATCTCTTCAACGAGAGTAACAAATGACTTCCGGAGCACCAGAGGTCGCAGCTTCCTGCCGTTCCGCCGCAAAAGGGAAGGAGGGGTCAGCTCAGACCGGAGAAGCTAAAACCGGTCGAAGGTATGCAGCACACCCAATCCAGGAACCCTCGAACTCCAACATACACTGGAGCGCTCCAAGGCGAGGAAAGAGGAGCTGACCCAAAGAATGCAGTGAGCAAATTACTTTTTATTCGTGGAAGCTCGCCCTGCCATATATATATATTAATTAGAATTGTACTAATTTTCAATAATTAAACAGAAATTGTCCCTTTGCATTTGGCTGAGAAAGCCAAAAGATTGGTCACACATTGTCAGATTCTCAGCTTTCCTTTCAGAAGCGTCATAAGTACCTCCTGCACAACTATTGAACTACATTCCCTCCAGATCTATTTCTGCAACAATGGTTTTATTGTCCACATTTCAGAAAGTCTTTTTGAATGAAAACCATAAGACCCATACATTTGCAATGGATGACCTGTTCTACTCCCCTTGCCCTTTCACTCAACAATATGAGTCTTCATCTCTGGAGCCCTCTAATAAAGAAACATGGCCCCTAATTATTACCAATTGCCAGATGGAATGGATTAATTTACACCAGTTGCAAAATCTCATGTGATAAAGGATGGTAAATGGGCATGCTCCTGTCCACATACAATCAGTAAGAGTGCCCCCTTAATATTAATCAATAGCAACAATATAAAAATATATGTTACCTTAGGTCATCTAGTCATGATGTCAGAGCTGTTACCTGTCGACTTTCCAGGACTGGACTCCACTCCCTTACCCACTGCAACCGCTCTCTTCCTGTTCTTCCTCTTGGCCTCTGTGCCAGCCTGTGTCCCTTTCAAATCTGCATTTCAGTGATTCGTTTCTAGTCTTTACCTCCACTGTATCATCTGAAGTGTATTTGACTGTGCTGTGATCTGAGTTTGTGGTTGTTAGGTTGAAGAGTCAAACCCACCCCTTCCCCTCATTGTTGTGCCTCTACCCATTCAAAGATGCCCATACTTAATGTTGAGTTAACTTTTTGCTCTTGTTTTGGGATTTGGATGCCTAGTGATATTTTGGTATAAAAATATCCTTGCTCTGATCACCCTGCTAATCGGTGTGATTCCAGATTACCAATAACAGATCTACACTCCAGTTGCAGCAGATCCAAGTCCAAGCAACACCAAATTCTAGTCTAAGTAACCGGCTAACCCTGCCCACGCAAACTCAAGGTTAGCAATCACGGTAGTGCATTTAGATATATGGATTTACAAAAGAGTACTCGACACATAAGCCAGTGACTTATATCACAGAGAAGCACAGACTCTTGAACTATAGACTTGTTTGACTAAAGCAATTAAACTAAAAGTATAGAGCAATTGGACCCACAATGGAACTGCAAACTACTCATGGGCTCGGGATGACCGGCTACATGAAAAGAATCGGATTAGACTTGTAGGAGCTTGAAGAAAGGTTTTCACAAAGAAAGACAGATAAAAGTACTAAAACCTGTGTCTACAAAAATCAATTTCACAAGGTGTGCTGGAGTATGCATGTATTGTACGTTTTAGCATTGCCATGTAATTTGCAGTAGATTGCTATTACCGCTTATTTGTTTATTGTGCTCCACTCCTACCTTATGCTCACTGTCACTGGTGTCTGAAATACAGAAGGTGCTTCTTCTCTGCCTCGGGTCCACTGGCTTCATTTGACGGTCAATCATCCAAATGTTATCTATTCTGATCTGTTACCAGACAATCAGTAACAGGCTAGTGAACAGATGATATGTTCACCAAGATCTAACCCCCTCTTCAAACTTTGGGAAGGGTTTGCCGCCTGAGTTTGGCTTGCTGTACCAAGATAAGGACTGCAAGTGGTAGCATTCTTCAGTATAGAAGTACTGTAGTTTTGACATACAGCAATATCTGAAATGCATTGTTTGAATGATAAGAATGCATTTCCTAGCTCCTAAAGCTGAGGCTGCATTCATGTTTGGTTTCATTACATTATAACTCATTCATTAGTTATGAAAATATAAACGTAACATAATTTCCAAACCTAGCACAACACTAGCTAACTGAAACACATGTATATTGTGCGCACAATGTGACACTCACATCTCTCCACCACTACCACTGGCAACATCCTTCTCACACCACCTCCCCATCATGCCCATGAAATCTCATAATGCGGTTATATTGTCCAGGGCGTAGATTTTATTAACATCAAACTGGTTAATTCCACATAACCACTACATGAATATAGGCATACTACTTGGAAAACTGAAGATATACATGCTTCACACTTTAGTGATATTCATATGTCAAAACACTAATATGGTAAGATATATATTACATTTCAGCACATCATTAAGCTGTCCAGCCTCTGGAACACTCAACTGCGCACATTATGCCGGCAGGCCACAACGCGCAAACAGTAACAATTGCATTTACCTGAACCAGGGCACCACCTAACGCCTCAGAGGTACCTGACCAATGGATAAACGTTCGGGCATACACATACCAAATGTACAATGAAATTATAATTGCAGTCTCAAGGTGACACAGCATTAAGTTGTTCATAGTGTAGAATCCTCCGCTGTGCACATTATGCCGGCAGGCCACAACGTGGTACAATGAACAGTTATCTTGCTTGAAAACCAGGGCACCGCATAACGCACCGGCCCTCCGAGGTACCACCTGAACCCAGGCAGCCTCCCAAGAATCAACTCAGTCCTTCAATGACGTGTTACGGCAGTAGAGTTGAGGACCGCCGGCAGGCCGGTCCCTCTCCCCGCCACTCCACTGCACGCTTCAATCTTACCCTGTCCTGGGGGTCTATCCACCTCCCTTGTTGAGCATGCCTCTTTGTTAACTGTCAGTGCTCCGCCTGCTCCGCTATACTTTAATGCCGGGCAGGTGGGTGGTTTTCCGGCGCTCTGCGGCTAAGTCCAAGGAGACAAAAGGGGGCGATCCCCAGGAGACCCTGCCTTAAATAGCTTCTACGTTAGGAATCGGTTTTGTTTCTTCTTTCGCCGATCCCCCGCTGCATGTCATTAGCCAGCCTACTCCTCAACCAGCCTCCTATTGCGATGTCCGGTCCCATGGCGCAACTAAGGCCGCCCCTCCTCTAATCGCGGGGGCGACTGCTCATAACTATGACATGAGCAGTAGTTAATGCCCCAAACATGCATCATATCTATTACTTGATTGTAAGGTAGGATTAAAAATATATTGTATTGTCCATGTATGCATCTAGAAACATTTATACATTTATAGAGAATGCATGTGAATTCACTCATTTCCAAATTTAATCCATGAAAACATTTAAATCATGAGGTCACCACTAAAGATATATAATGCGGACATTTTGCATAAATCTGATATTCCAGTTTACATGCATCGTTTATTTCCCCAGACCATCAAATACAAGGAAACCTTGCATTGATGCATATTTCTTGAGGCTTACACCCTATGAAATTTAAAGATTCATTTACCTATACCTTGCAGTTCACCATAGTTACAGAATGTCTGCATGTTGAATAACGTATATTATTTCATTTGGTTCACACAAGTTTACAGAGAAGTAGCCATATTGTGTTATCAAAATAGCCAAGCATTAGCTCAGCTGAGGTACCTAAAACCAATCCTAGAGAGATTGGTTTTAGGTACCCATTGACACACAGACAAGAGATCCCTTAAGGAGATGAGGGCTTTAGTTACACTAAGCATAGTGATTTAGGGGAGTCCTTTAGCTAAAGGATCACCGCCTCCGATACTTTCATGGTTCAGTGGTAAACCTGCTGTAGAATCATGTCAGCCACACACCTTGGGAAATAGCTGGATCTCTCCTCTCCAGAATCTTCTCACTCTGGGGCTCACTTGTAAGAGTTGCTGCATGTTAGATGATTTTCAAATAAATAGATTTTTACCAATTGGAATTTTTGCAGAACACAATATTTGACAGGGGTTAAAGGTATTGAATATAATCACAGATGCAAAAAGAAGTACTTTTCACATGAAGTAAAGTTAACTGACTATACCTTGTCATTCTGTTCTATTGTGACATTTTTGTCTGCAGTCCTATATCCACGTGGAGCATTGAGCACTTTATGATGGATCGTAAATTTTCTGTATGGGTCGCCAGAATCCATTTTCTGAAAAATAGTAAAGGTATAAGACTTAGAGAAAAGGAAGTTTCCAGATTTCCATCAATAGTTGAATTCTATCTCAAACCGTGTCCACAATCTAATTTTCTCAGAGGATGGTGGATGACATGGTTAGTATGGCAGAACTACATTTTTACTGCACAGTTTAACACAATGACTAGGACTGTAAGGCCAAGCACAATGCTATAAGGATTATCTATTGCTGTGGAGTGTACGCAGCTCAAGCTATGTCTCGTTGGTTCTTGGCCAAAGAAATATAGTTCCATGTGGGAAATATTACAAACATTTAGCTGTCAGAATCACATCTATCAAACAAAAATATAAATAATGAAATGGTCTGTAGGTCAGTGAATTCCTATGAGCTTAATTAATTCAAATATTGTTTTGAGGACAGCGCTTCTATGAAAAGCCATTGCCATGGAAATATATAAGAAAATTTTAATAAAATGATAATAAATGTGGCAAGTTGTGAGCGAAAGAACAGGTAGCATGGTGAAGAGTTATTCTTTGCACAATAGTTAATAATAAACCGCTGAAAAGCAGCACAGAAAACCATAATCAAGAGATCAACTATTCTATTGTTATGATGGTAATCAGTTTGGTTATTTACTAGCCTATAGATGTGTTCAAATTCATTAAAATCCAGAATTTCCCCCCGAGTCTAATAACCTTGTATATTTTAAGTACAGTTTCCTTCAGGTGTGAGATGTGTAGTACCACTTCAGGTGTTTACAGCAACACAATCAAGTGCCTTCTTCTAGTAACCAGTTCTGTCACAACTGGCACCAAAGGTGGTTGTGAATAAATGTGAGAGAGGATCGATTTTCGCATTTTTGGCATATTTGGGCAGTGACACATGGAAAATGCTGTGCTGGTGAATAGAAGGTGAATAGAAGGCTGTGAGAAAGTAGCAGAAAACATTTTGAAGGCCATCACTAAAAGGAAGAGCCGCCGGTAGAACAGTAGCTTCTGTGATGTTTCTTTAACTGAAACTTTTTCTCTCTTAGTTAAACCTCCTATATAGTGTATCAATTAGAGATGGTCCTGGACTAAGGGAGCTCCATTTTTTGGCATCGGTCAAGGGAACCCTTGCCCTTGGGGCATCATAATTTTAGGACAACAAAATAAATGCATACTTTTATAATATACATGTAAGTGTGGAGAACAGATTTTTTTTCTTTCACACTTCTGACACGCACCCCCCTTTGAGCATGATGCACTTTGAGCACAATTGCAAGAGGCTCTATGACAAGGGTACAAAGTAAAGGTATCAATGGGCAAGCCTGTCTCACGTCACAAGCATGTCTCCTTTCTGGAATAAACCAATTTATACATACCTTGGTCACTGGTGGTTGATAGAGCAATTGGATAAGTTTCAGTTTCAGGAAGGTCTCTACCAAACCCAACATTTCAGGAGTACTGCAAATAAAAATCCCAATTCTAGGGATTCAGATGTGTTTTACTTAACTAGAAAAGGCACCACTGCAGGTAGATCGGGAAAAATGTGGTATAATAGAGCCATAAGGGTCTTCATATTTTAATGTGTAGATCATACAAAAATGAATCCTGACATGCGGGGTAAGACCAGTCTGGACATTGCAGGCTTCCATCTGCTTGCTAATATTTGTGATAATATTTTGCTTTCTACATTTAATAGTGCTAACGGTCTGTTAGAAAGTGGGTTGTTGGTTAACTAGGAAATGAGCCCTGGTCAAGCAGTAACCACAATCCTAGTCAGGGTAAGAGGTAGTCAAACCCTAAATGAACCTGTGCTCCCCCTCTGTTAGCTTGGGACAGGGCAGTCAGGCTTAACTTTTTTTTTGAAAATATTTTTATTGCAAAATCACAAAAGGAAAAAAACGGCACAGTTTTACATGGTCATCCAAATCACTTATATGCAAGAGTATTGACATGCAATGTCCAAGACAATACACAGCCATATAGGCCCACATCCCGGAGGCTGGGCGGCGTAAATCAGATCATGTGTATAGAATAACTCAGTTGTGCGTTAAGGATACAGAACTATCTTTGTATTCGCTAATTTTCCTTTTGTGTTCATTTTAACACTGTGTAACATAAAACAAGAAACAAACCCCCTGAGCATGGCATTATTAAGAAAGCATTTAAAGAATCAGGCTATCTATGTGAGGCCTAAGAAAGGCACAGTCATTAGTATGCATTAAAGACCTTTAGGGATCAAAGCTAATCACAGTTATACGCACCAAGGAATATTATCGTGCATTCGGTGGGGTACTACACAGGACTTGAACCCCTCAACTCGGCTCCTCACTCAGCACACTCGGACCCAGACTCATCAGGGGTGAATAATTCAGCGCTGGTGGCATCAGAATCATCATCTGTCAACCCCTCTATGCACAACATCCTCCAAGACAGCAGATCATCCTGTAATTTCCCATCTCGGCGAGTGCGCTGCATATGCGTCTCTTCAGCTAGGGCCCATTCTCTGGCATCTCTCAGCCAGAGGGAGATCTCGGGAGCTCTTTGACCCATCCAGGCTATAGCCACGCGCCTCCTAGCCAAGACTAGCAGTAAGTGTAAAAATTCATAAGACAGCTTCTTCTTTCTGGGCTTGGGCACTAGAGCCAGGAGACAGTGGAACGGGTCCAGTGCAATTCTAAGTTTCGTGGCACGACCGATATGGTCCACTACCTCTCTCCAGAAGGCATTGACCAGAGGACATTCCCACGCTAGGTGGAAAAATCCCGCTTTCTGCGCACCACACCTAGGACAGTTGTGTCGTCTGTCTGCAGATATGCGATTCAGGGAGACCGGGGTCATATAGGTACGGTGGACAAAATTGAAGTGTATATGTTTGAAACGGGCATTACAGGAGACCTTACGGGTCTTGAGCCTGATTCGTTTACGCTGGTCCGGTTCGAACTCCATCCCCAAGTCTGCCTCCCAGGCTGCCCAAGACGGCGCGGTCGGGGGGTAGAGTCCCAGCGCATGGCCAAGTAGAGCAGGGAAATCAGCCTTCTACCTCTACCGCAGGATAAAATGATGTCGAGTATAAGTCAGCGGAGGCGCCTCCGGGAACTGGGGCCACGTTGTTCTGGCTATGTCCTGGAGGCCTCTGTAGTGGAGGTACTGCCCCCTACTTAACCCAAAAAGCTATGTAGCCCGTTCAAAGGACACAAAAGAGTCATCCGGGTAGAGGTCCGCCAGGGTCTCACAACCGCCACAGCGCCACTCTCTGTAGGACATGTTCTCCTCCATCTGGAGTACCGGGGCCAAGATCCACACCGGAAGCTCCCTATGAAACGGGGCCCTTCTTAACACCTTCTCGACGAATCGCTGCCAGATTTCTGCTGTGTGTCGCACCACATATGGCAAAGTTGTATCAGCTCCTCGTCCCTGCATCAAGGCCTCCCTCAGTACCCTTTAGTTCGCCGTGCCTGCCAGCAGTGCCAGTTCCCAGTTTTCCTCGTCAGCGAACCACTTTGTGGCTGGGAGAAGTTGCGCCGCATAATAATATAAGTAAAATCTCGGGGCCTCGAGGCCTCCCTCTTCCCAACACCTGGTCACTGTGCGCAGAGCAACTCTACAGCGCCCGCCCGCCCAGAGCAGGGAGGTGAGGAGCGAGTCGAGTGTACGAAACACTCGGGGAGGCAATGGACATAAGGTATTCTGCAAAACGTACAAGATCCTGGGAAGCATCACCATTTTGGCTATCGCCAATCGCCCCATAAGGGAGAGAGGGAGTGTGTTCCAAAAGGTGACAGATTTGTGGAGAGCCTGGAGTACTCTGTCGACGTTATGAGCCAACAGGGTCTCGTCAGTTGCGGCCACCTGAATGCCCAGGTAGCGGAACACTTCCTGCTCGCAACGTAGACCCAAACATGGGATATCCACGCTCGGGTCCGGAGCACAGCCTGCCAATGGGAAAACCAGGGACTTACTGAGGTTGATACGCAGCCCAGAGGCCGCACTAACGCGGTCCAGGGTCCGCATCAAAGTGAGAAGGGCCTCGGAGGGGGAAGTTAGATAGAATAGTGCGTCGTCGGCATAGAGTGAGATCACATTGACAGTGTCACCCACTGTAATTCCCCATTGCTGTAAGTCTGCTCGGGCAGAGACTGCAAGGGGCTCGATCGCTAGAGCAAACAGAAGTGGGGAGAGAGGACAACGCTGACGGGTGCCTCTCTCCAGGGACCATTCCTCCGAGCGGGCCGATTCCAGCCGAACCCTGGCACGGGGCGCCCCGTAGAGCACACGGATCCAACTGCAAAACTTGGGTCCGAACCCCGTTCTTCGAAGCACCTCCATCAGATACCCCCAATGTACCGTATCAAAGGCTTTAGCTAGGTCAATTGACACTAGCACGTGAGGACCTTCTCTCCCCCGGACCTCATGCAGGACATGATTAAGGCGGCGCAGATTCATCGCTGTGTTACGGCCCTGGATAAATCCGCATTGGTCCGAGTGGATCAATTGAGTCATGTATGGGGCCAGGCGAGTGGCCAAGAGCTTAGTGAGGATCTTTGCATCCGTATTAATCAGGGTAATAGGACGGAATGCTGCTGGATCGCAACCATCTCCGCCCGGTTTCAAGATCATGTAAACTTACCCTAGATTCATGGTGGGTGGAAGAGTGCCAGCGTCTAGAGCTTCATCGTAAACTTGTAATAAGAGGGGAGCAAGAACGTTCCCGAAAGTGTGGTAAAACTCGGATGGGAATCTGTCACCGCCAGGGGTCTTAGCACGTGGGAGGGCAGCAAGCGCCGCACCGATCTCTCCCAGTTTCAGCTTGGTCTCAAGTTCCTTCACCGCCGCCTCTGGCAGCGTCTGGAGGTCCAAATCTCGAAGATATGGTCGATAGGAGTCCTCCGTGACCAAGGGGTCAGCCGCGTACACAGTCTGTAGATGGGAACGGAGGACCTCAAGGATATCTGATTCCGAATGGACTATTTCACCACTTGAGTTTCGTAAGGCAACTATCCTTTCAGGCGCGAGTTCACGACGAAGGATCCAGGCTAATAAGCGACCAGACTTGTCGCCTTCGCAGTGGAGTCGCTGCCTGTATTAGCCCAACGTGAATTTGTCAAGTGGGTAAGGATGTCGTGTATCGACATCTGCGCCTCCCTCTCTGTCCGCTGATCTAGGGCGTCAGGATCTGCAGGCTTAACTTTAGAGTCAATGTGTAAAATTGGTGTGCAACAGTTCAAACAGTAAAACAGTGCAAACACCACACAAAAAGAACTAACCTCAGGTTTAGACAAATAGTGACAAATGTATTAAATAAAACAAGACCAAAATGACAAACATCCAATTTGTAGAATTAGAGATATTGAATTTCAAAGTGTATAGTGAAAATTAGCCCCAAAAATCACAAAGGACCATGCAGGGATATCTGGTCGCGCAGGACTGGGACAAAGCAACAATTTCAGGCTGACTGCTATGAAACGAGGTCCGCTACAGGCACCCAGTTAGGCCCACTGAACAATTTTCCTTAAACCCTGGTTGCAAAGTATTGCTTGGATCTGCATGAAGATGTGCTGAGCAGTATAGGAGATGCAATAACTAAACAACAATGAGGGTCACAAATTAGTATGCACTGGTGAGATATTTCTTTAACAGTTCAATGATGTTTATGTCAGTTTAGATGCTCCACTTCCTTCCTATGGCCCACCGTCCAGACCATTCATGTGCCAAAAAATCAAAGAGTAATGGAAGGAGCGTGTACTTTATAATAATAAACAATCAAAATTTACAGTCCGTTTTTTAATTTTTTTTATTTCGGTTCCTTTATTAGCCAGAATTATTTCTCCACAGTTTAAAAAAAAGGAATTTCTGAAGTCCAAAATCCAACAAAGTGATCATCAATTCTTAGATCCAATGAAATGTTTATTGATTCATACATTCTATTGGTTCAAAAACAGCCTTTGTTCACAAACAGCCTATGCATTTCGTCCCCTTTGGGACATCATCAGAGTTCAATGATTATATAGCTAAAGATGTCATTAGTTCCTCCTGATTCCCGTCATGCAATTTTGCCTTCTTCACTCAATTTTATTAAAGCCGAACCGTTTCCAGCACAATCCTATCTCCGTGTCAGAGTCCTTGCCTCTTTCTCCACAATTATTTTCTTTCTCTCAATCTATGTATCCGAAATTCCGATTCTTCAAGTCACAACCCGTCGACAGCCAGTCCTGATAAATCTGCTGTCAGTATAGGAGATGCTTCGGTTCTGGGTTATGATGATGCTGTGGTGTGAGGTCCTGATGTGTGGAGTTGAAGGATCCTGTCAGCGGGGCTTGTGATGCAAAGTCCGGTCTCCAGGATGAGAGGCCGTTGAGTGGTGATTCTGGTGAGTGGGGAAGCTGCGATGCAGAGTTTTGTCGCTGTTGTCGAGGCTGCCATTTGATGAGATATGCAAGGAGCTTGCTCCAGGAAAAGCATCACGGAGCAGTGGTCCTGCTAGGGGATACATCGCTCAGCAGAGAAGCTGCATCAGTTCTGCTGGCAAGCACCTTAGATCTCCTACAAAGGGTCCAGGACTGGGGTAGCACCACTTGGCAGGGTAGACTCACAGATGGCGGAGTCCCGGTGCAGGGATTGAAGTCTTTTATGTCCCTGAGCCTTCAGATCATAAGGCCAGTCTACTAGCCCTTGGAGTCACTCTGGGCTCTTGGGTCAAGTGATGGAGGTCAAGTTCTTCTCAGCCAGGCAGACCAGCACAACAAAGCAGGGGTCCAACAAGGCAGCAGTCCAGCAGAGGGGCAATCTTTCAGTAGCACAGCAGTCTTTCTTCCTGGCAGAATATGCACAGGTCCAGAGGTGTAGTCAAGTGGTGGTGTCTGAAGTCTAGTACGTAAACTAAGTGGTACCGTTGAAGTTGGGCAGACTTCAAAAAGATGCCTAAGAAGAGCACAGAGGTCCTCCCTTCCTGCCCTTGCTCCAGACTCAATTCAGAGGGGTATGCAGCCCTTTTTTGGGGGTTAGGACACAGCCTGATTAGGTATAAGTGAGGCTGGATCCAGCTCTTCCCTCCTATCTTGCCAGGATGGCCCATCAAGTCACACCTAAACTTCCATTATACGTGGTTGTCTGGGGAAAGACGCAAAGCGCAGCTGTCACCCACCTCAGACATGTGATCTCAGACAGGTAGAAGGCACCAAATGGCTAAAGTAGTGGTATTTTCAGAATTGCAATTTAAAATTCAACTTCACCATAAGTTTAGATTCTAAATTTTGATCCCAGAGACACCTAACTTGAATCAGTTACATCTCCCCATTTGGAAATTACTCTTATAAAATGTACTAAGGTAATCCCAGATGTTATCCTATTGCAGTAGTGAAAAATGACTGAGAGTTTTTCACTGCCAGGGCATGTAAAACTGAAAAGTACATGTGCTACCTTTTACATACATTTACGTACATTGTACCTTGCCCTCAGTTGTCCAGGACTTACCTTGGGGGCACCTTAAATGTATAAAAAGAGAAGGTTTGGGCCTGGCAAAAGAATATTTTGTCAGGTCCACAAGGCAGTGTAAACTGCACACACAGCTCTTCAATGGTATGCCTGACACATGGTTAAAAGCCTACTTAAGTGGGTGTCACGATAAGTGCTGCAGCCCCACTAGTAGCAATTAATTTATAGGCCCTGAGCACATGTAGTGCACTGTACTAGGCACTTCTAAGTAAATGAAATATGCCAAATGGATATGAGTCAATGTTACCATGTTTAGAGGAAAGAGCACATGCACTGTAGCACTGGTTAGCACATGCACTTTAGCATCGGTTTGTAGTGGTAAAGTGCTCAGAGTCCTAAGGCCAACACAACTGAATTCATCCAATGTAGGAAGAGAAAGGCTAAAAGTTTGGAGGCGACTCTGCAAAAAGGGCCATTTTCCAAAACGGTCTACAGGAAATGCACTGCCCATCAAATTGTCCCGGTATGAATGAGGTTATTAAAAGAACTTTCTTCATTGTGGGGGGATGAAAGAGGGTAGTATTGCTTTGTGAGAGTCATAAACCAGCAATAAATGTAAAGCTAGAATGTCAGCATATTCATTTTAGAGCTGAGTATTTATCCATTCTACCTATACCACTAAAGAGAGAGTCAGGGGAAGACAAGGGCAAACCAACTGTCCCCAAGTATCATGCAACAAACACAAAAGAAGTAGGTTGCCTATACCAATAAAAAGAGCAAGGAAACCGTGGTTAGATATAGAGATTCCAAAGCTGTAAGTCAGATATAGTCTAAAGAGAGGCCAACCTTAATGGAAAAGGATGCCTCACACACAATATTGTGTCATGCTTCATCATAGGCATCCTCACCCCACCCTGGTAAGATGGTGCTACCAGGAAAGACTCAACCTCTTACATAAAATTTATAGGACAAAATCGGGATCCAGTTCAATAAAAATACCTTTGGGTTCCTCAGTTGTCACCTTTTTTAGTGAGGACCTGAGGTACGTTAAAATCAATAGTGATGACAGAACCTAAAGAGCGTAATGTCTCTTAGTCCATCATTCATTAAGCAAACATGTTTCTGCCCACTCACAGAGCCATAGAGATCTGGGGCATTCATCAGGGCTGTCTTATTCCTACAGAAGTTCTATTGGGTGTCCCCTATATCTCATACAGACTACAGTGGGGGAGTACACCTAAGGTGTGCCCAAGTGAATCCTACCCAGGATACTCTTATACGCACATCATCATGCACCCTAGACTGTAGGGGATACCAGAGGCTCAGTCAGAGAAGGGGTGGTGGCCTTCATAGTCACACATTTGTCAGAAGGCACGCCATGCCGGTGCACCTAAGTTCGTCCATTCTCTGCTGGTTCTATATCTGTAACTTATCCACTAGCCAATGATATAATGGCTGTCTGACTTCCTCTTCCGAGAGGGTCACATTTAGTGGCTCCCCATCCTGATCATTTATCCATTCCAATTTGCCCCTCTCCATATTGTGGAGTGGTGTGGCTCACTGGTTAGAGGTGGCAGACCCAGAAGCAGAGAACGGCCCGGGACCAGGGTTCAATTCCCGACGCGGCAGGGTCGTGGACCAGGGTCAGCGGACTCGATAATTCTCGCCTCGGTGCCTACTCTAACCAGGGATCACACTCGGCAACTCTGGGCATTAGCTTGCCTCATCTCTACAACGGCCCCCCACATTCGCCGGGGATGCCTGGTTTCACCTTGGAGATACCCAGTAGGGACCATCTCACAGGGATAGCCAGGACGGGTTACCCAGCGGTCTACAGCGCCATGACGCCTCAGGGCAGCAGTGCGCTTTACAAGACCACATACATACATACATACATCCCCTTAAATATGTATGGTTGGCTATAAATATCCATGAATGGTTGAAGTATGGCAGTCGACTCAAACTGGCAACTACCACCTGCATCCATTTTATGCATTACTGCGGTTGTGTTCCTTCACCCACAGAGTAGCCAAGCTAGACCTCCTCATGGTGTAGTATCTTTACCATAATGTTGAGACTGAGTTTGTCTATTAATATATCGTACATTCCTCTGCCGGTAAACTCAATCATTGTCTACACCTGTCAATTTTCATCAGGGTGCATGGCTCCAACACTGCTTAGTATATGATACTCACAGATAGGAAGAAGCATTTAGTGTTCTGGCACTTTAGAGGCTTATAATTTACTATCATCAGCTACAGTTTTAATATTACAGAATCTTCTTGTCAGTCTGTGCAGCTTTAAATCTCTCATGTTTCTCTCTTTCTTGATTTCAGTTATCATAGCTTCATAGGGTCTCCTTCAGTACTGCCCTTGAACTTCACATGTCTGCAGATTTGCTTTTCAGATGCGACTTTTGAATGATGCTATTCCGTCCAGTTTATCTGTTGCATGGACATTAAGACAGGAGCAGGCAACTTTCCACAGCAACCGTGGTCTCCTTATTTGTCATAGTGGCCTAGGAGTGGAGCATCTGGCATATGTCCATTCATTTCCAGTTGCCACCATACAGCCCACAGCCACAACTAGAGCACTGCGCTCAGCAATGTGAGCGCTTGAGAGCCAGGTGGGGAGATGCAAGTCTCACTCTCACCCTGGCCTTTGCCTCTTGGGTCACCACAGTCAGAGATCAGAAACTGCTGTTATGTCGAGAGCTCAGTGTCTTGGGGCACAGCAGCCACAGGACTGATTTAAACATAGTCTGGAGATCATATCTCCATCTTACATGTATTGACTACTTCCTCAGCATCCCAGAATTTGAGGTCATCACTCGTCGCAGCATCAGCGTTCGCCCTCATATCCCCATCCTCCTGGACATCATCACTCTCAATTCTTAGAGGCCTCCACCTGTCATGTCCAGAGTGTGCCTCTATGGTTGTCTGTTTACAACTTCTATGATATGCATAGGTAATTCCAGGAGTAATCAGCTGTTGTTGAATAAATTCACTGGTCTAGAGAAAGCAATTTGAGCTATGGATTCTGTCATATTTTAGACAAAGCAGGCAGACCCTCTTAAATATGGCCGTTTTAAGGATTTGGGATATGTGTTCCTGGCTGCAAATATGAGGTATGAAACAAGTGTGCTACATTGATTGCCTTTAGATGAAGGTGGTAAACAGCCTTTCAAATGCAATATTTACCACACAATGACTTTAGCACACATCCTTTACCATGCACTGACTATACCACGCAGGACTTTACCATGCATAGGCCTTTGCCAAAAAAAACAAATACATACATATATATATATATATATATATATATATATATATATATATATATATATATATACATACATACATACATACATACATATATATATATATATATATATATATATATATATATATATATATATATATATATATATATATATACATATATACCCCAAGCTAAAATCCACAGGTGGGGTGCCACAGGGCTCCTCGCTTTTCCCACACTTGTTCAATCTCTACCTTCGCCCACTGATCAGGTCTCTGAAGGAAAGGAAAGTGGTCACTTTCAACTATGCTGTTGACCTTCAACTGCTCTTTACAATTGACAACTCGCCCCAATATGTCTCTCATTTCCAGTCCACAATGCGGTTTATCTCTCACTGGATGGATTGCAATCATCTAAAATTAAATCCAGGGAAAACTGAACTAGTCCTGACAGGTGGGAGCCAGAACTTTTGGGGCCCACACTATTGGCCAATCGAATTAGGACGCTCTCTTATCCCCTCTGCATCGGCCAAGAGCCTTGGTGTTACACTATCCAATGATCTATCTCTAAAAACTCATGTAGGCTAAGTGATCTCTTCCTGCTTTGTTCAGCTGCGTAGGATTAGAAAAATAGGCAGGCTATTTAACCAAGCGGCTCTGACACAGGTTGTGATAGCCATGGTTCTATCCCACCTAGAATACTCCAATACAATCTACATGGACATACCACTTGGGCTCACAAAACGGTTACAAATGGTTCAGAACCAAGCAGCCAGACTGATTTATGATCACCCTAGGTGGCATCATGCCTCTCCCCTTCTCAGGAAGCTGCATTGGCTTCCCATTCATCAAGGTTGGTTGTCTGGTGTTCAAGTCCCTGCAAGGTGGGTCCTATATTTATAAACGGTCTGATCGCACGGTACTCCCCCTCACGTAACCTTTGCTCGGCACACCTCCAACTTCTGGCAGTCCCTACCTTTAAGCTGAAGCGACAAGGGGGAAGTAGGTTTGCAACGTTAGCGCCTAGATTGTGGAATTCCATCCCCTTGAAAATCAGGTCTAGTTCCGATTTACTGAAATTCAGGAAATCTCTCAAAACCTGGCTGTACACCCAGGCCTATGAATAACTGTTACAGATTCAGCACTAGCACCTTGTAGATCCAGCGCCATGACTTAAAAAAAAAGTAACATTAACACACACATATATATATATAGAAGGCCAAATAATGGATGTACAGACTTCAGAGTTAACGGTAATGAACCTATCTAATAGACTTTTAACTGATGATGAAGAGAAAGTCCTGAAGCTTGGTTTAACATTCTGTCCTGACCTCTATTTTGACTACACACAGGCACGCATTGATATGTATATGTTTGTGAGGAAACTTAAATTACACAAAATACACTCACATAAGAAAGACAGTCCAGAATTGCCTAGTGTTACCACCGATACTGTTAACCCAAACAATGATTTGCAAAATGTCCTAGTTTCCCTGCATGAGGAAGGTATGGTAGATCTGACGCAATCCCAGGTCCCTACCACTCAAGAGGGTATTAACACTATCTCTACACTTGATGATCTACCCACTAACACAGAATCAAATGTTTCCACTATAACCACGCCGTTCAGACCCAAGTCTAGATACAGACCCCAGTTACCTAGAGATAACATAGATCTATTTCATGATCTAGTCAACAATGATATGTTGAAATTACTAAACCGACCCCCGGGAAAACAGAATATGACACCAGGGATGAGGATGGCATTGAATGAGTTAAAAAATGACGATTCAATCGTCATTAAACCTTCAGATAAGGGAGGGAACGTAGTTTTGTGGGACAAGAAACTGTACATAAAAGAGGCCATGAGACAATTGTCTGACACTACATGTTACACCAGGGTGGATCACTCCTATCTGGGTAAACTACTAAACAGGGTACATCAGAACATCCGTGATTGGGAGAGGAATAAACTACTGAGTTGGGATGAAACTAAATTTCTCATTAATGAGAATCCCACTACCCCGACATTTTATTTGCTACCCAAGGTGCACAAAAATCAGACGCAACCACCGGGAAGGCCAATTGTATCCTCCATAAACAGCCTCCTAGAAAATGTCTCACACTATGTTGATCACTTTCTTAAAAACTATGTCAAAGATCTAACCTCACATCTAGAAGACACCAAGGACTTTCTACAAAAAGTTGAAAATATCAATTGGGAGTCACATTTTTGGCTAGTATGTTTAGATGTAGAAAGTTTATACACCTCTATTCGACATAGGGATGGCCTGAAGGCTTGTGAATATTTTTTGAAAACTAGAAGTAGACATTTGGAAGCCCACTCCAAAATGCTACTCCAAATGATCGAACTGTGTCTCGATGAAAATGTCTTCTTGTTCAATGGGTCTCTGTATAAACAAATCCAGGGCACTTCTATGGGCACCTGCTTTGCCCCCAGCTACGCCAACCTCCTGGTGGGCTGGTGGGAGGAGCAGGTGCTCAGGAGTGATGATCTGGAACATTGGACCAAATGTGTGAATGTCTGGCTCCGCTATATAGACGATGTCTTTTTTGTGTGGGAGGAGAGTGAGAATGACCTACTTGGATTTGTAGATGCACTCAATCTGAATAATTTAAACCTAAGATTTACTATGCAACATAGCCAGCAAACAATCGGCTTCCTTGACATAAAACTTAATATCAGGAACAACACGATTGAAACAGATATTTTTAGAAAAACAACAGCAGGGAACTCCGTGCTCCACTCCAAAAGCTGCCACCCCCCAGCTTCAGATGGGCGATCCCTTTTGGCGAGTTTTTACGCGCCAAGAGAAATTGCAGTACTGAAGAAACATACCAGAAACACAAGAAAATGATGCATGAAAGGTTCAAAGTGAGAGGTTACCACACTAATATGCTGAGAAAAGGCGAGGACAGAGTAGCCCTCATTGAACGGAAGTAAGCATTATTTAAAGACTCCAGAGCCAGTCTACAAAATCCCAAAGCTCCTATAAGATTGATAACCACCTACAATACTCAGTCCTCAGCTTTCAGCCAGATAGTAAGAAGGAGGTGGGATATCCTTTTACAGGACAAAGTGTTAAAAGAAAGATTAGACCCACGCCCCTCCATCACATACAGAAAAGGGAAATCCATCAAAGACCTTATAGTGCAGAGTCACTTAGACAAGAAAAAAATATGGCTGGCAGCAAAAGGTGGGTTCTTCAAATGTGGAAAATGCAAGGCCTGTAGCCATAGCACCAATGTAAGGGAGGTTGAACTAAAAAGAATAAAGAGAAAATGGAGAATTACTAAAAACATCCAATGTACCACTGATCATGTCATCTACGTTGTAACCTGCCCTTGTGGCAAATGGTACATCGGTTCAACCACCTTCCCAGTAAAAAAGCGAATTTTAGAGCATTGGCGTGCTTTTACGAACAAAGACTTCGCATACAGTACGGACAAACACTTCCACCAATATCATGATGGAGATTGGACCAAAGCGAAATTTTTCGCGCTAGATTCAATCCCCAAACATATCAGAGGAGGGGATCGTCTGACAGCCTTGCGCAGAGCAGAGTCCAAATTCATACTACAAGCAGGGTGTATCTTTCCTTTTGGGATGAACATTGATGAGGAGATGTATGTACACCTGTAAACTGATAGTCTGTAAGCTTCCCTAACCCCCTTCACTGATACTCCGATTCCATGACATATAACTCAAGTATGTCTTTTAATTAATATGATTTAGATTTTAATAATGTTTGGTTAACTAATTCTTACAGTTATTTCCATTTATTTCTTTGCGAAGAAGACAGGTTGATATGCTGAAGGAGTAGGACAATGTGGAGAACGCTATCATGTTCTAGTAATCTATATGTATAATGTTTTCAATTGAACTCATGTATCTTTTTTCCATTTTTTTTTCTTTCTTTCCCTAGAGTGCTAGACCTCGTCTTGATAAGAAGCAACAAACCACTGATAGTGAATATTGTTATGAGCACCACTGTTACACAAGAAATCACTAAGTAAGATTATGAGCACGGGATAGATCATTTTGGGAAACTTTTCATGAATAGTTCAATTCACTGCCTCTTTTATAGACTAGACACAGACTATAGCCATTCACAGTCTTATATAGACGCATGAGTTTGAGATTGACCTATATGAAGCTATGATACAATGGGTACTATACCCAAGTGACTTAAACCCTCTAGTAAAATTCTACTCTTTCTCAACTCTCAGATACAACGTTTATATCTCTTTCATTTCCTCCCTTTCCTTTAGCCTGTCTCCTCATTTGAAACATAAGGGTACTATACCTCAATGCGCTGTGAGCGCTAATTTGTTTGAACTAAGAAATGAATTTATCATGTAACAATGATTTAAAACCAAACAATCAGGGAAAGTGCATTATTGTAACCTTCAACAGCTACTTTTTGTTGTAAGTAATGCATTTCTTTAAAAAGTCTCCGTGTGATGTTTGTAAACACGGAAAACTTTCTTCCCTTTCTATGATTTTTTTCACTATTTAAATGAGTATGAAAAAAATGGTGGTCATGTGACCAAGAGCCCGTGAGCTCGAAACGCGTCGTTTGTTTATGCCCTAAATAAACAACTTTTCCGGTACCTGGTGGTGTGGCTCGTCATCCTTTTTCTGATTGAGAGGAGTCCGTGGAGATATATATATATATATATATATACACATATTATATATATATATATATACACATATTATACACAAAGAAGGTTGCTCTTGAAGGAACGCCAACACAGTGGGTAAGCAACTCCAATCTTTATTTCCCAGGTCGAAAATACGTCATGCTTCTCTCCCAGAAAGTGCCAAAAGCATTTTGGGCACTATGCCCTTGTTCACTGGCTCTCCACAAACAGTCCCGGCAGCCAATGTGAACTGTATACCACATAGCTAGCCCCATGCGACTTTATGCACAATGCTTGCGATGTATTCTGGGCATGGTAGTTCTGTAACTAATTCAGGGTGAATGCTGTCCAGGTTGTGTGGAGTAAAAACTGCAATCCCCAAGTGGGTTCCGTGAGGAAGAAAGTGCCAGAGTACCTGTTTGGCTCTCCAGCTGGAAAACCGGATTTACACACTCCTTCTGACATCCAGAGCTCCAGGTGCCGTCGATCTGCTGTAGAGGCGACGGGGCGTACCTGCGACGAGGTGCGCTGCATTTAAATTATACACAAAGAAGGTTGCCCTTGAAGGAATGCCAACACAGTGGGTAAGTAACTCCAATCTTTATTTCCCAGGTAGTAAATACGTCATGCTTCTCCCCCAGAAAGTGCCAAATGCATTTCAGGCACCATGCCCTTGTTCACTGGCCTTCCACAAACAGTCCCGGGAGCCAATGCGAACTGTATACCACATAGCCAGCCCCCATGGGACTTTGTGCACAATACTTGCGATGTATTCTGGGCACGGTAGTTCTGTAGCTAATTCAGAGTGAATGGTGTCCATGTTGTGTGGATTACAAACTGCAATCCCCAGGTGGGTTCCGTGGGGGAGAAATCACCAGAGTACCTGTTCGGTTCTCCGCCTCCAAAACCGGATTTACACACTCCTTCTGACACCCGGAGCTCCAGGTGCCGTCGGTCCGCTGTAGATGCGGCGGGGCGTTCCTGCGACGAGTCAAGCCGCATTTAAAATATACACAAAGAAGGTTGCCCTTGAAGGAACGCAAACACATTGGGTATGTAACTCCAATCTTTTTTTCCCAGGTAGAAAATACGTCATGCTTTTCCCCCAGAAAGTGCCAAATGCATTTAGGGTGCCATGCCCTTGTTCACTGGCTTTCCACAAACAGTTCCGGCAGCCAATGCCAACTGTATATCACAGCCCGCCCCCATGGGACTTGTGCACAATTATAGAGGACCGATGGCACCTGGAGCTCTGGGTGTCCATCCTGCCTGACCTCCATGGCTCCTGCCCCCTTTCGACCCGCCCTCTGTTTTCAATGTGCAGACCGTTATTCTCGCCCCCATGGCTGGTCTGTTCCATTGTAATGCCCCTGATCCCTCCCTCCTGCCATTGGTTGTCTGTTATGCTGCAGCTTTTTCTCCTGTCTGTCCATTATGGTCGACTTTCTGCCATTGCCTCTTTCCCCTCTGTTCTCTGTTGTATATGTGCATGGTCATCTCCCTTCCGTATTGCTTTCCATGGATTGTTTTGCTGAACCGCCGTTCCGCATGCCCTGTGTGGTGTATTGTGTTGCTGCAAACACTAATGCCTACCCTGTAAGGTCAGTTTGGTGTACCTGTCCATGTCCCTCCTGTCCTCTGTTATCCAAGTCAATGCCCCTACGCCAATTCCTCCTGCCTTCCATGATCCAATATACCATACTTGCTAACATTTTAAACTTGGTAAGAGGGAAATTTTGAAAAAAGAAACCAGGGAATTGATTTTCCTTATTGACTTACATTGGAAAAGAGGAGATTGTAGACAAGAGACAGATAAATAAAAGCCCATTTGGGATTAAAACATTGGGCATTTCCTAGCTGAATTGGGCCTTTTGCCATGTATGGTTGTACTACCACTGCCACTTCCTTCTGCCCACAATGGTCTATTATATTGCCAAAGCCTTTCTTGCCTTTCCTGCATTATTGGATTGTTGCCACTGCCCCCCTTTCTACTGCCCTCCATAGTCTGTTCTGCAGCCACTGCCCTTCCTGCCTGCCCAGTGTGGTCAAATTGTTGCCTCTGCGCCCTCCAACCTGCCTTCAATTTTCCGAGTCCACGCCCCTGACCGCTGCCTCTCAACAGTATCCTAATGAACAACTAGATTGCTAACATTCTATATTTATTACAAAAGTGTGGCAGCCTGACGTAATCTTGATGTAATCAAAACTGTAACACCTAAAGCATTTCCTTTAGAAATTATAGAAATGAGAGGGTCTTATTTGCATCAAAATCATGGTTAGTGCTCTAAAAAACTAAAATGAGGACATATTTTTGAGTTCTCAAATAGCGACAAAGCACTTTTAAATTATTTGTTATCTTTATGTTTTTTATCCAGTTGACCACTCGATTAATTGATGCACTTAGGGGAGAGGATGTGGTGTTACTTCCAGAGCTGCAGACTTTGCAACTGGGGAACCAGGTTGGAGTTCAAATCAAATCAAATATAACTTTATTCGATTGTTAAAAAGCAATCATAAAAGTACACAATAAAACAGTTCTTTAAAATCTTTAAGAAAAATACATTTTACAGTTTATCTTTGGCTTACAAAAAAATTCATCAATTGCAGGGGATTCACAATCCGTAATGTCTTGACTTTCAAGGTGCATTTAGATGATCATACTTTTCCTACTGCGCATCACATTTTTCAAAAATAATGTAGTTGTTGCGACACACAGATGATTATCAAGACATTGAATATTAAACATGGCCACACGACATTGACGATGGTCCATTTCTCTCAAGAATGGTGATAGAACATTATGTCTTATCACATCGTAAAATTTGCAGAATAAAAAAACATGGATAGTACTCTGAGGTGAAATGCCATCACAGGGACAGGGAGGTAAATCGTGCATCCAGTTATTTTCTATAGGGAAGCTAACCAGTCTATGGAAAGTACCAAATCTAAAGCGAGACAATAGGAATCTTTCATAATTGTCTAGCACATAGATTAAATAGGGCTGAATATTAAAAGTCGTTAATATCATTTGATGTTGCAGAACAGAAGGTTTTAAGGTCTAGTTGCAACTCTTAGAGAATCCAGGAAGGCTAAGCCCTCCCTCTTCAAGTCTTTACGCGAAATAGCTGAGATATTAGTAGGATTAAAAAAATAGTCTACTTTTCCAATGTCTTTTAAAAAGTTACAAACATATCTCAGCCACGGTATCCTCATGGCTCCATCTAATTTTAAAATATCTGTCAAGATGTCTCTATTAAGCTGTGTAGCTTCTTGTGTCCACAGCCTGTGCCATAGCAGCACAGGCTCCAGCTTAATCAGGTCAGATATGAAGACCCAGCTCTGCATGACAGTTCTAATTAGGGGTGCTCTTGGGAACCGCAAGGATGAACTTTAAGAAGGAGTTTTCCACTACCTGGATAGGCGAGGGGTCGGCAAAACCCCATACCCCACTGCCATAGGTAGCACCAGCCACACATTTAGCTTTGTAGATCTTAATTAGCTCCACAGGTGGTCTGGTGCCTAATTTCCTGAAAAAGTCTTAAGAGCGGCCGTCGAATCAATCATCGCAAGTTTTTTAGCTAACACAGCCTGCGACCACGATTCGCTCTGAGTGAAGAGTATCCCAAGATATGAAAACTGCTTGGTAGATTCAAGCTTCTGTCCTGCTATAAATATGGCCCTCTTAGGTTTGCAGTGCCTACCACAATGCATAGTAAAAGTTTTGGTCGTATTAACTTTTAAACCCAGTTCATTCATAAAGTGGAAAAAGCTATCTACCACATGCTGTAATCCCACTTGAGTACGTGACATAAGAACAGCGCCGTCAGCGTACAGAAGCGCTGGGATGGGGCGGCCTGCTACGTATGGGGGATCCAGACTGTTATTGCACAGAGCTTCTTCCAATCTATTAATATACAAGTTAAAAAGGAAAGCGGCCAGGACACAGCCCTGTCTGACCCCACTCCTGATTGGAATTTTATCCGTGCGTTCCTCCTTTAGGCCAAAGCGAACGCGGGCTGAAGCGTTGCTATAAAAATGTTAAGATAATAAATAATATTTTCTTCAACCCCAAGTTGTCCCAGTATGATCCACAGTTTGGAGTGGCTCACACAGTCAAATGCGGCCGAGAGGTCAACGAAGGCCAAGAACAGGTTACCCTTCTTGACCCTTGTATATTTACTGACCAGCATTAGTAGGTTTAAACCCTGTTCCACTGTCCCTAAACCAGAAGGGAAGCCATACTGAAGATCAGATAAAATAGATTTTTCTTCTGCCCACATCAAAAGCCGGTCCAAAATTATTCGACCCGCTATTTTGGTAAAAGAATCTAAGAGGGAAATGGGCCTGTAACAACCCGGATCTTGTCTGTCCCCCTTTTGGTAGATAGGAACTATTACAGATTCCACCCAGGTGGGCAGAAAATCTGCAACACAGCTGGCATTAAGCACCTGGACCAGAAGAGGGCTGCACAAAGAAGGGGTGGTCTTAAAAATGTCTATGGGGACACCATCTGGGCCAGGTGCCTTACCACCCTGGCTTACACACAGGGCTTTTTCAACTTCCTCCAGGGTAAAACACAAATTTCTAGAGGTAGGATATTCGGAGTGAGGTATCACAGATCCCACTTGACCTTTGCCCTCATACACTCTAGAAAAATGCCTAATCCAATCAGATTCAGGAATTGCAATTTCCAACTTCGGACCATCCTCATCCCTAAGAAAGGGAGTTCTGATGAGTTTCCAGAAACCCACACTATCGTTCCTGGTGGAAGCTAGATGCAGAGCTTCCCAGGCTTCAGCTCTCAGCATATTCTTCCTATCCTTTATTGCTATTTTATATTCCTTCCTAAGTCTACCAACCTCCCCGATACACCTAAGTTTCTTTTGAAATTCCTTCTTTAGGAGAGCATAGGCCCTGGTACACTTAGAATCGAACCAACCTCCCTTCTGCTTATGGTTTTTAAATTGTCTCACAAGGGAGGACTTAATTTCATTCGAAATTGTCGAGAAGGAAGCAAGAAGCATTTCAGGGGGAGAATCTACCCTTAAACAAGTCATTATTTCATGTAGACATTTACCAACCACTAATTTAATTATTTCTGCCTGGTTCACCATGGCCCATTTTAACGTATATCCATTAACGCTACCAATAGCTAGATTCGCGTCCACGCTGTCGCCTTCTTTATGATTTATCAGAGTGGACGTTGATGGCAGCTGGATGGCCACACAGAGTAGAAAGTGGTCACTTAATGTGATGTCAGAGACATTAAAGGAATAGATTCTACCACCACATTTATTAGAAACAATAGCATAATCAATGTTTGTAATGCAGCCCCTTCCATGGAATGTTGAAGAAGGGACAGATGGTAAAGTACAAAATTAATTTGCAAATCCTAAATCAAATTTAGCTAACAGGTTGGAGTTTATGCTTCAGCTCGACATTCTGGTCAAATCACTTAATCTCCCCATGCCTACAACCAAAATGAATGTGATGTAACCAATGCTCATGTAAAGTACTTCAATACCTGACCAGTCTGCACTATATAAAAATGCAAAAAAATAAAAAATACAAATTGTTTTCCACACTTCTGTCATTGGGCTAAACGTGGGCCATATCTGGGTAATATTTGTGCTACATTTGGGCTCTTTTTTCTCTGATGGCCATCTTGGGAGACTTCAATTCAATAAACTTTATTTGATCTGATTTAGAAACATAGATCATAAAAGTGTACATTAAAACAGTAAATCTTCTTTCCTAATACAATACAGTGAGAATTAATTAAAACCAATAGGTAAAAACTGGTGTTACAAAGCCCGCTCAGATAAACTTCAGTTTAACAGAATAGTAAAGTTCAAAGTTTTGCAAGATCAATCTCAAGTACTGTGCAAAATACGCAATAAGCCGTCCAAGTAAGATGCAATGCTCCAATACCTGCCCAGTCTGCACTATATAAAACTGCAAAAAAATTAAAAGTGTTTTACACACTTCTGTCATTGGGCTGTACGTGGGCTACATCTTGGTGATTTTTGTGCTACACTTGGGCTCTTTTTTCTCTGGTGGCCATCTTGAGAGACTTATTTGTTATAAAGTTTCCTAATTTCCTCATTTACTGCAGTCTCCTCAGTAGGAAATGCGTTCAGTTTTTTACTTTGATTCCATCAAGAAGGCATTCAGATGGGTCACACATTTGCCATAAATTCACTTTAGTTGCTCCTTAGATCACTGTAGTAAAGCTCCTGCTCACCAGGGGGTTAACTGGAAGTCTGCTGCTTGTATTGAAAGTGCATGTTTCAGTCTGCATGTCAGAATTTGTTAATGAAATAGAAGAGGATTTGAGAAGTCACTCAAAATATGCCCTGATTTTTGTTTCTGCAGCTCTAATAATAATTTCTATGGCAAAATGAAACCCCTCATTTGCTCGTTTTTAAATTAAATGTTTTAAGTGTTACTAGTTTATTCCAATCAAGATGACTTCAATAGTTTTGTCTTAAGTAAGACTGTTAGCACTCTAGTTGTTCTGTAGAAAACTGGGAAGCTGCAGTAGAACACAAAAGAATCAACTGACAGGTAGCTCCTGTTGTAAGTACATGTTTTAATGAGAACGTCAGATTTCATTCTCATATGACTGAGAAAGATAATGTTATTTACAGAAAATATGTTCTTATTTTAGTTTCTAGAACACCTTCCAAACCTCTATTGGAAAAACATGAGAATATAGGGCCAGATGTAGGTGGCCAAATACCGGTCGGTAACAGCCGATTTCAGCCGTTACCGACCGGTATTTGAAGTTTGAGATGCAGGGGGCCCAAATATTACTGATTCGGTAAATTTACCGAATCGGTAAATTTACCGATTCTGTAAAATACCGAATCGGTAAATTTACCGAATCGGTAAATCTAGATGTAGGTGGCACTGAAAACAGTGCCACAGGCCCTTAAGAATTCGTTATTTACCACAAAATAATATTTGGTGGTAAATAACGAATTCCAGTGTACATGCACATCTGTGCATGTACACCTGTGCCATGTGGCACACATACATGCCCTAAGGGCATGTATGTGTGTCACATGGCACACAAGCCAGAATCAGGGGTGCAACAGGGTGTCAAAGTGACACCCTGTCCCCCTTGACAATTCGGTAATTTTACCGAATCAGTATTTACCGATTCGGTAATTGCCATTGATTCCTATGGGCCTCAAGGCCCATAGGAATCAATGGCAATTACCGAATCGGTAAATACCGATTCGGTAATTAGCGAATCTTAACGATTCGGTAAATGTTACCGAATATTTACCTACATGGCATTTACCGATTTGTAAATACCGAATCGGTAAAATTCGGTATTTACGAATCGGTAAATGCCATTTACCTACATCTGGCCCCTAGTTTTCTCATAAACATGAGTCATGATATCCCAGCCGAAGGCATTTTCACAGGGTAAAATCACCTTAGAACACACCACAATTCCTAAAATGAGTATGGTACCATCAACAAATGATTTAAAATGTAACTAAATTTTGTTATCACCCTTCCATTCACTACAATGCATTTTAATGGAGTGCTATGATGTATAATGGTCCCAAGATGGCTGCCAACACTTCTTGGAAGTAGTGCTGACAGCCAATCAGATCTCACAATGAGATGTGTAGTTAGGCTCCGCCCAGATATATATATATATATATATTTTTTTTTTTTCTTTAATATTTATAAAACTACTGAACTGATTTACACCATTTAAAGCAAAGAGTGCACTCTGGACCAAGAGCCACCTTTCTGCCAAATTTGGGGTCATTCCGTTCAGCAGTTTGGTCTGTAGCCGCGACAAACGTTTCCTATGGAAATTAACATGGAGAAAACACATTTTGGGAAGCCCCTTATTTCTCGGCCACTGCTTAACAAATCACCCCAAAAACTTTCAAGACAGGAGCTGACCGAAGCATCCCATTAGTTTTGAGAGTTTAGGGAAGATTCGGCAAACGATATTGGCAAAAGAAAAAACGCTTTTCCTAAGGAAACTAGGTATTAACTATAACTACCCACTGGCGACTGCCAGAGGGTAATATATATATATCTTAATATGTTAATTCCTATTGGAATTTTAGACCTGACTACAGCCTGAACCGCTGAATGGAATTGAACCAAATTAGGTAGTGAGGTGGGGAGGGGGGGGGGGGGGGGGGGGCATGGCCAAGCCAAGCTGCGAGATGGCCGCTTGTTAGAGGGGCTCCGCCGGCCGAGCACACTATCCGTTAAATATCTGGCACTTAACTAATATCCCACAACCCACAAGCAGCCGAGATGAAGCAGAAACCACAGAGGCGCGCTTGGTGTGAATTCAGCAGCGGCTCGATCACTATTGTGGAAGAAAACTGAAGCTGTGTCACCCGGTGGGCTCCCAGCCGAGGCATACAAGATCAGTATACGTAACTGGGTATGGGCTCCCAGGCAGCAAGGCCAAACCCTGCCTTAACTTTATCAAAAAACAACTGCCAGTGCTGCCAATGTGAATCACAATCCTCTTTTATATCAACCACATACGAATAAAACGTTATGTAGGTCCAGTCTATTGTATTAATCAATCTATTAAGGGTATATTTCCACATCCAAAAAACATTTGTATTTGTATCAAGTTAACTGAAAATGTATACTATGGTTCTTGTGTAAAAATTATATGAATTGCACTGAATATTTTCTTGCTACCAGTATGACTGAGTGTGTGTGTGTTTGATGTGACAAAGTTGTTAGGAAAGAATGTGTATGAAAGTTATGAAAGGGCGTAATGATGTATATAAAAATTTGATGTATATTGATTAATGTTGTTTTTTTAAAAAAGGTTTGCTCTTTTTGACTATTGAATAAATTGCTAAAATATAAGAAACAGGACAAAATAATGAAAAATAAAAACTTAATAGATTGATTCATACAATAGACTTGACCTACATAACGTTTTATTCGTATGTGGTTGATATAAAAGAGGATTGTGATTCACATTGGCAGCACTGGCAGTTGTTTTTTGATAAAGTTGAGGCATACAAGATGGCGCTGACTGCCTGAAGAGTGACCACAATGACAAACGCTGGACCGAGCGACACTGGTGGCCGCGGCCGGCTGCATTGAGCAACAAGCGAACTGGTGACGGCTGGGGACTGCGAAAGGAGAATCAGCATCTGCTCAGAGCTGACGGGGGCTCACATCTAAACCAGCCGGGTGAGTGAATGCCTGCTGTGGTCCTGGCCCTAAGAGTCCGAGAATAGATCGTGGGAGCTGTGGAGAATAGCAGCAGTTTGTGAGGGAGAACGAAGGCGGTGTGCAAATAACCCATTTGGCCTGGGCGTCTGAAGCGGTAAAGTTCGAAAAGAACCGCGAGCTGGCTTTGCAGTCCTGCAGGGGCACGGAAAGACGCAGTAGCAAGCTCTGGGCTGCGCAGGAGCAAGAGTGTGATGTGCAGCCTGGTACCAGCCAGTGGTGAGCCAACGGGACCCCAGATTACCATGAGCCTGCCATGGTGAGTGCACACAAGCCAAGGGATCTATCACGGGGACAGCGGGAGGCCACTGTGGAGCGGGAGTGAGCAGAGCGCACGCAAGCAGGCTGCCACGTAGATTCATGAGGGTGAAGGTGACAAGAGAGCTGCCAGCAGACCTGGAGGCTATGCAGAGGCGCAAAGTGTCATAGTACAGCATACTGGGAGCTCATGTCTGTATGATTAACGCCACCTGCACATAGTTGAAGACACTGGTAATGGGTCACAAACAACATAACGAACAGAGATGCAGTGCAGCGTGAAGCAACAAGCTATCAGCGAAGTCAGTCTAAAAGATCCGTGACCGTGAAAGAGAGAGGGACATTGGCGAGCAAACTACCTCTGCAAATGGGCGCACATTTTCTCACAGCCTGTGAGGATTAGGATTAGGGCGGCGGGGAGAACTGAAGCACCTTGCATTTTCAGGAGAACGTGTGTTAACCACAAGGAGCATGATAACCACAACTGGACGATGAGAGACATCCCAGAGGATGCAAAGGGGCTCTACGGACCTAGCACCTCACCACTGCGCCCATTGACGCTGCCCACAGGAGTTGTAGGAGCCTGCAGACCTGGAGAGTCTGGGCTGAGTAACAATTCACTCTGCAGACAGGCACTAAAGGTGAAAGGCGGTAATGGGAAAATTAGATAACAGACAAGCGAAAATCACGTTCGAAAAAAGCTCCTCCAGGCTGCAGAACATTGACACACCGCCGATCACAGTGGTGCCAGAAACGTAGATTGAACCGGAACAAGAGAACGATATTAAAAGCATGTTTAGGAAGGTGAAAGTGAGTCTCAGAGCCGTAGACGCAAAACTAGATTCTCTGGTGCAGCGAATGGACTAAGTCACTCGAAAAGTAGACAAACATGAAGCTAGAATTGACACCCTGGAAACCAGAGTCTCGGACTCAGACGACCGGCAAGTAGAGACCCAGGAGCACCTACTCTGAATGGATAAAGTGCTGGACGTCATCAAGGCCTGTAACAAGGACCTTGAAGCGAGGTCTTGCAGAAATAACATTCGGATAATGGGGGTGCCAGAAACCACAAAATTTGCAAACATGGAAAAGTTTGTGGAGGACCTCCTGAAAGATCTGTTCGGACCAGACCTATCATCAATGTTCCTAGTGGAGCGGGCACATCGCATGTTGGGACCCAGACCACCCCCAGCTCTCAACCCAGAACGATCCTGGGCCATCTGCTCAACTATAGGGATAGTGATACCATTCTTAGTCTGGCTAGGGAGAAAGAAGACCTGAGACACCAAGGGAACAGTGTTGCATTTCACCCAGACTTCACCCAAGCGGTACAGGCAGCGGGGCGAGAATTCATCCCCGCCAAGAATCTATTTCAAAAGTTGGCACAACATATGCAATGCTATACCCGGTAAAGCTGAGGGAACAAATGGGTGGCAAACCCCTGATATTCACAGAAGCCAATGCGGCGATGAAGAATGCTAAGCAGGTGTGAAGACAACAACGACACAAGGCTATAGAGGCTGCAGGATCTCCGAGCAGCCAACTGAGTGATAACAACTGAAAATTGTCAGGGGTATGAACTGGAATGAATAAATGTGAGGACAAAGCTGCCACACATTGCCTGTTTTTTTTTTTACCTTGCTGTTGTTTCGAACTGTTCAGTTAAGCAAGTAAAATGCTTGGCCAATGTCGCAGTGAAGACGGGGCGGTACGCTGGCGTTGCCATGCCCCCACGGGATGATTCCCATTGACTTCATGTTACATTGGTTAAACTTTGAAATGGGAGGGGCTCAGGGAATCACACAACCTAATTGGGGGTGGGTGTGGGTGGAGGGTGGGTAGGGGTTGCTCATGTTTTGAGTTGGCAATTCCACTACACTACAGATCTGTTAGTTAAAATCATAATGGCTACGACTATGGAATCACACTGAAACATTTCACAAGCAAACATCAAACTACGCTAGATCTCACAAGTGGATACCTTATAAGTGGGGTCCTGCGTCACACATGGCAAGGAGGTGCACTGACGCTAACTGTCCAAACTAAACTGTATTACCTGGAACATCTGTGGTCTTAACGACCAAAGAAAGGTGAGATTGATGAAGACCTATCTCGCCAGACACCAGTCAGACATATGACTCCTACAGGAGACCCACCTGAAAGACAATGCCACAAAGAGACTGTCTATTAACAGATGGGGTAGGTGCACACCTCTAGCTACTCAAGCTACTCCAGCGGGGTGGCTATATTGATCAGTAAGGGAGTGCCCTGGCAGACACATACAATAATAAGTGACACAGAAGGTTGGTACCTCATACTTGAGGGATTGTTATATTATCAACCGGTGGTCATAGCAAATGCATATGGGCCCAACACAGATGACCCTGCCTTCTTCCAAAATATATGGCACAATATGCTGTAATGAGGGGGATAATACAGGACCACCACTAGGTAGACCCATGGCGCATGCTTCACCCCACGACCTGAGAGGGCACTTGTGTAACTCAGCATCATAAAGCATGGATTTCTGGCTAGCGACCAGGGAACTACATGCATCGGTAGTAGACGTGCAACATAAAGCCCGTATGCTATCTGACCACTCCCCGGTCACGCTGACCCTCGCAGTGCCACAGCCCTACATACAACCGTTCACATGCTGGCTTCCCCCTAATGCCCTTTTACACTCAGCATTCAGGGAAACGCTTAGAAAACATATCACTGACTACTTCGAGCAGAACTCGGGGTCCGCTGACACAATGGGGATCCTGTGGGAGGCGTTTAAAGTAGTGATACGTGAACACTGCATAGCAGGCCAATCAGGGGTGCTACGAGACATAAGAGGACATGTAACTAGGCTAGAGGAAGAGATACGCATGCTAGAGTCACAGCACTATCACACTCTCAACCCAGGGAACATGGCGGACATCAGAGCAAATGACTGAGTACCAGGAGGAAGCTGACCGGGAAATTAAGTTTTTGCACAAACACGCAAGGGAGCGCTGCTTTGGGGAAGGGGATCAGCCAGGAAAAACACTTGCGAATATACTTCGCAACCCTTGTGGATCCACATTCATCACTGAACTCAGCACCCCGGTGAACACTGCAGTGCACATACCGCCGGACATTCTAGGCACTATGACAGACTTTTATGAAAAGTTATACACCTCCTGGTACTATCCATTGCAGGAATACTTTGACTCAGTGGAATTGCTGTGGTTCAGCAGGGCACACTGAGAATACATGGACTTTCCCTTCACAGTAGAGGACGTAAGACAGGCAATAGGCAGCCTACCAGCGGATAAGGCGCTTTGGGGAGATGGATTAATTGCCAGTTTTTATAAAGAATACACAGACATCCTAGCACTGCGCCTCTTGGCAATCTATCAAGAGGCCGCAGAGATTGGCATCCTACCTAACTCAATGCGCGAGGCCATAATTATCACCATATTGAAACCTGACAAAGATCCCATGCAGTGTGATTCCTATCGGCCACTCTCAATTATAAATCTCAACACAAAAATGTTTGCTAAACTATTCACCACTCGTCTTCAGCCATTACTGCCCATGATAGTCAGACCGGATCAATCCGGTTTCATACCGGGGAGATCCACCTCCCATAACCTGAGAACATGGTTTGCACTTATGCACTACCTCGCCACACATGTGCCTGCGGTGGCTGCACTATTGGATGCCACCAAGGCATGTTACTCACTGGAGTGGGGATTTATGTTCCTGCTATTGCATAGACTAGGCATGAGCCCCTTATTTATAAACCAAATCCAACTTCTGTACACTAGATCTACGGCACGCCTATGAATAAACGGGCTGATCTCCAACCCGATATCTATCACAAGAGGCACGCGACAAGGCTGCCCCTTGTCGGCATTATTGTTTGCCACAGCTACCGAGTCGCTGGTGGTGCGTATTAGGCAGCACCATACAGACCGGGGCATCAGGTTCACAATGCGTGGACTCACTGTGTCAATGTATGCAGACGATATTACTCTCTATATGGTGAACCAGAGAGAAAACTTCTCTCCTGTGACACGAGAGGTTGTGCGCTACGGGGGGTTGTCGGGGTTAGAGATAAATTGGAACAAATCGATCATATTCCCACGGACGTCTGGGACTCAAGCTTTTGATACTGAGTACCCTATAGGCTGGGTGACTGGGCCGACACGCTACCTGGGTGTATGGATCAGCAACGACGTACAAGAACTCTGGACATACAATTATGGCATCGTGATGGACTGGATAGAGGACAAAGTGCATCTCCCCCTGTCATTGATAGGCCGCATTGGGGTGGCAAAAATGGTCATCCTACCGAAACTATTGTACCTATTTGTAAATGTCCCGATCCCCCTTACCAAAGAATTTTTCAACAGAATCCGCTCCTCAATGATTGAGTTGGTCTGGGCTAAATGACAGCCAAGGGTTTCCTGGGAAACCTTCACACTACTTCAGGCGTAGGGCTGACTGGCGGCCCCAGACTTCGCCATATACGCATATGGCATGCATGCGCAGTTCCTGCACTACTGGGTGAACCCTACCCCATTCCAACCTCACGTTGCTGTCGAACTGGACAGAGCAGCTCCCTTACCGCTTAAGATGGCTATATATTAACCGTTCAAGCGCCCGCTAAATGAAGTGGACTCAGTAGAGATGCTGCAATGGGCTTTGGGGGCTACGTCAACGAGCACACATAGACGTGCTATACACACCTTCTATGCCTTTGGCGGACACTCAGTTAATTCCACCACTGATGGATAAGCAAGCACAGGCGCTATCCCGGGTACACAATGTTCAGACGGGACAAGATCTATACCCCGGGGATACCTTCCTCACACTACAGCAAATGTGTGGACCCACAGGCCCTTCAGCGGCAGACATGCTGCTTTACTATCAGATACGGGCTACTTGTAGAGGGAAATTTGAAACATTTCCAATGACTCCCCCACAGCTGGCTGCCCTAGAAAACATTCTCACTGTAGAAACAGGCCGCAGGCTGATCACATGGCTCTACACAATCACACAGAGGGATCACCCGATTACGGTGGTGATGACTCGTGCAGCATGGGAGGGCGATTGGGGAGAGAGCCTCACAGATGAACAGTGGGCTTCCAGCTGCAGACAGCTGGAGAAGCTGACCCCAAATTATCGGCTCAGGTTGATTCACTTTAAGTACATACACCGGTTTTACAGAACTCCTATACAACTACGACGGATGGGGCTGCGCCCAGATGACCGATGTTTGAAATGTGGGGCGCCACAGGCAACATTTATACACTTGGCATGGAAATGTAGGCCAATGGCACGTTTCTGGACTAAAATAATAAACTACATAAGTAACATAACGGGTATAACCCTATCCAGCACACCCTTGGTAGCACTCTTCTGGACCATCCCGTATATACCGCAGAAGGTGAGGAAACTGCCAGCTATTCTATTATTAATGGCAAAAAGACAGGTGGTGAGGCACTGGGGGGCCGCACACCCTCCGACTGTGAAGGAGTGGGTCAGGCAGGTAACCTATTGCAAAACCCAGCTGATGGAATCCTGGGAGCTAATGCTGATGTGCTCCCGCCCTAGGGACATATGGGAGCCATTTGTTACTAGTTGGCTGGGAACTGTGGATATTGCGGACATTTAGGTGAGACCGTAGTGCTATAAAGCCTTGCAATGAGTGTGGCCCTGTAGGATGTGCGATAGCCTATGGGTCAAGATGTACCAGTACAGGACATACTTGTTGAGTATCATTTATACTGTTTACCTGGCTGTGCTACTGGGCCGAATGCGTAAAGGGTTGTTGCACTGTATAATCTTTAATACAAGTGTACTTGTCATGTGTTTATGTAGGATGCAGGATTGTGTCCCACTGTATTGATGTGTTTATACTTTTGATTTTGAAATTTTTGAATGATTAAATTGACTGTCCGGCTGGACACTCTTAATATAGCACTGATTGGAGTCTATATTTATCCTGATGACCATACTGTTCTTTGTAGGAGTAAAAAACATAACAGGTAACAGGAGTGGCTCCGCAGCCACCCTCTCAATCTGAACATGGGGAACCTCTGGGGGGCCATGCTTCCAATAATAAGCAGGGGCCCCCTGTGCCACACCTAGACCACCAAGACGATAAGGGAGTGTAAGAACCTCCCACTTGACCCTGGCCTGTTTCCCTGCCCATGACAGACTTATCAAAAGTGACGTAAAGATGCGGAAAAAGGTACACAGGAGCACCATAGGGATGTTAGAGAACAGAAACAGAAATTGAGGTAGTATCACCATTTTCATTAACCCGATCCAACTTATCAGTGACAGCGGCAGTCGGATCCAGTTGTTTATGTCATCCTCTAGCCTGCTAACAGCCAACCCGTAGTTCTCCCAGAAGACTACCTTCGAGTCAGTGTGAACCTTAATCCCTAAATATCTCACCAGCCTGTCATCCATTCAAATGGATAATCAGGCTGAAAGAGTATGGTAGGAGGGGTGAGTGGAAAAACTATTGATTTTGTCCAGTTAACTCGGAGCCCCGAGAACGTACCAAATTTTACCACTTCCCGCAATACAGGTGACAGGTTACTGTCTGGGTCCCGAACATAGAGCAACATATCGTCCCCGTAAGCGGAAACTATCAGTTCGTACCCCGGGAATTGTATACTGTGAGAAGTTGGCCTGATATATGATATCTACAATTCCGGGGGCACCTTGTATCAGTCCAAACAATCCCTTATGGTGTCTGGTTGTAAGTCAACCTTATAGACAAGCTATCCTAAGGGTAGCATGGACTAAGCAGCCTTAAAGGCTTAACTCAAGAGGGCATGTTAAGCAAGCTGTTTTACCAATCACAATCCTGTATTATCAAATGAAAGGACACCACACAAATTATATATTATAAAAATATATGTATTTATTACTAGAATAATCCTCTGTACTCTTTATGAGTGCAGAGGCACAAGCTTTTAAACAAAAGCACAGTTAAACATATAGAAGTTGCACAATTATGGATGAGGGCGGGGGGCCACTCAAACCATATACTAAAATAGTGGTATAAGTATCACTAATCAAACAGTGGTCAGGCCTAGGGCCTGGGGAATCGCTGGGACCAATCGGGACTAGCAATGCTGAAGTCGGGAAAAGCCCGCGGGACTCGGGTGCAGCGCTGAAAGCACACACATGCACCAATGCAAAGTCAATGGTGCGTAAAAGTTACAAAGTTACTGTTAAAGAAGTCTTCCGACTAAACTAGGATTACCAAACTTTAGACTTAGACACTAGAGGTGTATACCAGTGCAGGAGCACCGGCGTTCACGAGTTACCTCACCCACAGGAAGCGGGTGCACGGGTGCAAAGTAGTGTCGGGTTTCGTCACGCAGTCTGATGGTGCCTGGAGATGAAGATGCTGCAGGCGTCCAGAAGAGAAGTGTTCAGTGCGATCCAAGGGTGGATCGAAGATGTAGATGACCTGATAGCAGAGGGGACAGAGTCTGGGTCACTCAGCAGTGGCCAGGGTGGAACCAGGAAGGAACCAGGCAATGTCGGGCGCAATCAGGTCGATGTTGTGAAGCTTGTCTCCGCTGCCACGTGGACTCTGGGGCACCGAGGATGTCCAAAAGTGGATCACGAGCTGTCCCACAAAGGCTCTCGCTGTCGGCGGTGTCGGCTTCCGGATCGGAGCAAACAAATGTATTTATTTATTTATTTTATAGCACTTATAAGGCGCGCAGCTACCCACAAAGGGTTTCCCGGCGCCGGAATAGCAAAGCACATGACACAACTAGAGAGAGAGCAATCAGCAGGCAATTATTTGTCGAACAACCAAGTTTTTACGCTTTTCCTGAATCTCATATGGTTTTCTTCCTTGCGTATATGGATGGGCAGTGTGTTCCAGAGAGTTGGACCCAGATATGAGAAGGACCTTTCGCCCATTCTAGCCCGTTTGTACCTAGGCACCGCGAAGTTCGCTGCTGTACATGAACGGAGGCTGCGATTGGGGAGGTAAGGCTTAGCAAGATCTTGTAGGTACCTGGGGGCAGTACCAGCTTTGATTTTAAACAGGTAGTTCAGGGTTTTAAAGCGAATCCGATTTTCTACCCTGAGCCAATGCAGGTCCCTAAGATGTTTGGTGATCCTGGCGGATCTAGGGATTCTGCAAAGCAATCTGGCAGCAGCGTTTTGCACGAGTTGCGAGCGTCTTATTACTGCTTTGTTTGAACCCAGGTACAGGATGTTACCGTAGTCAAGCCGAGATGCAACTAAGGCATTGACTACGGTCTTCTGGGTGGTAGGTGGTAACATCCAGACAATTTTGCGTAGCCATCTAAGAATGGTGAAGCACATGCCTGCCGCTTTGTTGACTTGCTGTGTCATAGATAAACTGTCATCTATGATGACCCCGAGGTTTCTAACCTGGGAAGCTGGTGGCGGGAGCTTACCTAACGACGCCGGCCAGTGGGGATCACTCCAAAGATCTTTACTATTCCCTAGGAGGAGGATCTCGGTTTTCTCCCCATTTAGTTTAAGTTGGTTAGCCAACATCCAACTAAACACTTCGTGAAGGCCTATTTTTAGTGCAGATGGAGCAGACGGTCCAGATTTAGAGAGAGAAAACAGAATTTGAGAGTCGTCTGCATAGGTCATTAAGATAAGACCATAATTTTCTGCAAGGTCGGCAAGTGGTCGTAGGTACAAGTTGAAAAATAGTGGACTCAGGATAGATCCCTGTGGTACACCATGGGGGGAGTGGAATACATCGGAACATGCCGAGGAAGAGGCGATCTGAAAGGTGCGGAGGGATATGTATGATCTAATCCACTCTAGTGCCCTGCCCTCAACACCATTCTCCTCCAACCTGGCAAGCAGTCTGGAGTGAGAAATGGTGTCAAAGGCTGCACTGAGGTCCAACAGGACCAATGCTACCGTTTGGCCATCATCCATAAGCTCCCTGATCTTTTTTGTGACCCCGAGCAGGGCAGTCTCGGTGGAGTAACCACTCCTAAAACCAGATTGGGACGAATGAAGCAAGTCATTGTTTTCCACATAAGTTGAAAGAGCCTTATGAATGTGCCTCTCCAAGATTTTGGAAAAAGCAGGAAGTAACGATATTGGGCGATAGTTGGCCAATATCGTGGGGTCAGCGGCCGGCTTTTTGAGCAGTGGACTGACCATAGCATGTTTCCATAAAGCAGGAACTGTGGCCTGTTCTATGGAGGCGTTAAGTATCTCTGCTATGGAGGTCATGGCGGGGTCCTCCAGCTGACAAATGATACTGATAGGAATGGGGTCACGTGGGGAACCCGATTTGATAGATTTTAACAGTTCCTTCAGTTTGTCCAAGGTAATGGGGGGCCAAGCTTCAAGGCGACAACTTCCTCTGGGGACTTGGGGGGTGTTGTCTTGCTTGTGTGTGTTGATACTGTTTCCGTTGATGTTAGAGACAATATTCTCAATCTTTTCAACGAAAAAAGATGCTAGATCCTGGCACTGCTGAGTATTGAGAGGGTTAACCTCTGCCCTTGAATTCTCTCCAGCCAGCTCTTTTACGGTGTTAAAGAGGGTCTGGGATTTATTTACGGCTGTGTTAATAGTAGTAGTGACATAGCACGCTTTGGCTTTCATGCAGGCCGAGTGGTAACTATTTCTGGCCTTGCGATAAACCTCTTTTTGATGCAGTTCATATTTCTTACGCCACTGCCTCTCCAGGGCCTTACATGTAGATTTTTCATTCTTGAGGGCCTCTGTATACCAGGGGGCGGGGGGGCGGTGCACTTTCCCTTTGCAGCGGGATAGGGGCAAGCAGGCATTCACTGCGCCGTTTAGCCATTTCTTTGTGGCATCTGATATGCTTTCCATATCCCCATCTAAACATGGGTGGTCTTTCCTCAATGCGTTATTGAGATCATCCATGTTTAGGGTTTTCCAATTTCTCCTAAATGTTTCAGAGGGAGTCGTGGAAGGACGTTTGGCAGGTTTAAGTGAGACAGAGAAAAGTGTGAGAAAATGGTCTGACCAGCAAATGGGAGTGGTGTTCAGCCATAATAGTTCTCTCATGTTAGATATGATAGGGTCTAACAAATGTCCAGCTTTGTGGGTGGGGCCCTTATTGCGTAATGTCATGTCTAAGGCCATAAAGTCATCAAGTAGATTTTTACAGATCTTGTTATTGTCGTCTTCTAAATGAAGATTTAGATCTCCAACTACTGTAAAATTTTGGGCGTTCAAATGGTGAGGTAAGATGTAGTTTACCAAGTTATCTGACCATAAGGGATTACTTCCTGGCGGGCGGTAGATAAGTAGGCCAGAGAAAGTAAAGTTGGGACTGAGGGTAATTTTAAATGATGCTGCTTCGCATCTGGGAATGTCTTGTCTTGTCAACAAACCTTGGCAAGCGCAACCCACGCAGGATTCAAAGATCGCTTCTTACTCGGACCAGGAAGGTCAGAGCGGGTGCTCCTTTTCAGGGGAGCGAGGGCCAGTCCAGAGCAACCGGACTGGCAGGTCAAATTCAAAGGTTCGTCGGTACTGGGGACGCTAGCCAACGGGCAACGACCGGACCAACGCGTTGAGCCAAAAGATGCAGAAGGGCCCCACGCAGCACTCGGTGAGTGTAGAGGGGTGAGCTTCGGTGCAAGAGTGGCTCAGGGCTGGGGCTTCTCAAACCCCAAAGCACAGCTTCGAGGGAGGCTCGGGAGCTGCACGGTCAGCGCCTCGTGGTCTTTCCAAGATGGCCGGCCCCACGCTTCAAGTCGCCTCCACGGGTCTCAGCTCTGCAGGGACTGTGGATCAGGCTGTTAGAAGGCAGGCACGCTGGGTCTTGTTGATCTCTGTCGCTCGAGTTCCGGCGGGAACTGCAACAAAGCAAACATTGAGGTGCTGGATGGTGCCTGTTTGCACAGGGTGGTCACTCCTTGACCACAAGGGAGATTCTTCAGTCTTCTACGTAGAGTAGGATGTCGAAGGGTCCAGAGTTTCGTTTCATAAGTTTCAGTCAGGATAATCTGTGTGCACTAGCACTGCTCCCACTCTTGTACCAATCCAGTGGGCTGGATTACCTGCTAGGTCCCTCCTATGGGTGGGACCCAGGAAGGGGATGGTTACACCCCTTTCCCTTTGTCCAGGGTCGTGCTGGGACTGGGGCTGGAGTGCCCCAGAACCGGTTTGACCGTATTATGCAAGGGGAAGCCTTGTGCTCCCCAGGCAGTGTCTGGTTTCTTTCAAACCTCCCTGCTACAATCCACTATCTCCTGTCTGGGGTGGTGTGACACCTCCCTGTGACAGGAAACCCTTTGTCCAGGCCTCCCCTGCCAAGTTTCGGTCAGCAGTAGGAGGCCAGACTTGTGTCTGTGGCAGAAGCGTCCATTTCGTGATGCTGAGGCTCTTTTAAAATCAACAGCGTTTTAGCAAAGTAACATGTCGTCTCCCTCTAGAAGGGTGGAATGCTACCCCCGTCGCCAGGACTGGTGAGGGGGTAGTATTCCAAATCATATGACACCTTACACGACATGTTTTGATAAAGCCAAACCAAAGTTAGCACATAACCGCAATGGATTATAATGCACTTAAGAGTATATGGTATGGCAATATCCCGGAACAGCTAAGAGAGTTGGTCCCGACAGCTGCAGATAGGCTCAGCTCATGCTAGAGCACCGTCTCACATAAAACCACGCACTCTGCCTCCAGGATTGTTAAGGCCTGCCATAGGAGTGACTTATAGGTATATATGTGTCCAGATATAGGTTTAGATATAGGTATACTATATCTAAGCAAGGGGTGATTACACCACCTTGCCCCAGCTGAGTGATCAGCCAGTTGTGTCAATTTAAGGACCAGCCAGGGGTGGCAAAAGATATGCTGCAGCCCCTGGTAGGCCTTGGATGCACCTATGCCCTGGGCATCTATAGTGCACTGTACAGGGGCTGATAAGGTGTCCAGTACCAGGTTGGTTATGCACCTAGGGTGCATGGAGTCCACTTTACAGAGAGAGCAGATAGCCTGGGGCCCTGATTTGCAGGGAACCAGGCCAACTAAGTCGAAAAGCAGCTAAACACAAGGCAAAAAATCTGGGGTAACCATAGTCAGGTATCCACCTTCCTACATATACCTCTATACCTAATATGTTTCTGTAGTGCGCAAGCCAGTGGCTCCGCCACTAACGCATATAAGATAGGTGACAGAGGGCACCCCTGGCACCTGCCTCTGGTGATGTGTATGGCATCTGTTACTAAGTTTCCCATTTTTAGGTCTCGTAGCGAAAACACAGCGCGTCAGCGCTGTGTCTCGCTAGAGATCTATTGTTGCCGACTGTGCTTCCCAGGAGACAGTCCCGGCCGCGCGCACCGCCTTGGAGGCGATGTGAAACTGGAACGCGTGCTGTGGCCAGGCGCTGTCTCCTGGGAAGCTCAAGCACCACACACGCATGCGCATACACACACACAAGCGCCCATGCACGCACGCACATACATACATACAGAGACACCCCCCCCCTCACACATACACGCACACGCGCGCACACACACACACACACAAGTGCACCAAGGCCCCCCCTCCCCCGCCGTCACCGTACATACACACACAAGCATACACGCACACACACACACACACAAGTGCACCAAGCCCCCCCAGCCTTTTGGAACTTACCTGGCCAATGTCGGGGACTCTGCTCTCAGCACGCGGCGCCCAACCTCCTGCTGGCGCGGCCCCGGGGCTCCACACCGCTCACAGGAGCCCCGGGCTGCGAGACGCATTGACTCCGCCTGCCTCCTCTTCCGGTCTGGACGTGGCCCCGCCCCCGTCACAGGCGACCGTGCCTGACTTCCGGGGCGGCCGCGGCGGGATTCCGGGGGCATTTTAATAGCAGCCTTGTTGTTTAGATGATGTTGAAAGTTTTAGATGACCGGAGAATTTAGCATATAATAACATCTGCTTGTATAGCCGGCCGCTTTGAAAGTTCTGTTTAACAGTTTTCTTCCAGCATTGGAGCTTTCTCAATGTCACTGATTGGAATAGTTTGTTTTCATAAATTGAGCAAATATTAATGTATGCGTTGTTCACGTTTTTATTGAGACAGAGGCAGAGCCAATGCAAGGAGGTTGAGGGAGAGGGGGCTGTGAACAACTGATTGTGATTTTGCAAGCGCGTTGAAGCCTTGCTTTTTTCTTCTGACAAAATTCAAACGAACTATCGAGGCTCCTGTACGGTGGCAGAACTGTAATGGTGCGTGACGTTCGAGCAGCACCATTTGGAACGCCCGAAAGAGGTGAGTTTCAGGTATTCCCCCCGTGAGCGTGTTGTGTGGTTTATCCTTGCGTCCCGCGTCAGGAACTTAATGTAGCCCGTGTGAGTGGACGGGCGTGGTCATTTGGAAGGCTACGTGAAATGTGTGCCGTGTTGTTATTTATCAGATACGCATGCGACACACTACAAAGGCCAGTAAGGGGCCACATTCGCGCCCCGGCAACACCTGCGGCGCGAAGGACCCTTCACTCCCCCAACCCCAACCCAACCACACCACCTCCCCCTGGCAGCCCTGTTCAGCTGAAGGCTATGAATATCTGAGACATGGGAGGGGCTTCTGGTCATATTATTCAGGAGGGGCCCAAGAGTTTGTGTTAAACCCCTGGACCAGGCTCACACGGGATTGAACTGCTGAAATACTGGAATAACCGGTATGACGTCTATGTGCATTATGAGAACAACTAGGACGCATTTCAGGGTGTAACTGGGATCACGTGACTCATATTTCATTTAATCGTAATTGATGGATGCACATACTGTAACTAAGTTCTAAATGTGCCTCCGGTGACTGAGCATCAGCTGCTACTTTATTTACACGGGAACTGCTTCTTTACAGTTGTTGTTTATCCTACAAATATACTTTTCCACTAATTTTCTTCTGGGACATTTAGCAGTAATTATTTAATGGGCGTCTGTCGGAACCTGAGCAGCTTGTTAGCTATATCAGAAGAGTACAATATACAACGGTAATCTTTAGTGAGACGAAAACTGCTACACAGGTATATAAAGGTATGTTTTGCTGTTGTCTTTAGTCGTTTTGGAGTCCGAATAAAAATGTTCATGCTTTGAATCCAATGTAGTTATTAATTACAATTTGTTTGCAAACCCGAAGGATCTGTTACGTGTGTACTTTACTAATTCTTTATAGCAGCAATGTAAACAGGATGCACTCAGTGTGGATGAGCAACAGCTATCCCTTTTCTAGCATACATCACCTTACCCAGTGTCAAACTACCATGTCGATGACCCTTAAAAACTCCAACTTGCTCAAGTTCATTTTTGTTACATTAATTTTGTAGAATGTCAGTGACAAATAGTATTTTATTGTTGGCAGGTAGCTCCAGTGGTGTGTGATTGTAGGGCTGCGGTTTATGACACTCAGGTAACCACTCCACCCCTGCTATGCTTTGGTTGTTGTAGGCTACCATGTATAAGCATTGGGTCGTGGAAACGGCAGTGATTCAACCAAACCCATCCCATCTGCTAATGGGGTTCTCCAGGTGAGCTGTGGCGTTGGCAGCTCGGTGTAATGAATGTGCTTTTTGCTAAAAGAACACACCCTAACCCAACACCCCAAAATCCAGCATTTCCTTAAGGCGAGGAAGAAAACACACCCAAATGTAGGTAAAATAATATAAGACAGGCCGAATATACCAATCATGGCAGACTCCCAAATGTCAAATGAATGATTAAATGAACAATTGAAATAGAATGCAATGTATATATATATATATATCCAAAACGGCATTCCAAAACGGGCACTCGGGTCAAATAACAACAGCTCACGTATATAGTCCAAGCAGTGAGGTTTATTCACGCCATAAACCCAACGTGACGCGTTTCGCGCTCCATAGAGCGCTTGATCACATAGAATGCAATATATATATATATATCAGAAGAAACCGGACCGCTTCTAGTCGCGGTCACAAGCGGGCGCAGACCACCTCTCCTCCAAAGTGTATTTTGAATAATATCAAAACGCCATCACACGATTAAAGTGTCAGCAGTGCAAATTTATTGCTTTCCATAGCAGAGCAAGTGCTCTCCCTGACGCGTTTCGCTCCAACGTCACGCGTTTCGCGCTCCATAGAGCACTTGATCACCTAGAATGCAATATATATATATATATATATATACTAGCAGCCCGTCCCGACGTTGTCTGGGAGCAAAAGGCTGTTTCTAGGCCCCCGCCCGCCCCGACGTTAAGGCTGCTTCTGGACCCCCGCCCGCCCCGACGGTAAGGCTGCTTCAGGGCCCCGCCCGCCCGACGTTAAGGCTGCTTCAGGGCCCCTGAGCAGTGGGAGTCTTTCTTACCTGCTCCTGAGTTCCCCGCTCTGCCGCTCCTCGCCGGTCGTCACTCCACGCGCCCCGACGTTAAGGCTGCTTCAGGGCCCCGCCCGCCCCGACGTTAAGCCTGCTTCAGGGCCCCTAAGCAGTGGGAGTCTTTCTTACCTGCTCCTGAGTTCCCTGCTCTGCCGCTCCTCACCGGTCGTCACCGCTCCTCCCCGCTTGTCCGCCAGTCCTCTCTTCTCCTCCCCGCGCTCACGTCCCCCGCTCTTCCTCTTGCTCCTGTACGCCGCTCCTCCCCGCGCTCATGATGTCAGCATGCACATCGCGGCCGGCGCTTCTTCCTAGGGACTACTTTTTTTTATATTAATTTTTTAAAGAACGTTTTTTTTTATTTTTTATATAGCCTATGTCCATCTGTTTGCCCTGACGTTTTCAAAGATGTTTTGGGTGTTTGGATTGGTGGTGTAGTTTCGAGTTTACCTGGCTCAAAGGACACACTTCTCTCTTTATAATAGTAGTATAGATAATCCCCCTAGAAGTTATCCACTGTGGTCACTATAGTCGCTGAAATTTCATTGCTTTTTCAGTGGTGAAGCTGTGAGCCCGTGCCTAAGGTGCATCATCAGAGCTGTGTGAATAATAACTATGTCAGCCCCGTGCGTGAGGTGCATCATCAGAGCTGTGTGAATAATAAAAGCTGTGAGAAACAGCATACTCTTGCACACACTCTCGCTGATCACCAATTCAAAGTTTGCTAAAAAAAATTATGCAACGCATTGTCATACACAATGCCAATAACTCAAACTTTAATGCTGCGAGACCTATTGCATTGTAAATGCTTGTTAATTATAGTCTGTCACCAATATTTTCTTAAACCTCTTTGCTCTGCCTGCTGTTGGACACTGTTTCCTGCAATGCTTTTTAGTAGCTTCGAAACACGAGCTGTTTGGTTCTTTTTTACTTCCTCTGAAATGTTCTATGTAAGAACGACTTCAGATACATGCCCTTGTTTACAAGCATGTGCCAGGATTTAAAATTGTGTCTGAAATGGAATGCACCTGCTGCCTAGAAGTTGATTCCTTGGGTAGAGCGCTTTTTTTGGTGCTGTAAAATACAGGCGAGTCTTGCCCCTGGTATTTTCACAGAAGACATCCCATGCCGCTTTTGTAAAAAACAAAAAAACACCTTCGTGTTAGCATTATAGTTTATTAGCTGTATTTTGAATCAAATGTGTTCAAACGCATTCCTTCGCCCCGCCGTAGAACTGTCTCCCAATTTAAATGTATTAACTCATTCACACACATGCACTAATCACAGGAATTTAAATGTAATCAATAACACCTGATCCTCCTTTGGACATGAGCCGTTGTTGTTTGCTACTTACATTGGAAAACACCTCTCTAGCTAGCTCTGCTAGTTTCAGTAGTGCAGTAACTATATACTGGCATATAACATTTTAAAATGGAATTGCAATACAGTTCAAGGTGTTTTTTTTGGGAGTTGCTTCGAGTACGTTTTTGAATGCAAATGTGTTTGCCAAAATCTTTATAAGCTTAGATCAAATTGAGTATTTGTTGTACTGTAACCTTCTTAAGTTACCACTCAACGCCACAGCACCACTCAGAGCAACAGAATCACTCAGCACCACTGAATGCCACAGCACCCCACAACGCCACAGCACCCCACAACGCCACAGCACCACTCAATGCCACAGCGCCACTCAACGCCACAGCACCACTCAACCCCACAGCATCACTCAACGCCACAGCATCACTCAACGCCACAGCATCACTCAACGCCACAGCATCACTCAACGCCACAGCATCACTCAACGAAACAGCATCACTCAATGCCACAGCCACTCAACACCACAGCATCACTCAACTCCACAGCACCCCTCAATGCCACAGCACCTCTCAATGCCACAGCATCACTCAATGCCACAGCATCACTCAATGCCACAGCATCACTCAAGGCCACAGCATCACTCAGCACCACTGAAGGCCACAGCATCACTCAGCACCACTGAAGGCCACAGCATCACTCAGCACCACTGAAGGCCACAGCATCACTCAGCACCACTGAAAGCCACAGCATCACTCTGAACAACCATTGAACAACAACTGGTTGTAATATGTTCTCTCAATGTTTCAAACTTTATTACAAATGTCACTAAAAGATGTTAATATTTCACTTCTGTTCTTGGATTTTCATCACAATAAAATACACTGAACATAATCTTCCCAAAAGTTATTTACAAAAGTTTAAGCTATTGCCATTATAAATTACAATAACTTTTATTTATTTAAGTATTAATTATTAAAAAAAAATAAAAGCCATTGTTATTTGTAATATTAATACATATGTCATGTAAATACAACACATATTGCATTAAATTGAAAAATTGTAAATCGATATTTGTATAGCGCACTACTCACCCGCAAGGGTCTCAAGGCGCTTGTACGAATACCGCTGTGGAACCCCTCCTGGCTTTCCCTGTGAGGCGTCCACTCCTGGGCACCCCCAAGGTGGAGGCCAGGCATCCTTAGCGTTTTGGGGGCCGTTGTGGAGATTAGGCAAGCTATTGCCCAGAGTTGCAGAGTGGGACTCCATGATTGGAATAGGCACCGAGGCGAGAGAATTATCAGGTCCGTGGAATTTTGAGCCCAAGACCCGCCGAGGCGGGGAATTGAACCCTGGTCCCGGGCTAAACCTCTGCATCAGGGTCTGCCGCTCTAACCATTGAGCCACACTTCTCCACTTGCCACAAATGCTATAGGTGTCACGTTTGCAAAAGTTAAAACTATTGGCATTGTAAATGACAAAGCTATTAATTTCGCTATTTTCAAAACCAACACATAAATAAAAAATTGGTAATTTACAATACTAATACCTCAAACTTTCCTAATGCGAGACCTATTGCATTGCAAATGCTTGTTATTCTGGCAGTAATGGGCACATTAGATATTCACAATGCTCATTGGTGAGCCAGGGCAACTTAATATGCTCCAAATAATCCAGTATTTCTGCTTCCCCACCTGTCTCGTGTGAACCATATAAAGTCGAATGGAACTCTCTGAACCGGGCCGCTATCTCAGTCTCTTCAATAAATATCTCCCCCTCAACACCCCGAAGCTCCGACACCACTGCAGTTTCCCTCCGCATCTTCAGGAGAGAGGTTAGGACAGTGCCCGGGCGCTCCCCCTCCCCATACCAGCGTGCAGTCGCATATTTCCCTAAATGCTTGAGTTTTGCATCTGCTGTATCATAGTATTCTTCTAGCAACATTTTGAATCTCGCCACATCGGTTTCAGTCGCGCCGCCTAATGCTTTCTGTTCAAGGGATTTGAGAGAGGCCTCCAAGTCCGACAGCCTCTTTCGAAGTAACTTAAGAAGTGCTTTGACATGGCAATCCCTCGGATGTAGGCCTTAAATGCCACCCAGATAGAAGCAAAAGTATCTAACGAACCAACATTACAAGCAAAGAATGTGTCAATGGCTTCCGCAATCTCAGACTTGAAGACTTTATCTAACAATGAGTATGGCAAGAAGCACCAGGTATAAGGGGGAATATGTTTCTGTGGAGCCTCCACCACTACAAGAATAGGGGAATGGTCTGAGAAGGTGCGAGGGAGCATAGCGCAGTCAAGTATTCTGTCATAAATGTTCCGGGAGACTAACCAGTAGTCTATTCTGGTAGATAAATCGCGGAACGCAGAGTAATGTGTGAACCCACCACCCTCAGGATGCAGCAGTCGCCACACGTCACCTAGCTCCAGCTGCGTCATTGCATCCACAATTACGCGGGCCGATACAACAGTACGCCGTTCTGGACAACCCGACCTATTTAGGTTAGGGTTCATCACGCAATTAAGATCACCACCCCAGAGTTGTGATCTACCCCCATATCCCAGCATTTTTAGAATTCCGGATTATCATAGTTAGGGCTATAGACGTTAACAAGGATCAAGTCCAGACTTTTACCCACGCATCTGGAGACTACATACCTGCCTTCCTGGTTAGAGCCATGTGCCTCAAGTTTTAATTGAGACTTTGGATTCACCCAAGTGATTACTCCACACGCATGCGTGGTGAATCCAGCCACAAGCATCTGTCCCAATAAACTCATGCTGCAGAGCATACCACTATCCAAGGGCAAACGCAAGTCTTGTATCAGTGCTATATCTACATCATGTCGTAGCAAGTATGCCATAACCTTCCTTATCTTTCTATGGTCATTTAGGCCCCGGACATTCCATGTCAGCAGTCGCAGCCTACTGTGTGTGATTTTGTCACGCTTATTGTTAGTAGTCATCCTAGAGAGAGTGCAAGATTCGTGGACAAGTACAAGTCATGTGGCTGAGCGCAAGACAATCTCCATGCAGCTGAAACATTGTAGTATTAAAAACGTTGCACTATATCAAACTCTGTTACCCCCCCCCCTACCCCCACCCCCACCATGCCTCACTGTTCCCAACTGTGCAGTGGCGAATCATCCCTACAATTCCCCCAAAAATCATAACAAATTCACATCTACAAGTGATGCAATAACCCTAAATAGATTTGAACCCCAGTTGTGGAGCATACACGGGGTGGATGTTGCCTGACCGTATACTAACTTAGGGCCCGATGTAGGTAATTAGTATTTACCGTTGGTAAATACCGAATTTTACCGATTCGGTATTTACAAATCGGTAAATGCTATGTAGGTATATTTACCGAATAAATTCACGATTCGGCAATATTCGGTAATTACTAAATAGGTATTTACCGATTCGGTAATTGCCATTGATTCCTATGGGCCTTGAGGCCCATAGGAACCAATGGCAATTACCGAATTGGTAAATACCGATTCGGTAAAATTACCGAATTGACAAGGGGGACAGGGTGTCACTTTGACACCCTGTTGCACCCCTGATTAAGGCTTGTGTGCCATGTGACACACATACATGCCCTTAGGGCATGTATGTGTGCCACATGGCACAGGTGTACATGCACAGATGTGCATGTACACAGGAATTCATTATTTACCATCAAATAGTATTTGATGGTAAATAACGAATTCTAAAGGGCCTGTGGCACTGTTTTCAGTGCCACCTACATGTAGATTTACCGATTCTGTAAATTCGGTATTTTACGGAATCGGTAAATTTACCGAATCGGTACATTTCAGGCCCCCTACATGTCACAAACCAAATACCGTTCGGTAACGGCCGAAATCGGCCGTTACCGACCGGTATTTGGTGAGCTACATCTGGCCCTTAGAGCTATAAGACTAGCTACCCACATCCAACTCCCACCCACCCTATCTTGTGCATCAGGCAACTAGTCAACTGACCTATACTGGACTTCTAATTCATTTGCTCCTGCCCCACATGCGCCCTTTCTATTTGTACCCCTTAAAACAACAGTCACCTGCCATTATGAATGTTTAGAGTTCTCCTATGGACACAGTTCCACCCCTACTATAAATCCCACGGCCATGCCTGCAATGTGCTTTAACAACACTAGACCCACCCCGCTAGAGCTCCCCCTAGCTAACATTCTGTGCAAGACTTTGTCTAATCCTGGTCATCAAGGGTGCCTCCAGTCGCACCCTCCAAGCTGCTCTGCTCCTGACTTCCACAACTCTCTTTCGACCACACCTTCAGAGCTTTGGGGTCAGTAAAAATCTTGGATTTACCCTGCCTGTTGACGCGTAGCCTTTCCGGGTACAACATAGCATAGTCAATGTTCTGGTTTTGCAGCTGTCGTTTAAAGGGTGCAAATTTCCTCCGATCCTCCTGTACTCGGATCGTTAAGGCCGGATAGAGCGAGATGGCAGACCCCTCGTACTGCAGTGACTGCTTTTCCCACTCAACCCTCAGGGCTGCAGCTCGATCCCTGTAGTTTAGGAGTTTTGCAATAATTGGTCTAGTTGGAGCCCCCGGGGAAGGCCCCGGGCCCAGTGAATGATGTGCTCTGTCTACCACAAACATTGAAGAGAACATGTCCGATCCTAGCAAGGTGACCAACAGCTTCTCCATGAATAGCTCCATATTTCCAACCTGGGTGGATTCTGGTATGCCTGTAATCCGTATATTGCATCTCCGAGAACGGGCTTCAAGGCCTTCAACTTTGTCCTGCAGGGCTTCCAGCACTCTGGGCATCTGTTGTTGCATAGTGTCCATTTCAGTCTGAGCCTCTTCCACTTCCGTAACCCTACGTTCAGCCATGTCCAGCCGCTCTGCCTGTTTATCCACACGTTCGGACATTCTGTCCATCCTCCATGACAGCGAATCCAGCTTTGTATCAATGGCTATCAGATTGCCCTGCAGGCTTTTCTGCAAGGCTACCAGCATGGTGCGAATGTCACCCTCCACCCATTCCAGTGCTTTCTCCTGCGCTTCATGTCCCCCCTCCGGGGTGGCCTCTCTTGTCCTGGGCTTCGGCTGCTCGAAATTGCGATTGGCTACGCTTTATCCACTTTTCCAATTGTGAATTCGCAGAGGGAATAAAGCGCTCCTCCCCAGGTGCCGTGCAGGGATGTCCAACTAGGATCCACTCACAGCGTCTGTGCAAGTGTCTTGCTCAGGGGGTGCTTGCCCCACAGGCTCTGTGTGAAGAAGCATCTAGTGTGCAATCGCTCAGCTGCGTCTGCGTCCCCCTGTCTCTCCGCCCTCCACCAGGGCAGCACAATGCGGTGTGCGCAGTGAATGAGTGGCACCACTGCGCTCCATCTTGACTGCACAGGCTGGATTGCTTAGCTTCCCACCACTGGAGCGCAGGCCCCAGGCCGGCACGTGCAGGCAGGGTACCAGGTAGTGTGAGTAGATGGACACCAGCTGTCCGCAAGTCTGCCCCTCCGCTTAGAGTAGGCCAAGATTCCTCAGGCAGGGAAAGCAATGTGAGTGTCTAACCATGGCAAGGTCCCTATCCAGTATACTGCAGAAGCCGTGGTGAACGGTGGTGCCTCAAACCAGTATGTTCAAGCGTGGTTCACAGTCTCAGTAGGCATCTAGCTTGGAAAACAAAAGCTCCTTAGCATGTGCATATGTGTCTGGGGCAATGGGTGCTGTATCCCTGAGCAAGGCTGAGGCATGAGGATCGGCATGTTTATTCTGCAGGGCGCGGGTCTCAGTGATGCCCCGTCACCCCCAATGCACGTGGGTGACTCCGGCTCCGATTTAGCCCGGGGGTCGCAGCCATTTGATCATGCCGTCAGCCGTGAAACTGCCCGCCTCATGACCAGCAGCACACACCTCGATGCAGTGCAGCCGATATCCTCTGAGGTCAGCAGCACATCCCTCCACTGCAGATCCGATGCGAACAGGTGGCAGGCTCCAACCTGCTCCGCCTCGCCAGTCATCTCCAGGCCGCTCCGGGGGTCCAAGTGCATTTTGCCAGCAGGCGGGCTCCAGCCGTGTACCTCCTACGCCTCCGAGAGAGGCGTCTCTCACAGCTTCTGTCAAGGCCTCCTGACACAGTAGTACTCACTCTTCTTGCATGCCGTAGCAGGCAATTTTTGTGGATTCAGGGAGTTCCTCACATGGAGTCAGCGTTCCGGGATTCAGGGCAGCAAGAGTTCAGCAGCTTTTCATGCCCTAATGCAGGATTCCTGTTGAATATGTTAGGTGGCTCGGCAGAGCTCTCAGGTTAAGCTGCCATCTTTGGCTCAGGAAAGTTCCGCCCCCAAATTTGCAGTTATAGTTCCCTGAGAAAAATATAACTCATGCGGCGGCAATGCACTGCTTATGCTATAGTTTTGTATTAGTGAATTGTGAGGGTAACTTTACCGTCACTTTTTACATTTGTTTTTTTCAGTGACTATATATATATATATATGAGCCGTTGTTCACCAGCAGAGTGCATGTCATCTGTGGAGGCTTTGGGCGCTGACGACGGCCAATACCGGCCAGAAATGCATCCGCCACTTTTGTTCATTAAAGAGCCTCCAAATGTTCCCCTGGGTCTCTGCTCTTCTTTGCTGGGAGGAATTCTGTGGCAATCTATTATGCGTCAGTCAGAGACGCATTACAGGGATCCCTGCTTCGTTTGGGCTTGGACGTCACTGGCACGAACTGTGGCAGTTCTCTGCCATAAAAACTTATCTTCAAAGTTATTTGAATGGTTCACAAGTCCGCCTTGGAGCCCGGGGAAAAAAGTTGGTGGTGACGAGGTTATCCAAACCTCGCGCTGGGCTGCCTGGATTGTCAGTGTAGTCCCCGTCGCAAGTACCCCCTGGAATCCGAGGCTGCGGCAGTATTGGGGAGCTGAGGAGGACATTTGATGGACTACAAAGCTGAAGAAATCAAACCATCACACTTTGTTTTTTTTTCGTTTTTGGGCACACTTTGCTGAAACTCTGCTACAAGCACATTGGATGTTTTTCATCGATCCCTCCCCCCGAGCAACACCCCCTAGGACCTACCACACAGGATTCTGGGGCTTGCAGTTTCCTTCAACGCACGGGACGCTGCGCAGGTGTGCTGCATCTTGAAGGGGGCGGTGCAGACTCACTACAACGAGTTCTGATGAGGCGTTGTTCACCAGCAGAGTGCATCTCATCTGTGGAGGCTTTGGGCGCTGACGACGGCCAATACCGGCCAGAAATGCATCCGCCACTTTTGTTCATTAAAGAGCCTCCAAATGTTCCCCTGGGTCTCTGCTCTTCTTTGCTGGGAGGAGTTCTGTGGCAATATATATATATATATATATATATATATATATATATATATATATATATATATATATATATATATATTACCTACTGGCTATCGCCAGTAGGTATATATAGTTAGGATTTTTTCTCTATGGGACTTTTGAAAATTCTATGTCTAATAACTTTGGCGTTTGTGGACGGAATCGGCTGAAATTTTCAGGAAAATGGCACATTTTGTTTCTGAGCAGCCCCTGAAAATTTGGTGGGGTTTCGTCAAGGGGGGGCTGAGAAAAAAGGGGGGTCCCAAAACGCGTTTTTTGCATTGAGTTTTCCATAGGGCGGTTGGACTCACTTTTAGCTCGAACGGCTGAATGGATTTGCACGAAACTTGGCAAAATTGTAGGGACTGTTAGCCCGATGTGCCTTTGCTAGGTCTCAATATATGTGCTCCAGTAGTTTTTGAGAAATTAACGTTCAAACCAAGATATATATCTGTAACAGCGCTCTGGGCAGCGATCCGGTCCGCTTACTTTTCGCTTATCGGAACTTTGCGCGCAGAAAGCTGATTGGCTCTCCGGTGTCTGTCAACATTCTAACCAGTCCGGAGCGGCCGCCATCTTGTCTCTCGGTAGGATCGAGAGAGAAGAAGAGGTGGAAAACGAAAGGGGAATTTAATGAAAGGGGGCAAGGTATCCCCCTCTTGACCCCCTAGGAATGTTGTTGGGGTTATTAAAGGGTCCCGTGGGGAAAATAAAAAAAAATGATTTTTCACGGTAGAAGCGCGGCCGCGAACTGGTAGCGAAACGGGAATTCGCCATTTTCTGCTTCGTTAATTAAATTACTAGTTATAAGTGGGTGCGGGAGACGTATCCTAATCCCCTATGTTTTCTGAGGGTGGCTGAGGAGGCTGATATATGTTGATACATCTCTTCCAGCGGCTGTGCGTGAGCTTTTTTTTTTTTTTGCTGCGTGACAGTCCGGAGCGGCCGCCATCTTGTCTCTCGGTAGGATCGAGAGAGAAGAAAAGGTGAAAAACTAAGGGGGAATTTAATGAAAGGGGGCAAGGTATCCCCCTCTTGACCCCCTAGGAATGTTGTTGGGGTTATTAAAGGGTCCCGTGGGGAAAATAAAAATAAAAAATGATTTTTCACGGTAGAAGCGCTTCACGGGCCGCGAACTGGGCCGCAAACTGGTAGCGAAACGGGAATTCGCCATTTTGTGCTTCGTTAATTAAAGTACTAGGTATAAGGGGGTGCGGGAGACGTATCCTAATCCCCTATGTTTCCTGAGGGTGGCTGAGGAGGCTGATATATGTTGATACATCTCTTCCAGCGGCTGCGCCATCTTGCCTTTTTTCGAATGCCACAATTTTGTCGTGCACGGCAGCCATTTTAGATGCCAGGCTGGTCCCAGGCTATCACCTAACCCTGCGGATGTAGTTTATGGCCCCAGCTGTAGAGAATTCAGACATGCCAATCCTCCTGATTCAGGCGTGTGAGTACTGATTTCAGTGCTAGTCTCCTGCCTCCCGATTTCTGCAAGCAAAAACCCGGGGGCATATTATGAACAACTAGCGATAATTTTTGTCTCTAACTTGTTTAGAGACAAAAATTATCGCCGCACATCGGCGATTTTTATCGCAGATAAACCTTGCTATTATCGCAGAAAAGTCAGCGATATTCATGTATTATCGACCTAATGCTCTTAGCCATGTTATCCACCTCCCATTGGATAACATGGCTAAGAACTGCTCAGGGCAGGTGTTAGATTTTGAAGATATTCGCGCTTAGCGCGAATATCTCCAAAAGTTGGTAATAGAAGGTAGCGATGTTAGGGACTGTTTCCAGTCGCTAACATCTTGGCACGCCACTTTGCATGTCATTAGTGATAAGTATCACTGACATGCAAAGCGGGGCCCAAGATGGTCGCTATCTCCTTTTAGCTGTCACTAACTGGTGTTAGCGACAGCTTGGTAATAGGGAAATAATTTTATCTCCGCTTTCATGGCTTTTAAAGCCAAAAAAGCGGAGATAAACCCCCTTGATAATATGCCCCACGATTCCTTGGGGGTTTCAGCTGACAGGGCTTGGTATTGTGTTACAAGGTAATTTTTCCATGAAACGTCAGAGGGTCGATGCAGGGGTTCTAGAAGAGGTGATAAACCATTTAAGCCTCATGAACAAGCGCATGGTCTTTTAAAGATTTGTGAAGTACTCGGGGCGGCGGTGTGTGTGTGCCCTCTTTCAGGAGCGGGCGGGGGGGCACTGCCAGCAACTTGCCAGGTCAGGTAGTGTTCAACACGTGCATCACCCTTTCTCTGCCTGCTATTGCGCTCCATGCTTCGGAAAGGTAAGAAAAAGAACGTGCATTTGAGTTTGAAATGTCCGATCCTGCAGCAGCACACTTCCAAAGCCCACACATGACAATAACCCGATTCAAGGCCCCATTCACCCGTTTATAAAAAAATAGATAACACTCCAACAAAGTAAGGTTATAAAACTTTATTAACTACTAACTTTAACGAACGGAACAAAAACTAAAAACATTTAAACATTTCTCAACACAAAAAGCAACAATGGTTAGAAGCTGTCTTTTGTGCGAATAGTCCCAAGGCAGCACAACGTGCAGAGTTCTGGACGGCACCCAGGTGATGTCGCCTGGGTGCCGCACTGGTTTAGGGATCCTACAATGCTGCTCCGAAAATTGGCGTGGGGCGTCCCGGGTGGGGCGGGGGGAGGCCTCGTCAGTAGCGGTCTGTTGTGCGAATAGTCCCAAGGCAGCACAACGTGCAGAGTTCTGGACGGCACCCAGGTGATGTCGCCTGGGTGCCGCACTGGTTTAGGGATCCTACAATGCAGCACAGAAAAACAGCGTGGGGCGTCCCGGGTGGTGCGGGGGGAGGCCTCGTCAGTAGCGGTCTGTGTCCAGTGTCACATGGCTGACACAACATGTACGATAGGCACCCAGGTGATGTCCAGTAAACTGCCGCACTGGTTTTGGTATCCTACAATGCTACTCCGAAAATTGGCGTGCGTCGGCCCGGGGGGGGCGTGGGGGAGGCGGCGTGAACGGGCCTCCCCAGGTGGCGGCCATCTAGCTGAGTTGCGCCCGCTCTTGCGGCTACAGCGTCTCGCTCACCATGTTGTTGAGTTGCTCCCACTCTTGCAGTGCAGCGATAGGCGGCTGCCACATGGCTCTTAAAATGGCGGACGGCTCCTCGGTTTTGGGCCTGGTCCACTGAAATAGCCCTGGGACACTTTGGAACTCGGACGCTTGCCTGCTAGGGCTTGGGCTCCATTCTCGAAAAGCGTCCCCTCAGCCGTGAAGATTGTACAAAAGTCTTGGGGGCCCCCGACTCCCGCAGGCTTCCGGTGGGGAGCGGCTGCCATGATTGCTCGCGGAATGACCACGACGGAGCCACGAGATGGTGGTGCTCTCATGCTGACGCCAGCTTCAGTCTGAATGATCCAGAAACAAGGTGGGGCTTTCATCGTTTGGGAAAAAAAAATGTTCTAAACCAATGAAAAGTGTTATTTTTAGGTCATATGACCAAGCCTTCCATCTTTAGGAAACCAAAAGTAAAATGAACCAATGAAAAGTTTTATAAACAAGTCACATGACCTGTGCTGCGGCATAGGGCTACAAAAAGCGTAGAAAATCCGTTGGCACGTGAGGCGGCGTCAGTAGCGGACCGATGTGCGAATAGGCCGAAGGCAGCACAACGCGCTGAGATCCGGATGGCACCGAGGTGGTGTCAAGCAAATTGCCGTACTGGTGTGGCCATCCTACAATGCTGCGCCGAAAGACGGCGTGTCCAGCTGAGTTCCGGTCACTCTTGCGGTACAGTGAGTCGAACGCGCCGAGATCCGGATGGCACCGAGGTTGTGTCCAGCAAGTTGCTGCACTGGTGTGGCCATCCTACAATGCTGTGCCGAAAGTCGGCGTGGGGTGCCCCGTTGGCTTATGAGGTGATGTCAGTAGTGGACCGATGTGTGAATAGGTCGGAACCAGCACAAGGCGCCAAGATCCGAATGGCAAGTCCTGGATATTGAGTGCCATAGTTGAGAGTTCTGAGCTGTGGTTGTAAGACTATCTGAAGCTTATTTGCACCTGCTGCAGTTTCACTGTTGCCCAAGGTGGTGTCCAGCAAATTGCTGCAGTGGTGTGGCCATCCTACAATGCTGCGCCGAAAGACGGCGGGTCCAGCAGAGTTCCGGTCACTCTTGCGGTACAGTGAGTCGAACGCGCTGAGATCCGGATGGCACCGAGGTTGTGTCCAGCAAGTTGCCGCACTGGTGTGGCCATCCTACAATGCTGCGCCGAAAGACGGCGTGACCAGCTGAGTTCCGGTCACTCTTGCGGTACAGTGACTCGAACGCTCCGAGATCCGGATGGCACCGAGGTGGTGTCCAGCAAGTTGCCGCACTGGTGTGGCCATCCTACAATGCTGCGCCGAAAGTCAGTGTGGGGTGCCCCGTTGGCTTATGAGGTGATGTCAGTAGTGGACCGATGTGTGAATAGGTCGGAAGCAGCACAAGGCGCCCTGCACTGTTGAGCTTTTTTCAATGCCTGTTTTTTGTTGTTTCCCCTCCATCAAAAACAAAAAAGAATATATAAAACTGTGCAAAAATACAAAAAAATGTTTAGAAAAGCAGTGCTTGTAAGACTGTCTGAAGCTCCTTTGCACCTGCTGCAGCTTCACTATTGCCCTGGTGTGGACAAAGATCGCCCATGACTTAGGCTGATTGAGAGTTTGCAGAAAAATGGCTTCAGATTTTCCACATATTATTCTTCAACATTCTTCCTAAATGTAACAATGTGAGACTCACTAGGAGAACGGCTGTTTATCTTTCCTTTCAAAATGCTGCCAACAATATTTTCTGAATGGAAGACACCATCTTGTAGCATAAAGGGCCGAAAGGGGTTCTGGTCTGGCCGATTGTTGGTGAAGACATTTTGACTATATCTTGGACCTGCCCGGCCTCGCCCAAAATGGCGCCGGTATAAATGGGACTCGTAACTCCTTGCCCGCAAATGTATATCTAGAAAATGTTATTGTAAGTGGCCCTGTCTTATTTTAATTACAAAATGTACGTCCACCGATTCCGCAACTGTTAGACACCTTAGTTCTTGCAACCTAATGGCCCGCTCGTTACGTTCCTCTACAGTGTAAATGTCTCCTCATCATATACGATTTCAGTTTGCTCCGTGGCCGGCCCACGTGGTTATAGGCCCGTATTTGTATACTGATATTTTCACAATAAAGGTTTTTAAAACAAAACACGGTAGTAGTATTTACATTGGTAAAGTTTTTACTTTTAGTCACTGTTTTCGAATCAGTAAAAGGCAAGTGAAATAAAGCAGTCCGATTACATGACGGATAAAAGGTATAATATGTAGGAACGCAGTAAAGATAAATGGTCAAGGGCAGTTGTGTTTTTCATTTCTGCAACATAAAGTGATCGATAAGAATCTGATAATCAGGCGTATCGGCGACTAAGACAGCAGGCCGAGTCTCTCTTACTCAACGGCTCCGTCATGGAACGAAGAAACGCCCTTTTTCTCGAAAAAGGAATATATTTTACTTGCAGGATAGTTGTAAATTTTCCGGGAAAGTACATTAGCCTGGAATATTATAACATATGTTTGAAAAAAAAATAATGTTCGAAAAAAATAAAAAGCGTAATTTTTAGGTCATATGACCAAGCTTTTCATCATTAAAATAACAAAAGTAAAATGAACCAATGAAAAGTTTTATTAACAAGTCACATGACCTGTTATGCTTACGTTACGCGCTGCGCGCCGCGCCTCGGATCACTTCCGGGTGCGCTAACGCGGCGTGTCATAAAACGCATTACGCGACAACGTAGGTCAAGAATATAGTCTAAATGTCTCCACCAACCAGCGTTCAGAACACAACCCCTTTCAGCAGTCCAAAAAGTTCTGTTAAATGACAACAGAGGGGACAGGCAACAAGAACCATCAGTCAAAGAGGGGAGGGCAAATTCTTCTCTTCCGGGTCATGTTGGGGCGCTACCGGAACTGATCGAATTGGTAGTCTATAGTGTTTCTGGATGTTTCAGACTAAAGCTGGCGTCAGCATGAGACCACTACCATCTCGTAGCTCCGTCGTGGCCATTCCACGAGCAATCATGGCAGCCGCTCCCCACCAGAAGCCTGCGGGAGTCGGAGGCCCCCAAGACTTTTGTAGAATCTTCACGGCTGAGGGGACGCTTTTCGAGAATGGGACCCAAGCCTTATCAGGGAAGCGTCCGAGTTCCAAGGTGTCCCAGGGCCATTTTAGTGGACCAGGCCCAAAACCGAAGAGCCAGCCGCCATTTTGAGAGTCCTGTGGCAGCCGCCTATCGCTGCACCGCAAGAGCGGGAGCAACTTAACTACATGGTGAGCGAGACGCTGTAGTCGCAAGAGCGGGCGGTAAACAGCTGAATGGCGGAAGAGGCACAGTGTAGCAAAAGCGGGCGGAATGGCAACTAAAACGGTAAAGGGGCGCCCCACTACAGCGTGTCTTCAGGTCAAACGGATTGTGGGACAAAGTCCAGAATAGAAGAGTCATCAAAAGGTAAAAAGTTCCGCCGGACCCCGGGAGCCGGCCGCCTATGTCGGGGGCGATCTCAGGCTACACCAGTGCTATAAGACTTGGGGAGGGGGTCGGAGCCAAGCGTCTTCTCCGAGTCCGTGTCATCACACCGCCCCTCGGGGGCCTCCGTCAAGCGGTTTAGGGAGGTACCATATAACATTGTTTTCAAATGCAGTCAGGTCCACAAACGACCCTCACTTACTTTGGAATAGTGAAGCTGCAGTAGGTGGAAATAAGCTTCAGACAGTCTTACAAGCACTGCTTTTGTAAACATTTTTTGTTTTTTTTGTATTTTTGCACAGTTTTATATATTTTTTTTGTTTTTGATGGAGGGGAAACAACAAAGCACAGGCATTGAAGAAGGCTCAAACTCAGAACTCTGAACTATGGCACCCAATATCCAGGACTTTCCATCCGGATCTTGGCGCCTTGTGCTGCTTCCGACCTATTCACACATCGGTCCACTACTGACATCATCTTATAAACCAACGTTATGTAAATAGTTATTTAATAAAATGTTTTACCCTGTTTCTTTGCTGGTGTGTTGTCTATATTTTTAATATTTGCATAGGGTTTGTCGTTATTTTGGCCGGGGTGGGTGACGGAGCCGAGCTGTCTTGCAGCCCTCATGGTGTGGAGCTCAGTTCATCTCACTATTTTCGTATTTCTCATGAAGGGTTGTTTATAATATTTCTATTTTAGCGAGGTCAAAAAGAGATCCAATTAGTGGCCTACTGATTTTGCTCGATTACTTTTATTTTTTTACACGATTTTTCACGATCTGCAAAGACTAAACAGAGTATTGCGACTTTGTGCTTGTTTGTAAATAGAGAATGAACCAAAGAGAATCAATTGAAAAACAGTAAATGCTTGGATAATAATCAATCAAATTGAGAGACAAGCAGGCACGACGGATTACAACGGGGGTAAAGGCCTGCGTTAACTACCCTTCAGTATCTGCAAAGAGAGAGTACTATTAAGACAAAAGAGGGGAGGGGGGGGGGTGCAGCGTTCAAAGCACATCAGCGTGCATAAATACGAAAATGTTTTTATCTATCACGTACTTGACATTTTAAAGCTTTTCATATTTGCTATTAAAAAACCAATGAAATTCACAGAAAAAACCATAGGTTATAGTCCATATATAGTTAGGAATTTGCATTTACAAAACCTTGAAAATTCAATGAAAAAACCATAGGTTATAGTCCATATATAGTTAGGAATTAGCATTTACAAAACCTTATTTTACTCGCATAAAACCATTGAAATTCCATATATAGTTAGAAGCGCTAACTATATATCGCGCACCCGCAATCCACTGCTGATGATGTCACATATTACATCATTCATGACATGGTCAGTGACATCACTGATGACATCACTGATGACATCTCAAATGACATCACTGATGACATCACTGATGACAACTCAAATGACATCACTGATGACATCTCAAATGACATCACTGATGACAACTCAAATGACATCACTGATGACATCTCATTTGTCATCACTGATCACATCACTCATGTGATAATACAATGAACCTCTTCAGACTCTAATATAACCTTACATACACTCAGTATAAACAGACACTCACAGACTGTCACTCATCCATGGAGTTACTTACACACCTAGTCAGTCATGCAAAGAATCAATCACACCTCCATTTCCTCAACTATACAGTTATACACATCTTACTTATTCAAACATATAATAACACATATTTACTCTCTTATATAATCCCTGATACAAGCTCACAGTGATCGATACAGCCACTCACACATTCACTGGCTCTTATGTTCAGTTATTTATATATGTCAACTCTCACATGTATTGTGTTTTACATACGTACTTACTTGCACATGTAGCAATGAGAAATCCATTCACTCACCAACACACCCATGCACAGTCAACCGCCCATATAGCTGTTTCCACATGCACTCTTGAACTCATACTCCTAGTGAATCAACTGCTTACACATCTATGCACAGAGTCACGCACCTCCCAGCCACCCACACACACACTCAGCCTCCCATTCAAATACTTGGGCAACCAATCAATAACCCATATGGCCACTCTTATAGCTACTGATCAACACATGCAGCAGCTTACACAACAACAAACATACTGATGCACAAATTAAGACAGTTTAGTCACTAACCCATGCACTCAGTGAGACACATTTAATCACTGTTTCATACAGTCAGTCATGCACCTACTAAATTCTTCATCCAGACATTTATACATCCACTCATTCTTCAATATGTAAGACATATTTCAACTTTACAGAAACATACAGTCACTGGATGTTGTCATCAGTGATGTCATCAGTGATGTCATTTGAGATGTCATCAGTGATGTCACTGACCATGTCATGAATGATGTAATATGTGACATCATCAGCAGTGGATTGCGGGTGCGCGATATATAGTTAGCGCTTCTAACTATATATGGAATTTCAATGGTTTTATGCGAGTAAAATAAGGTTTTGTAAATGCTAATTCCTAACTATATATGGACTATAACCTATGTTTTTTTTATTGAATATATATATATATATATATATATTTTTTTTTTTTTAATTTGCTGAAAAAAACAAAGGTTATGGGGACGTTATAGTTAAGATTAAAAAAAAAATTACAAATTCACAGAAAAAAACTAAAGGTCACAGGGTTGTTACAGTTAGGAAGTAGTGTGTACGAGGCCGGTGTGGCTGCAGGATTAATTTCGAGCAGTACTTCATCCGGTTCCCACCGCCACTTCTGCATTTCTGCCTCTGAGTCAGAGGACGCTGACATCTTTAGGAACACATTATCTGGGGACAGCAAGGATTCTGTACCGGACGGGAAGTGCACCGTAGGGTGAGTGGAGTTAATGTCTGATCTATAGCTGTCAGTTAGCTTTCACAGAAGGCATATGAATTAAAGCAACAGGAGTGCTTTGCTGTATTTACGGCTGGAGCACAGTCTGAGCAACAAATTTATGTTGAATGAACTATTTCAAGACTGGAGGATATCCAATATTACGGATTGTTACATTATGAATGAACCATGCCAAAAAAAGGGCAGAGGCAGCTAGAGATATCTTTAATAAGGAGAGTGATGATATTGATGAAGGCAATATGACATGTGTGGCAAATGCCTCAAACAAGGAAAAGACTGTGAAGCAGTTATTAATGCAATATGAGAAACTTTTGAAGAAGGAAATAAACAGATTTTTGGAGGTTATGTCCCTAGAAAATATCCTAAGCAAACATCTGGATCAAGACTAAATCTGTAATTTCACTACCTTGATGGACAGGCTTGAGGATGAGATGAAAGCAAAGAAATTTGAGAAGTTCCTACGTGACAAGCAAGATTATGCCAATGGACGGGTCCTCACATGTGCAAGAAATTTGTATGGTGCTTTCAGGCAATTCGAACGGGCAGGTGTCATAAGACTGCCAGAACCACCACCTTTGAATCAGGATCAGACATCTCCTCATCAGACGACAAGGCATCAAATTCATCCAGAGATGTGCCATCTTTCACAGCAATGGAGGAATACTTTTTTTACAATCCAATCAAACAGCAAGAGGAAGATCACCAAGAGGTAGAGGAGGAGCCAGTATAAAAGGAAAACAACAAGAAGAAGTGGGCACAAAAACAAAAGATGGCAAGATTCATGGGAGGAACACCAGGGAAGCAAAGAAGCAATAATGAGTGAGAACCAATTGACTATCATTGATCTCACATCGCACATTTTGACTTCTGATGAACAATCATTACTTGAACTGGGCCTGTCCTTTTGTCCCACCGCAAACTGGACTATTGCAGAGTATGTATTGTCCTTTTCCTTTTTATTTGTTAATTGAAATTGAAAGAAATGTTTATGCAGAAAAGCAAAAAGAGTAATGTATTTACAATTGCCCCAGTTCGCTCTACCACTTTTGATAGTATGAGTTTGGGAGACATTCCAGGGTTGATGGCCATAGTAGATTTACAGGAAGTGGGAACCACAGGGAGTATGTCTGAAAGAGATTTCCTGACATCCCTAAATCTCGAGTTAGATGACATAAGCTCCAACCATTTCAGACCTAACTCAATGTTTAATCCTAATACTTCCCTATGATTTGATTGATATTTTTCATGATGTAGTTATTTGTGACCTGATGGAATTATGGAAGCACTCTAAGAATAGTTTTAGCTCCAACCTTACTAAGGGGCAGAGAGATGCTGTAACTACTTTGTCAAGATACCAGAGTATTGTGATTAAGCCCTCTGATAAAGGAGGCAACATGGTCCTGTGGGACATAAATACATGTTTGAAAGAAGCTCATAGACAACTACACTCAGCTATGAAAGGAGCTCTCATAACCTATACTCCTTAGCCATTAGGAACTTTCATGAGTGAGTGTACCTTTGGAAATCAAAAGGAATTACTTAATACAGATGAATATCAATTCCTTTAGATCCAGAAACCGGTTGCCACATGTTTCTACATGTTACCCAAGGTACATAAGAATAAGACAGAACCTCCTGGAAAGCCCATTATTTCTGCCGAAGGGAGTGTCCTAGAGCAGACTTCCACTTGCTCCCATATGTACTTGCTTTACCCTCATATTGCAGAAACAGTACCAAATTTATTGCCAACATTTCTGAAATACCCTGGCATCCAAGCTACATTTTTGTTACCATCGATGTGGTTTCCTTTTAAACGTGCATCAATTACGAGTTAGGCATACGTGCATGCAAACATTTCTTCAGGGACAAGCCCTTGCAGAGATTTGATCATTCTATGATGCTGTTGGAAATGCTTTGTTTTTACCTTGAGAATTCTTTTTTTGTGTTCAATGATGTGTGGTACCGCCAACTTGTGGGGACTGAGATGGGAAGATACTTAGCTCCTAGTTATGCCTGCATATTCATGGGTTGTGGGGAGAGCAACATATCTGGACAGATAAAAAGGAGAGATGGACTAGCCTCATCAATTTTTGGACTCGTTACATTGATGATCTTTTTTTGATATAGGATGATCCTATACAAGTGTTACATGATTTTTTCTCGCACAACAATTTGAATTTGTCTTTTACACATTAAGTCCACAAGACATAAATGGATTACCTCGAGTCTCGGTCAAGGTAATTGATGGAAAGATACAAACCATCCTCTTTTGTAAAGAGACGATGGGCAGTAGTATTCTCCATGCCAACAGCCACCACCCCAACAAATTGAAATGGAGCATCCCACACGGAGAGATTCTACGGGCAAAATGGGTCTGCAGTACCACACATAGTTTCATTGAAGAAGAGAATAAGATGATGCATTGATTCAGAGCAAGGGGATACCCATATAAAATCTTGAAGGATACCAGGAAAAAGGTAGCTCAGACTTAGAGAGAGCACCTGTTAGCACAGAAGGAAAAGAGAAAACAGGACCTACACACAGTCAGGTTGATCACCACATACAACAGCTAATCAGATGCTTTGAGAAAGATTTTCAACAAACACTGGCACCTGGTTAAGGGAGATCCAGTCATTTGAAACATCATGCTATCACACCCCAAGTAACATACCACAAGTCCAAGTCCCTGAAAAACCATTTGGTGCATAGTTATACTAATATACAGGTGGAGGTGGCTGGTTAAGAGAACAAATGGGTTTATACAAATGTGGCAGGTGTAAAGCCAGCAAGAACAGTACAAACCTAAGCGAGTACACACTAACCATGGACAGGACAGGTTTTAATAACAAATGTATCACTTGTACTAATCATTTTATGGTTTATGTTTTAACATGTCCATGTGATTTGAGCTATGTAGGAAGCACTATCTGTCCTGTGAAGAAAAGTGTTTTGGAAAATTATAGAGCAATAAAAAATATGGATGTGAATTACCCACTGGCTAGATGCTCGGCGAATGTTCTTAACCAGAATGCTGACCTTCTATCTTATTTTGGTATTGACAGGATCCTGCTGAGCATCGGTGGAGGAGATAGGGAGAAGATGCCTAGAATACTGGAATTTGAATACACTGTTCTGCTCAGGAGTAAATCCTGGGAGGCCTGAATGAGGATGAGGGACTACATGTACATATTGGCCGATATTGCATAGGATAAGTGCAGACTGCCTTCTCTTCCTCATAGATAGTGTACTATTTTATTCCTCTATGTACATATACAAATATGCATTAATTACAGAGCTATAGGTTGTTGTTTGTTACTTTTTGCAGCTACATATTTGCAAATTAACTTTATTCTGAGTCCTCTCCTCCATCTCCCACACATCTTATAGACCCACCAATGTGTCAACATATATAACCTGTGGAGAGCCTTATGCTTTCCT